>NC_089253.1:32050173-32380719 GCF_963930625.1 Muntiacus reevesi | reverse complement strand
CTTGAACAACACAACAGACTAACCACACCTAACACATCCATACAGAACTCTTCATGCAGCAATAACAGAAAATAAAATTTCTCAAGAGCCCAAGGAACATTCTCCACAATAAACTATATGTTACTAAACTATATGTGAAGCCACAAAATGTCTTAATTTTTAAAAGACTGAAATCATACAAAGTGTCCTCCAACCATAATATATAAAAAAAACTAGAACAAAGGAAAACTAGAAAATTCGTTAAGTATATGGAAATCAAACAATATACTCTTAAATAATCAAAAAGGAAATTATAAGGAAATTTATAAAATATCTTGGAACACATTAAACTGAAAACACAATATACAAAACTTATGGGATGTAGCTAGCAAAAAGTGGTGTTAGGAGTGAAATTTGTAACTGTGAAAGCTAATAAGAGAAAAAGGTCTCATACCAACAACCAAGCTTTAGTTCTTAAGGGGAAAAAGAACAAACTAATCCAAAGGCTAGCAGAAGGAAGGAAATAATAAAAATTAAAGAGAAATGAAATTAAAATACAGTTAACAAATATTAGCAAAATCGAGAGTTCATGCATCTAAAAAAATAAAAGGACAAATCTTTATCTAGATTGACTAAAAGAAAAAGAATGCTCAAATAACTGAAATAAAAAATGAAAGAGGGAACATTATTACCAATTTTACAATTATTTCTGGAAAACTAGTAACCAAAGATATAATAAAGTACTTATAATGAGGAAATGAAGAATTTAAAAGAGCTGACTATGAAAGAGTCCTGCTCAATTGCACAGTCGTGTCTGACTCTTCGCGACCCCAAGGACTGTAGCCCGCCAGGTTCCTCTGTCCATGGGATTTCCCAGGCAAGAACACTGAAATGAGTTGCCGCGCCCTCCTCCTAGGGATCTTGCTGACACTGGGACCAAACCTGTGTCTGCTGTGTCTCCTGCACTAGCAGGGGGATTCTTTACCACAATGAACAATTAAATGCCAACATACTGGATAACCTAGATGAAATGAACAAATTCCTAGAAATGCACTCTATCAAGACTGAATTATGAAGAAATAGAAAATCTAAATGGACCTACATCTAGTAAGGAGATTAAATCAGTAATCAAAACTCCCAACAAATACCAGGACTAAATGACTTCATTGGTAATTTTGACTAGTGTTTAAAAAAAAGAATTAATACCAACCCTCCTCAAACTCTTCAAAAAACTGAAGAGGGAATGCTTCCTAACTTAATCTATAAGGTCAGTGTTACCTGATAACAAAGTCAGATAAAGACACTACAAGAAGAGAAAACTACAGAGGAACGTCTCTCATAAATACTTAAGTAAAAATCATCAAGAAAGTCCCAGCACACAGAATTCAATAGCACATTAAGCATCCTGTTACACCATATAATAGCAAGATTTATCCCTGAACACAAGAATGAATCAATATGCATTTTTAAAAAACAAATGTAACACCCAACAATTAATAGAATGAAGGGGAGGAATACATGATCATTTCAATTAATACATAAAAAGTGTATAACAAATGTTAACACTTTTTCATGATAAAAGTACTCAACAAAAGGAAACTACTTCACCTAAAAAAGGCCATTTCTGAGAAACCCAGAGCAAAAACCATCCTCCAGCATAAAAGACTACACTTTTTCCAAAAAAAAACTCATTCCAGGAAGCCGTTACCTTCTGTGTCTGTGATGCACTGAAACATCTGTGAACCGTGAATTAAGCCCCCACTATTCCATAAGGTTTAGGGGTTCTGGTAAGAGGAAGAGGCTACTCCCCATGCGCCCCTAAGACCCAGCCTCCTGCCACTGCATCGCCAGGCCCACCAAGGGCAAAGGCACACGGGACTCCTGCCCTCTGAGAACTCATAGTGGGCACCTGCACCCTCCCTGTTCAAGTGCAAAACGTTATCCAATTCAAGATATGGATGGAAGTTGTCATCAACTGCAGGCACCTTCAGGATGGTCACACCTGGTTTTGCAAACCACTCCAGGACCCTGCCTGCGTCCCCAGATCTGAGCAGTCACAGAAACCTAAAGGAAATTCTCCAGCAAGTTGTGAGACAACATGCATTTGTACATTTCCACTATTCACTGTTTGAGGTTATATACTGAACACCTACAATGACCCAAGCACTGGATTAATAGTGCTTCTCAAGAGGGGAAGAAACCCTCAAAAACAAACAAAAAAAAATTTAAAAAGACAAGAGATGGAACAAAATCTTGTTCAGTACCTCCCCTACCTCAAGGCAGGTACTCTAGGCATCTTCTCTGATCAGAATTTGTACACACCTGTGGGTCAGGTGGTCGTTCCCATCTCAGCAACCAAGTGCTCTGTCTAGGGCCCCTCACCCAAGCTGTGGAGCCGGGGAACTGCTGGGGAGGCCACGTCTCTGCCTCTCCAGCCCTTTCCCAAGACACCCCCAATACAGGGTGCCCCAGTCCATCCTGAAAACAGATGACGGCATTTGAATGGAATCAATCTGGTGTCTGAACCTTGGGAAGCAGTAGGGGTGGAGAGGCGGAAAGAGTGGAGATGTGTTTGTATAATAATGTTATTTATATAATGATAGACATCCAGTCTCTTCCCTCTTGGCCAGCTACTCCCTCTGCCATGTGGCCTGTGGCCTGCCAGCCCTCCCACACGGGTAGAAGACAACTTCACATGTGGATGGCTGCTACCTGACGCAGTAAATGCCCTCTATACACGACCCTGAACTCTGCTCTCCAGCCTCCCCCGACCCCAGGCTCAGCCCACGTCAATCCATTCTCTGACAACCTCTCTGCTTTTCCTTGACGATCGCTCCAATGTTTTACCTCCAGAACCAAACTATCAGGAGTTCTTCATCACTTTGGGGAATAATCCACACTTCTAACTTTGACCTTCACCCCCCTCAGTCTGAACCCAAGGCCTTTTGAAGTCTGTCTCCCCTCCAATCTGCAGAAAGCACCCCCACACCCCAATCCTGAGCTCCATCATCCATCCTTGCCATGAGAGGATGAGAACTCAGACTCCAGGATCCCACCTCACACATCTATTCCTTCTCTCTTCCCTCCTCTCTTTTTTCATAAGATCCTGCTCATTCTTAGGGCTCTTTTCTTTAATTTTATTGAAGTATAGTGGATTTACAATGTTGTGTTTACTTCTTCTGTCCAACAAATTGATTCAATGACACATAAATATCTAAGGGGTCTTTCAAGTCCAAGACTCCATTGGAGCTTTTCCTGAACCATCTGTGTCCACAATAATCTCTCCCACCTCTAAACAATTCAAAGTGCTTACTGTCTGGGACAGCTGGAGCATAAGCTCTATCTGTGTTTCCTTTTTAATGGCTTGCTTTTCGTCTTCCTAGATGAGGCGACGGTAAGCCATCTGAAGCTGCACTCAGTCCCTCCATCCTGAGATTCCAAAGCCACCTGAGACAGTCTTCCCAGAGCTGCTGGTTCAGCACTCATGCTCAGACTGGTAAAATTCCCAGAAGCTGGAGACTTCTGCTTAAGTCCCAGGAGCCAAGTTCAGATTCCCAACTTGAAAGATACAACGTGATTTCTCCCAAAAGAAACACTCTACACTGGTCTGACCATCACTCCCATGGGAGCGTGTCCTAGGTCTGAACTAATCAGTCTATGAGCAATAATTAGATGGAGGTGAAGTGACATATTTGACCCAGGGATAGTCTCTCAGAGGAGCAACCCCACCCTACCCTACTCCCTGCAGAACATGGGGGAGCCCCGGAGCCTCCCCAAGAACAGGTCTTTCTGTTCTGCACTTGGAGCTCTGGCAAACCCTACTCATTGGTTGACTGTGGGAGGAGGAATGGAAAGAGCAGTTGGGCAGCCATGGAATGAAAACAAGTATGGGAAGGCTGCTCTGCTTGCTGTGTGCAGGACAAACACAAAGCTCATCCTCAGAGATGCCTGAGAACACTTGTAGGAGGCTGTAGAAAACCTAAGCAATCTTTTTGTCCAACCCAATATACATGTGCGTGTGCTAAGTCGCTTCAGTCGTGTCCAACTCTTTGCAACCCTATGGACTGCATCCCATCAGGCTCCTCTGTCCACGGGATTCCTCAGGCATGAATACTGGAGTGAGTTGTCATGCCCTCTTCCAGGGGATCTTCCCAACCTAGGGATCGAACCCACATTTCTCATGTCTCCTGCAAAGGCAGTTGGGTTCTTTACCATTAGTACCACCTGGGAAGTCCAATCTAATATATATATATGCTACTGGTTAATTTACTGCCACTTTTAATGTAATTGGAAGAAGGTATTTCTGAGGCCATCACATCTTAGGGAGCTAGATCCGACCCTGGGGGCTCCCTCCAACTTGCCTGGTTGGCATTTTTGTTGAGTGGAGCATAGCTGAGGGGATGGAGAGCAGGGGCCCAGGCTGATTTCTTAGCGGGTCACAGCAGAGGAGGGATCAAGGCTTCAGCTGGTCAGGTTGGGTCGCTGGTATATCTCTAGAGCCAGGTCCGGAGCCAGTGGTTCAAACCACCCAGACTGAGCTGGGTGAGGACTGGCTTGCGAAGCCCTCTGTGCATGTGATTACCAGCCGAAGAGGGGAGAGATGCTATGAGAACTTATAGATGCCCACTGGCCTTAGCACAATGTTCTAAAAGCAGTGATTTAATAATATGATCTTTATAATTGAAATGGATTAAAATGATTGAAAATGGGCTGAGCTAGAAATGGTTAAGTGAACGCTATCATTGACAAGCTAAGAAAAGAAAGAGGATTCCACTTTGGTACACAGACGTCTCCCCCTTTCTTACATTCTGCTTTCCTTGTTCTACTTGATCTTATTTATTTTATCTATTTTTGTTTGATAAGTAAATCGGTTTGTGTTGTCACTATAAATAAATGGTTACATTTTTAATGTAACCATTAATTTAATATTCCTCAGGAGCTCTGAGTTCGCCAGTCCCTGCCTGAACGAGGGTGCACAGATGTGTTTCAAGCCAAGGATATCAGTCTCCTAGAGAAGAGCAGTGTTCAGATAAGAAAACACAGACTCAGCTCAGGCTGGACATCACAGGCTGTCATTCATTTGTCTAATTTTACCAGATCTCCACCTACTTCCTAAAGTGAATGACTCAGATGCCATTCACAGGAATTAAGAAAGCTCTTATTAATCAGGAACTGTTCTAGGTAAGAAATAAGAAAGATAAGTAAACCACACTGTGGTAAGTTTAAGGACAGGTAACATCAGTGATGCCATGGATGCACAGAACAGGCATCTCATGGCCAGAACGGGGCTGGGGTCAAGGTAGTCATTACTCCTAGAGTCAGAGCATTAGGAAGAGAAGGGGATGGAGGGGCCACCAGAAATGGACAAGCATGAGTAGCACATGGGGAGCTCCTGGAGTCCCACCTGCCTATTCACAGTGATGTGAATGTGAATGGTGGGTGGGGAGAAGACCAGTGATGTATGAGGTTGGCAGGGGGGTGGGGGGGGTGGGTGGAGTACAGATGGCAATGGCCAAGCTTTGGAGTTGATTCTTCCCTGATGGCAGCCAGGGGACTTTGAAGGAGGACACCAGGTGAGAGACAGACAGCTCCATGTCACAGGCAAATCCCTCCCAAGTGGTGATGGCCCAGAGGTCTGGACCAGGCTGACCTGAACCAGGCAGGAAAGATGGGGAGTGAAACCAGATATAGGCAGTGGGTGAGGCGGCAATAGAGAGACTCCAGAAACACTTGAGAGATTCAATTAAAAGTAGCTGATGACAGAAGTGGGGGTGGAGGAGAAATGATCTTTCTGTTGACTTTTTATCTTAATTTCACATCTTGAGAACTCCAGAGCTGAGAGGCTTTTCTATCCGTGCAACATAACTACTCCACGAGTGGTCACTGACCCACACAACCACGGACTCTTTTCAGGACATTCAAGGCCAAAAGCCAAAGGACTGTAAACACCCGGGACCCAGGTCACTGGCTGCCCTCTGAGACTCAGCCTGAACCTACCTATTTCAGACTCACTCTGTGCACGAAAGGACAGATGGTCAGTGGGGTGAGAGAACATGGGAGAGGAAGGTGGGGGACCTCGGGGGAGCTGGGGCGCTGGCCTTTGAGCATGCACAGCAGGCACCTGCTTCAGAGATGATGTGGGCGAGAAAGGCTGCTTGGGAGGATCTGCACTCCAGGCAAGGCAACGCTTCTGCCCCCCAGGAACCACCACCTGCCCAGTTGCCCAGGCATCTACCGAGGCCGCCAAAGTTTCTCATGATGCCCACAACACACTGCCATCACTCCCTGACCCTGAAAGAGTCCTGCTCTGGCCGCCCTTCCCTACAGGAAAGTGTCCGCAGACCTAATAGTTACTTAACACCATGGTTACACAACTGGGCATTTCAAGAGTGTTTCCATTTGTTTTGGTGCATGTGCTTTTCTCTTTTTGCCACTGAGTACCACATCCCAGAGAAGACAAGCGTGTCAAGCCAGTTAAGATGCAAACGCAGCACACACCTGCTCTCTGGCTGCTCAGACCACAGGAGAATCGATGGCCTGTTTCTCTGCCTCTTTTCACCATCCTCCTCCACCATTCTCCATCTTCTCTTTCCACCCATATCCCCACCCTGTCAGTAAATGGTACCGGCAGGGAGGCAGAGTCCCAGCTGCCAATCTTTGCCCACTGGCTTTCAGAACAAGCAGTGCCCGGCAGAAAGGGCCCCCATCTGTCCCACTGCTGCAGCCCGGAGAAGATAGCATGTGAGGCTTTGCAAGATAACTGAGGGCCCCTTCCCGAGGCAGCACTGCAAAAGAGAGCTCTTCACTTGCTAAGCTCACCAGCTCTCCCTCTTTCTCTTAAGTTCAGGAAATAACCAAGACATCAGTGGGAGACCTGACTGCTGAAATCCAGTCTTAACCTTTGAGAACGTAATTTATTCCAGTCCAGGGTATCACAGAAAGCCCAGCATGGATGGGGGATTAGGTGGCCAAGGCAGCCCCAGTGAGAGACGCAGGATAACAGAGTGCCTCCCCCGAGAGTCTTCCTGCTGGAGGAAAAGGCATTCAGCCAAGACAGAGAAGCTTTAAAAAGCCCTTGCCGGGTGAGGGGCAGGATGAGAGAGGCGGGATGCAGCAGAGCCCTCCCCACGATGGGTGGCGGGTACAAGCTGAGCTCTCTCGGAGGCTCCCAGGAAGGGGAGAGAGGATGAAAGACGAGAGACGGCTTCAAAGGCTTCTCAGGGCCATCAGCAAAACCACGGCCCAGACAGGTGGTCTCTCTGTGTCGAAGCAGCTGTCACCACCCAACAGACCTGGCAAAGTAAACAGGAGCCTAGGATACGAGGAGAAGGTGGCATTTGGGCCAAAATCCCCTTGAAGCAATTTTCAACAGAGAATCTTGCTTCAAGGCATTATAGCTACTCCTTGGTGGGCCATGAATCACTGGACAGCTCAACATCCAGCCCCCTGCCCAAAGCCAGCTTAAAATGCTCACCATGGACCCACTGGCCTGAATGTCTTGAGTGGGTTCAGAGAAAAGAATAGGTGGAGAAACACCGAGACACATCACAGGTAGACTTGCCCCCTCCTGGTGGGTGATGAGATTTTCCTGATCCAGATGTACTTCATGGGAGAAACTTAGTAGCCATGAAAAGGAGAGCATGGATTAAATATTTAACAGCTGGCAGTGGATCTGCCTTTTTATCAGCAGGAAAGAAGTCACAGGACATTGATCCATCCAGCCAGTAACTGGGATGTACTGGGCACTCACCACCTGCTGGATCCCCCAGGGGAGGTGGGGATTTGTGGGGGGTAAACTGAGCCCAGGTGTTACCCTCAGGAAGCGTGACTGCACAGGACGGGCAGGTGTGCACGGCGTGATTCATGGCAGCACGAGCATCCTGGAGGAGCTACCACACCTCGGCTGACTCTCCCAGGCTGCCTGAAACAAGCGTATTAAGTCACCCAAAGTAGGGCTCAGTTCAGAAACCATTAATTCATGTCCTCCTATTTATCGGCATCAGACAGGGCACTAGGGGAAGCGAGATGGACAGGATGCAATGGACAGAAAGCTCTGGATTCTACCGAGCAGGCCCTCAGGAGGTGTTGGCAGCATCAGCCTCCCTCTCCTTCTGCTCAGCTAACCCAGTTGTTCACCAGCTGCCTCTGCCTCAACCCAGGTGCTCAGGTGTGCCAAACCCGGTCCTCTGTCCCAGCCCCCTTCCCACCTCCCACCCCTCTCCTGCCTCCAACCCAGGGAGGGTGGCCGTGACTCTGCCGTGAGCTCCAGCTCAGTGCTATGATTTTTCCAGTAGTCATGAACACCGATGTGAGAGTTGGACCATAAAGAAGGCTGTGCACCAAAGAGTTGATGCTTTTGAACTGTGGTGTTGGAGAAGACTCTTGAGAGTCCCTTGGACTGCAAGGAGATCCAACCAGTCCATCCTAAAGGAAATCAGTCCTGAATATCCACTGGAAGAACTGATGTTGAAGCTGAAGCTCCAGTACTTTGGCTACCTGATTTGAAGAGTTGACTTGTTGGAAAAGACTCTGATGCTGGGAAAGATTGAAGGCAGGAGGAGAAGGGGGTGACAGAGGATGAGATGGTTGGATGGCATCACCGACTCGATGGACATGAGTTTGAGCAAGCTCCAGGTGTTGGTGATGGACAGGGAGGCCTGGTGTGCTGCAGTCCACAGGGTCACAGAGAGTCAGACATGACTTAGTGACTAAACAACAATAACAACAACAGAAAGGACACAAGAGACAGCCTCTTCTTCTCTTCAACCTGCTCTCTGAGCTGCTGAGGACGTGCAGGAGGTATCACCCCTGAGAACTGTGTCTTCACTTTCAAGATGCTAATGGCTCCGCTTCCTGGTCGGTGCCCACAGGATTAGACACCTGACCCAGAGATGTCAGCCCAGCCAGAGAAACATCTATCACACCAGTCCGAACTTCAGAATGGCTTTGACTTCATTTCCAAACATTTCACCAGAAGTTTGATGAGATATTTTCCCCCAGTTTAGAGGTGGACAGGAACTTTTGACACAGTCAACAGCAGGACAGGAGTAAAGAAATCTAAGTTGCAAGCTGGGATTTCCCTGACACACAGCAGGGCTCGGATATGTGGTCACCACGTGCCAAGTGTCTCTGAGTTTGGTGAGACACTTTCTGAGAGGGAACACCCTCGACTTCCCTCAGTGCCCCCCGGGGAGAAAATCTATCACCTGCTGAAAGAATAAATCAGCGGAAGTATCTGTAACACCCCTCCACTCTCCCCAGGGACTGAAAGAAAAGAAAGCCTTACGAGGGGCAACCAAAGAAGAGGTTTATCTGCTGCTGTTATGAAGCCAATTAGATGTATTTTGAGGAAAGGGTGTATGTATATTAGATTTTAATTAAGTAGTGTTAATTATAATCTATGAGATGTGCTTACTGCTTATCAGATAATTATGAGAAAGCCAATTTGGCTGCTGGCTTGTGACTAATTAAGTGGAATTAGTAGTGATAATTATAGATTTAATGTTGGTTTGCCTTTATTGGAGAAGGGGCAAATCCGCTCAGGATGGGGTGGATCAGGGTAGAAGGGCAGAATCCACAATCCACCCTGAGAGCAGCCAGAGCCATGAAAGCGAGCAGGAAGTAGAGGACATGGCCTCTGACCTGGCCTCCCTGCCTCTCCCCGAATTCACCATTGGGTCTGACTCCGCACCTCCCCTGCTCATCCCTCCAAGTCCCACCCCTTTTTCCTTCATACAGAAGCCGGGGTCTGTGCTAGTGAGGAAGAAGTTGACTGCGTGAGAGGACGCAGTGGTCTGGCCCAGGATCCCCTAGCCTGAATCTGCGAGAACAAATGTGTCCACGTTCTCGGAGACCACACCCTGGCATGAACCTGTGATGCCACGTGTGGGATAAGTCCACCGTCACCCCAGCGCCCCAGTCCAGGAGCCCCACCTGCAAGGCTTAAGGGGATCACTGCAGACTGTAAGCAGATTGATTTCTTCCAGGCCACCTTCCTCCCAGAAGTGATAGAAGACAAACGACAGACCTATAATTGGGCATGGGATCAACCACCTTCAAAGGCCATCGAGGCTAACCCAAGCCAGAGACAAACTAAACAAATAATTCCTGCCCGGCGTTTCCATTTGATACACTATTCTGACATTTCAATTACATGTTTCCTCATTTAACATTCGCTTCTGCCTCGGCCCTGATGTCACACTCTGAGTTCCTCGAGAGCGGAAGCTGCATCCATTTTTCATTTAGCTCTGCTCCCTGCTATCTAATAATCCCCACCCCTCCTCAGGGCTGCAGCACCTGCGGGTTAAGCCAAGTGAAAAAGCCCCTCCTGCTACCCTGATCCCAGGCCCTCACAGCCTGCCACTGTTATCTTGGGCAAACCACTTCATCTGCCTAAGCCTCAGGGCTATATTGTTGCTTTTTTATTTTCTTCAATCTGTAAAATAAAGATAAAAAACAGTGCTCAGTTTAAGGTATGATTAAATAAGTAAGGATTAAATACTATAACTTATTTAGCACTCAGGGCAGCTCTTGGCCCACTCAATCTCCCCGAGGTGGGGGGAGGCTAGGACCACCTGGCTCTGAACTGCGTGGGGGTGGGTGAAACAGGTGCCCATGGGTGCCCCCACCCCAGACCCACTGGGCCAGAAGCTGGAACCCTGGCCCAGGTGTCCCACTGCCCACGAGTACAGCCCAGGCGACTCCCAAGCACAGTGACCCTGCAGGGCCACGGAAGCAAACGCGGTCCTCCCTGGGCCCCAGCGCTGGTCTGCTCACTGCCCCAAACATGGGAACGTTCTGCGTGGGCACCCCCATGTCAGCCCGAGTCTGGACCAGAGCCGGTGAAAGAAGCCAGTAACCCACATGCGTTAACAACCTGGAAACGCCCATTGTCTCCTGTTATCTTTTTCTGAGGATAGCCTCTTTACCATCCCCTGGATTAAACTCCGCATCACCCATGCAGCTCCTGACGATCACGCCTCCTCTATACACTGTCCACACTGTTCCCTCCTCTGAAATCACTGCTGTGCTGACCCTCCCCACCCCCGCCTCCCCCGCGTTACGATGCACCTGCTCCAGCGTTGTCCATCCTGACTCCCAAGTTGATTGCAAACTGCTCACAGAGGAGACACATACTTGGCTTTGAGCTTGAGGGTGCCTCCTATAGGGTGCTACTGACAGCAGGTATGATACAGATGAGATGACTGAATGACTCTCATCTAAATGAACCGTCCAGCCCGAGGGCATGAACGGGATGTCTTTCCATCCTGGCTTACTGGGATTATCAAGAATGCAAGGGCTGGTGCGCATCCTGGGGGTGGGCAGGGGGCAAGCCCTACCAGGCCTGTGCAGACATGGTGGCAGGAGGACTGAGGTTATTACTGAGCTAGCATAGCCCACTGACACTGAACAACTTCGCAGAGATCAGGGGTATGTGGTTGTGAAAGGACAGCACAAGCTTGGGGCCAGGATTTCATCAAGAAGCTAATTTAAGAGCCACTCACCAGACTACTTCTATATGCAGAAACGCATAAGACCGCCTCTGTCCCCGCAGGGCTCACACTAATCAAGCATGACATTAGAGCATAAGGAGTCCTTAGAGGAATCCAATCATTTCATTCTGTAACAGAGACCAGCGAGGCCCAGAGAGGGCAAGTTACTGGCCCATGGTCACACAGCATTCTAGGCAGATCCAGCACTAGAGCCCCAGGCTGTTCTATGGAACCACACACTGCCCTCCCCCACCCCAGAATCACAGAAACCAACAGGCGCAGGGGCCACAAGTTCAGTTAGCAAGAAGGAAAGCGGTCAGGCCATCAAGGACCATCTTTGTGGCAGACTGCCCTCAGTCCCTGAGGGTCTCAGAGTTTTAAATAAACCCATCATTTATTTAAAACTTCCGTTCAAGTGTGAACCATGAGCTAGGATGACAAGGGCTGCGGGAGAGGGACACTGGAACTAAGACTTGAGAGGAAGGTGAAATCCCAACAGCCTGAGATTAGGGAAAGGGATAAGGGGGGAAGTGGTGGATGAAATCATATACGGGATGGCGTTCGTAGCCTTTCAGCAAACACAGCAAATGTAAGGTACTAGGTATCCTGGGGTGGAGGAGAGGGCAGCGAGCACAAAGGAAGGAGGACAGTAGGGCCTTAACTCCGAGGCTGGCAGGTAGACTGGCCGAGCCAGGATTCCTAGAAAAGGATGAGGGAGGAGGCTGAGGTTAGGACGTGAAAGGCCTGGTGCACATGCAAAGGAGTCTATCCAAGAGGAACTCTGGAGGTACCCTCTGTGCCGATGTCTCTGAACTAGAGACTCTGCAGCTCAGAGGGGCTAGAGCAGAGGAGAGCAGGTGACCTGGTTGCCTAGTTCCCCAGGGAGTGGGGAAGTGATGGCTGAGTAAGCGCAGTAACTGGGAACTGCAGGGCAGCGTGAGGCTGACTGTCGGGCTCCAGAAACTGATGGAATCTAAAGAAAGGGTAGGGAGAGGGTGAGGGTTAGGAGGGTGGGGAGAGGAGAGGGTTAGGGTTAGAAGGGGAGGGAGAGAGGAGAGGAGTCGCAGGCACTAGGGATGGTGGCCATGGTGTCAGGAGCAGGGATGGCACTTTGAACCCAGGGCCCGGGCTAAAGGGGCAGATAGCAACCAACAAGCTGGTCAAAGCAACCAGCTCCCTTGTTAGGATTTCCAGGAATCCTAACACTCCTGAGACCAACCACAGGGAAACAAACCCAGAGGACAGCGTGGCACAGACCAAGTTACACAACAGAAATATCAACAATGTCTGCAGGAAGCCCCCCATGTCCAGAGTCTGCCGTGATCTTGAGTGGCTCAGACCTCGGGGGTGGGGGGAGGCAGCAACCCCTGGGATGGAGGACGGAGGGGAGATGGAGTGAGAGGGGAGGGGGACAGAGGTATACACCGTCTCCTATGACCTCTGTCCCAGGCTGCCCACAAGTAAAAGGTGCCTGTCTCATTACCACTGAAGACAGCTGCTAGTGCTTTAAGATACAGTAAAGATGGCAACAGAAATGACTGGGGGAAAGAAAACAACATTATGAAACCCAGATTATGTGAGAGGAAAAAAAAAAAACCTGTTATCTACTTAACTCTATATTTAAGGATGAATGCAAGACAGTTGAAGACTGAAATGGGAATAAACTAAAAATATAATGGAAGAAAATCTGGGGGGATATCTTTCTGACCTAGAGATGGAAAACTAATGCTTAAAGGAAAGCCTAATATGGTCCACAAAGGTTTATGCATTTAACATCAAAATTAGGAATTTACTTCAGAGGACATGATGGATAGAATTAACAGACAACAGAGCAGGAAAAAATATCAAAGCATCTGAAACTGAAAGTCACTCAATCATGTCCAGCTCTTTGCGACCCCACAGACTATACAGTCCATGGAATTCTCCAGCCCGAAATACTGGAGGGGGTACCCTTTCCCTATTTCAGGGGATCTTCCCAACCCCGGGATCAAACCCACGTCTCCCTCATTGCAGGCAGGTTCTTTAGCAGTTGAGCCACAAGGGAAGCCCAAGAATACTGGAATGGGTAACCTATCCCATCTCTGGCAGATCTTCCTGACCCAGGAATCAAACCAGGGTCTTCTGCATTGCAGGCAAATTCTTTACCAGCTGAGCTATCATGATAAGACTAGTATTTAGACTATAAAAGGAATGCATACAAGGAAGAGGCAAAAACCCTAACAAAAATGTGGGCAAAGTGGGGAATTTAAAGGATATAGGTGATGAGTTTGCAAGCATATGAATATTTGCATTTATTTGCAATCGGAAAATTTTCTGAGTAAAACAAAAATGATGCATTTATATTGGGTTGGCCAAAAAGTTCACTCGTGTTTTTCCATAAGACGTTCCATAAGAAAAGCCCAAACTAATATTTGGCCTACACAGTACTTGTTCTGCTGTCAAAATTTAGGAAGTTGGGTAAACCAAGTATTGAAGGCAGTGATGGGAAGGATGCCCCATGTCACTGCCTGTCATGAAGGGCAGTGAGATTTGGTGATGGACAGCCTGCAACCAGCCATTCTACTAAGAATACAAACCAATAGAATTCTCACATGCAGTCTCTAAGAAAACATGTTTAAAGACACTCATCTCAGCCCTTACACTGGAGGTAATCTAGTATCCACACAGGAAGACTGGAAAAGAATAATTTGACAGATGTGCTCCACTGAGTGATGAGTAGAAATTAGATCATCACGTAGAAATATTGAAGCAGTGAAGAAAAAAATAGAGAAACAGTATAGACTATGTAACACAACATCATTTATGTTAAGCAAACTATATATACAGTAAGAACATAAAAGGATGCACAAGAAATCCATTGAATGTTTCTTTGTAGGGGCAGGCTCAGAGGAGCAGTAGAAAATGGAGGTGACAGGAAATAATTACATAAATAAAACAAGAAAGGGGACTTAACACATGGTCCAGTGGTGGTGATGTCCCATGAATGAGAGACCAAATCGCCTACACCCAAAATTCTAAATTAAAAGAGAGAGAAAACAACCAGCAATTTAAAAGTGAGCTGACAACTCAGAGAACCAACATGAAGAGGAAGCCTGGCAAACATACGCCCAGAAGTGATGACCAAATGCATGATCAGGAGGTGAATGTGCTGCCAAAGAATGAAGCTAAGGACAGAAGGCAAGAGGGGCTGAGGTCACAGAAGAGGTGGTGAGAACCACAGAAAGAGAAAGTCAGGAATTTTCCCAACCCATCTGAGAAGGCTACCATCTCCCTCATACAAAACCAGTTAGAGAAAACACTAATTTTAGATTAACTGTACTAAATAATATGATGTAAAACAATAACAAAATAAAACCTAGCAGCATGTTTGAAACTGCACCAAATCTCAGTAGGGTTCATGCCAGGCATTTTAATTTCAACTACAGAATATCTATCAACAATACGTCATTACTTTAAATATAGAGGAGAAACCAGGTAATAATACTGCTAGATGCCAATGAGCTTTTTATAAAATTAACAATAAATCATAAAGAAAAAATGAAAACTTTAGACAAAATAGGAAAAGGGAAATATTTTAAAGCTCACAAAGTTTTATAGCAAAACCAGTAGCAAGTTCATGCCAAATTTTGAAACATAGAAGGTAATTCTATACAATTATGAACAAGAAAACACTATCCATTTAGAGATTTTACATAAACACTGGGGGAAGATATGTTATCTAAAAACAATATAATCATTTTCCTAGAAAAGCAAACAGCTTTTTAAAAAATTTTCAAAGCTAACAGTTGAGAAAGTGACTAGAAATAAAAGAAATATATAAAAAAATCAATAGCTTTCAGCAATAAGTAGTTATAAAGTACATTTATAAGGCAAACTCACTTGAAACACCAAAAATTATAGCATGTCTAGGGATTAATTTAATAATAAACATACATGAACTATATGAATAAGACTAAAAATTACAAGACAGGCCTTCCCAGGTTGCCCTAGTGGTAAAGAACCTACTTCCCAAAGCAGGAGAAGAGACACTGGTTCCATCCCTGGGTTGGGAAGATCCCCTGGAGGAGGGCATGGCAACCCTTTCCAGTATTCTTGCCTGAAGAATCCCTGTGGACAGAGGAGCCTGGCAAGCGACAGTCCATAGGGTCGGAAAGAGTTGAACACAACTAAAGTGACTGAGCACAAAAATTACAAGAGGCTGTTAAAAACAGCCCTGAGTGACAGGGCCATTGCCATATTATCTATTGCCCTGATCAAAGTCTGCCCTCTAGGCACTGATGATCTGGATTCCCCTTCTTCTCATTACTGAACTTGGCTGGTCAGTGGTTAGCATCAACTTTCCTCTGTACTGGGTCAGCCCTCCCACCCTAAAAACACACTGTAAGATCCCCCATGTTTTTAAAAGCTAACACGGATTTAGAAAACAAGCATATGGTTACCAAGGGGAAAGGTGGGGGTGGGGGATAAATTAGGAGTTTGGGATTAACAAACATGCACTGCTACATATACAACAAACAGACAACAAGGACTTACTGTACAGAACAGGGAACTCTGCTCAATATTCCGTAACAGCCTAAATGGGAAAAAAAATCTGGAAAAGAGTAGATACATGTCTATGTACAACTTCGAGGTATACCTGAAACCAATACAGCATTGTAAATCTACTCTAGTCCAATATAAGACAAAATAAAAATTTTCTAAAAATCGTAAAAAGCAAAATAAGACCTCTATAACTATACCAGACCTTGCCACAAAACATCTCCCAAGAGTTGTCTTTAGTTAATATAGTCAATCCTCATTATTCACGGATTCTACGTGTGCAAATCCGACTATTTGCTAAAACTTATCAGCAACCCCAAAATCAGTGCTCATGGAACATTTGCTGAGCAGCATGAATTTGATTCGCCCTGACACACATGCCCTCATTTCAGTAAATCATAGTCTAAACTACTGTCCTTTCCTTAAGTCTATTTAGTGCCACATTTCCCCATGTTTGTGCTTCTTGTTGGTGATTTTACTGTTTAAAACAGCCCCAAGTATAGTACCGAAGTGCATAGAGGTGTCCCTAACCAGGAAGAAAGCTGAGATGTGCCTTATAGAGAATAGATGTGTGAGGCAAGCTCTACTCAGGTGTGAATTACAGTGTGTTGGGCCAGGAGCTTAATGGTAATGAAGCAACAGTGTGTGTTAAATGAGATGTCTTTAAATGGAAATGCACACGACTTTGTGTATCATGAAAGGCTATACCAAGCAGCTCACAGACACAAAACCCTTCTTCCCCTGGGAGCAATGGTTCATAATCACTATTACGGTGTTCGAAGTGATTCTGCAGAATGAAACCACTGCAATAACAAACACTGACTATACTTTAATTTCTTCAAACCCCATTCTTTCAACAACAGTTAAGCTTCCAAACTCACCGTTCCATTTTAATTACTCTGCTTAAGGTCACCAATTACTAGTTCCTAAGGTCCAAAGCCTCTGCCCTCTGGCTTCAAATGTGGCCAGTGACAACATTCCTACAACAACCACCTCTTCTTGAAACACTTCTCTATCTGGCTCAGAACTTTCTGTTCCTGTCTCAACCCCTGGTCCCTCACACTGACAGCGCCTGCATGTGTATCACAGGCAGAATTCTCCCCAGAACTGAGAAGGGACAACTCCAACCTCCTTCCTGACATTCAAAGTAAGCAGAGTCCACGAGGACTGGGCTGGATCCATGTGCTCCGCCCCTCTCCAACCATCTCATTCAGTCATTTTCTCAAACCTGAGCTGTTTGCAGCCACTTCATTCTTGGTTCTCCATCCACACAACTAGTGCATCAGAAAGCTCCCCAGCCCTACTCTCAGGACAGATGCAAACCCGTCAGCATCCCTCAGCACCACTGTTACTACGTGATTCGGGCCCCTTCATCTTAAATCCTGATCACAGCGGCAATTTCCTAAATAGGCTCCTATCTTTGCCCTCCCAACACACAATCTATTCTTGTCACAGAAATGAGAATGGGCTGCTAAGTTGTGAATCAAATTAACCCCCTCTACACAAATCCCTCTAAAGGCTTTGCATGCTAGAATAATATCCCAACCTCTCACATTGGCCTGGAAGACCCTACACCAGCAAATCTCCGTCTCCATCTCTGATCACTGGGAAAACACGTCCTGCTGCACCACGTTCCTCACTGGCCTTTTCTAATCACTGGAAGCTGACGAGGTGGTTCCCAGCTTAGGGCCTCTGGCTGGCTGGCCTGTCTGGAACGTTCTCAGACTTTCCCTCCGCTGCCCCCCTGTGATCAGGCCCCAGAGAGGATCCCCTGAGTCTACAGTCCAGGGCAGGCCCCCCCTTAGTTCTACTTTGTAAACTTTCGCAGTATCCACGCTATTGGCAGTGGGCTCTGCCTCCTTCTTCCATTCACTGCTCACCACCAGTTTTCACTACCTCATCCTCCAGAGTGTAAGTTTCTGCAAGAGCAGGAACCCTGGCCACTGTGTCTATCACAGAGCCGATGACAGTTCTGGACACACAGATGACTTCAAATATTTACTGAATGGATGTGTGATCTTATCGGGAAGTCTCAGTATTGTAGAGACGCTGAATGTGTGTGTATGCATTTAAAGTAATCGCATTCAAACTCCCAGTGAGGTTGGTGCTTGACTAATCAATAAGAAATTAGTTTGGAGGAACATTTATTAAACTAACCAAGCCCTGGTAATTGTAAGTTGTGTGGTTCAGTCACAGGGACAAATAGATCAATGGTGTCAAAGTGACAGACGAGAAACAAACTCGTACGTGAGGGAACTCGGAAGAGGGCAGAATGACACATCATATTAGTGTGGATTAAGTACCTCCCATCCCATACGTCGGTAGCTTAAAATCAGCCATGGATGAAGTCTTTATACCCTGGAATCAGCAAATGCTACAAATCAGGGATTATTTTAAGACTTTCTCAGACCAGTTTTACATTTATAGCAAAATTGAAAGGATACAGAAATGCCCCCCTTATACCCACACACATACAGCCTCCCCCACTTATCAACACCCCCCCCAATAGAGGTGCATTTGTTACAAATGAACCTACATGAACACATCATAATCACCTGAAGCCCATGGTTTACATCAGGGTCCATCCCTGTTGTAGATTCTGTAGGTTGGACTAATGTGCAATGACACGCATCCATCATTCTGTCATAAGGGGTATTTACACTGCCCTGAAGGCCGTCTGCTCCCCGATTCATCCCCCTGCCCACCCTCTGGCAACCAGTGACGCTTTCGTTTTCTTTCCATAGCTTTGCCTTTTCCAGAATGTCACAGAGTTGGAACCACAAAGTATTTGGCTTCTTTCACTCAGTAATAGGCATCTATGTTTTTTCCATGTCTTTTCACAGCTCAATAGCTCATCTATTCTTAGTGCTGAATACCATTCCATTGTCTGAATGGACCAGTTTGTTTATTCATTCACCTACTGAGGGACATCTTGGTTGCCTCCAGGTTTTGGAGACTTTAAATAAGGGCTTGTTTTTTCTCCTGCAGAAAGCTGGTTGTTACCGGCACACCAGCGTGCCAGGGGCCCATGCCAAAAAAAGTTCCCAGCATGAGTGGAAGTAAAATGAGCCGAGGCTGTGACTCCCAGCAGGCAGGCACTGCTCCGATCTCCATTCAGGCCCATGTGTGAGTGATGAGAAAACTCCAAAAGGACCTTTGCCATGAGTCTGTTTATATCCCAATAAACCTGAATATTTTATACTCCTAAAATTTCATCTCTGCATCTCACATTCTATAATAGATTTAGAAAGCAATTGGGGAAATGCAGCTGGAGGATAGGATGGTGGCAGATCATGAAGTGAAACAAGGCTCCAGAGGCAGACGTGGATGCCAGGAGATGAGAAAAGGGAGGATGGAGGTGTGTCCCCCACACTAGAACCCAGGTCAGCCCTCATCACTTCCCTGCAGAAAAGACTCCAGAAAAGACTCCAGTGGCCTCCCATCTAATTGTTTCCCATTTCAGCCAGAAGAAAACCAGCATCTGCACAGTCTTGCTTCTTTCCCATCACGGAGGCCACCTTCCTCTACTCCAGACAAGCGCCCACGGGCAGCAGCCAGGCTGCTCCAAGATCTCTTCACAGCTTCTCACCTCATCCCCTGTAGATCTTTACTAAAATACTCTCTTGATTCCTCCTACATGCCCATCAACTTCTCCCAGCTCTCACCCCCACGCTACACCACATCATATGGCAGGCTCTATTTATTCTGTATTGTCTCTTCTCATTAGAATGTAAGCGCCACAAAGGCAAGAATGTGTCCAGGGTGTTGCTGAATCCTAATGCGTGGAACATCACCTGACTCGGAGCAAGTAGGTGTTCAGTAAATGTCCACGGGATAAATGCACAAGCGGAGGTCAACAGAGTGTTGAGCAGAGGATGCTGAAAGTACCGGGTGGGTGGTGATGGATGCTGTTCAGGGTGGTGACACAGGGTGGCGGACAGAAGGAGAAGGTGTACAGGGTGGCCTGGATGCTAGGCTGGGCCACTAGCCACGTGTGTGGAGTTCGCTGGTCATGCCCCATCCTAGTCTGGTGACCACCTCACCCTCGGCATCTCTCAGCCTCCTCCCACTCAATTTTGGAAGGCATCACTACACAGGAGGGGAGAAAAGGACCTTGTCTGATGGAAATCACCACCGTGGGCTAGGAAGAGACCTACTATCTGGTGACAGCCTCAGTTCCTGCTCATAAACCAGATTCCGCTATTACGTGTATGATTCCCTGCCCAGGAACTCCTGCTTTCTGTTCCCTTAAGGACACATGGACAGGTACCCACATGCTAGCCTAGGAGTCCAGAAAACCACCCAGAGACAGAACTCGACCCAGCACCGCGTGCTTTGAAATGTTCCTTCTAGAGACAGGGCCTCTGTCTGGTTACAGACAAATGGGTGATATTGTTAAAAAAAAAAAAAGGGGGGGGGGAAGAACTGAGGGTTTGCAGTTCAATCAGCAGAACAGAGATGCCAGAAAGAAAATGGAACCAGAAAAGTACAAGGGTCAGGGACTGAGATGAGGAAAATACAGAGCAGCAGCAGGACGGCTTCTCGCTCATCGCACCACCCACCCCGGGATCCCACAGGGAGCTTTACACGTTGATTAAAACCTGTAACAGCCTAGGGCAGGACAGGAGCTCGGGTAACCGCATGGGAAACAATGCGCTAGAATCACACGCAGCTTGGAATTGTATATTTAATTCTGTTTCTCAGGGGGCCACGTCATGCCTGATACACGGGTTTCTACATCAGGTAGATCTCACGAGGCATGTCCTGCCCTCAGAGGAAACCCAGCCCTGCCACATTCAGGCAGTGGGCTCGAGGGAGGAAGTGGGGGCCGCCAGCAGCTGCGGGGCTGGGGTCAGCCTGGGCCCCATCCCGAGCCACTGGGACCCTCCATCCCAGTGCGAGAGGCTCTGCAACACAAACGTGTTCAAGCTGAAGGCTGCTTTGCACGGTTGCCTGCCTCTTTTCTTCCTTTTAGAACTTGGTCCCCAAGGAGACAAACTCTTTCCAAATCAGCTTTTTGCCCTTTCTCATCGTGGATAACAGGATATAAAAGCAAGAAGGGACCTCCCTTATATGTGGAATCAAAAAAGAAATGATACAAATGAACTTATTCAGAAAACAGAAAGAGACTCACAGAGAACAAATTTATGGTTGTCTTACGGTACACACTGCTGTATTTAAAATGGATAACCAACAAGGTCCTACTGTACAGCACATAGAACGCTGCTCAATACTCTATAATAACATTATCGTTACCAGGGGAGAGGGATGGGGGAAGGAATAGTTAGGGAGTTGGGGATGGACATGTACAAACTGCTATATTTAAGATGGATAACTAACAAGGACCTACTGTATAGCACAGGGGACTTCTGCTCAATGTTATAAGGCAGCCTGGATGGGAGGGGAGCTTTCGGGAGAATGGATACCTGTTTATATACGGCTGAGTCCCTTCAACATTCACCTGAAACTATCACAACATTGTTTATTAATCAGCTAAACCTCAATAGAAAATAAAAAGTTAAAAAAAAAAAAAAAAAACGAGCAACAACCAGAACACCTTGAAGATAAGGCTAAAATGTTGGTATAAAGCTTCTCTGAAGACTTTTTTTTAAGGGCAAACTAAGGCATTTGAATAGAGATAAAGACACACCCCTGGGGTTGGAGGATTAAGTTGGAGACAATGATGCCAAATCATCATAGGGGAGAATAAGAAGTAGCCTTGACATACATTGACATGAATCAGCCATGGATTTACATGTATTCCCCATCCCGATCCCCCCTCCCACCTCCCTCACCACCTTATTCCTCTGGGTCAATGTATGGCAAAACCACTACAATATTGTAAAGTAATTAGCCTCCAACTAATAAAAATAAATGGGAAAAAAAAAAGAAGTAGCCTTGATGTCAACATCAGAGAGAGCTAAGACATAAGCAGGCAGTTAACATGGGAAAAACCTACAGTCAGTGCCCACTAAAAATTTAATATTAAGGGGTGTAAGGGCCTCGTGGTTGATAGTGACATGAGGGGACATGTCCTAAGGGTGAGACTCCAGGACTCAAGATCCTCTGCTCAACACAGATTCCTGGGGGTGGGGGCATCACCTCTCGGAAGCCAGTGAAGCCAGGAGAGGACAGCACGCTTGGACGTGACCCAGGAAGCCATCAGACTTGCCCTGGGGTGGGCAGAGGGCTCAACTGAGACCGGCTCCCTTGGGCAGGACCATCTTGTGCCTAGGATGCCCAGGTGGGGGGTCCAGGGAAGAGGGAACCCACTTTCCTAGGACTCTCGGAAGCACCACCTGGGACCCGTCATCACAAGTGTGACCCTGAGCAGCTTGAAGCTTTGTCACCAGAGGCCACATCCCACCTGGCAGGAGCTGCACCTGTACCTTCCTGGGAGGAAGCGGACCTGAGCCTCCCTGGGCTTTAGTGGGGTGGGGGGAGCACACCGGGAGGAGTTTCCAGGACCCCTCACCCCAAACAGGCCCCCACCTCGCTCCCATAAATCCCACTAGGCTCTCCTGCTGCCATTATAAGTAACACACAGCTATGGGAATGACTGGCAAGTGAGGATAAGTAAAACCAAGTGCAGAGCAGTGCACACTTGCTCAGTTGTGTCAGACTCTTAGCAAGCCTGTGGATTGTAGCCCACCAGACTCCTCTGTCCATGGGAATTCTCCAGGCAAGAATATTGGAGTGGGTTGCCATGCCCTCTTCCAAGGGATCTTCCCAACCCAGGGATCAAACCCAGGTTTTGCAGGCAGATTCTTTACCATCTGAGCCACCAGGGAAACTCAAGAATACTTGAGTGGGTAGTCTATCTCTTCACCAGGGGTCTTCCTGACCCAGGCATCAAACCGGGGTCTCCCACATTGCAGGAGGATTCTTTACCAGCTGAGCTATCAGGGAAGCCCAAGTAAAACCAAACACTACAATAAAACCATTCTGAATTCCCCCATCCAGTCATTCAGGTGTGCATCCCTTACCTGTATGCACACGTAGCACATTTTTCTACAAAAACGAGTTTAACTGCACATGGCGTTTTAGAACCTACGAACATATTTCGAAATCAAAATGCTTCTAGAACATCTTAATGACCGTGATTTCATTGCACAAATGTAGTGTCACACGTTTAACTAAGTTCCCACTGCTACATATCTTTGTCCCCCTTCTCTTCTAAAATATTTCTTTGGTGGACATCCTTGCAGGGTTAATTATCCTTAATTACCCTATAAGATCATTATAATTATCCTACAAGACGAGATGGTTGGATGGCATCACCGACTCGATGGACATGAGTTTGAGCAAGCTCTGGAAGATGGTGAAGGACAGGGAGCCTGGCATGCTGCAGTCCATGGGGTGGCAAAGAATCGGACACGACTGAGTGACTCAACAACAAATCCTGTAAGAAAGTCATCGCTGTTGACTCTCTGTGGGAAAGGGTAGACACCATATTTTTAAAGGTTTTGATTCCTTTAAAATTTTGATTCCTTGTGGCCAAAACGCTTTTCAGAAAGGTGCTATCTGCCACCAGCAGGATAAAAGCATCCTTTTGCCACTGTTCTTGTCACCAGGAGGCCCTTGGTCAGGAGGGGTTGCACGGCACGCAGCCACCTCAGGCAGATTAGCAGGAAGGGAAGGAGAGGAGGCTCCTTTAAGGCAGCCCGGGAGCCTTTCCCCAAAGAGAAGACACAGACGAGGGCCTCTTGCTGCCTCACAAGGAAGCGGCTATCTGCCTGGAACAGCCAGGACCTGGAGCTCAAATCCATTAATCCTCTTTATTAAACTCGGGTCACCTCCGAGTCTTGAGAAATTAACCAGCACCTCCCCATCGCAAGTGCACCCATGGCCTGTCATCTCCCCAGATCAGGCTGTGAGGTCAGAGGGCCTCTGGGCTCCGGCCCCCGCCTTTGTCCATTTAAAAGAACACCGGCTGCACTTGCGCAGAGTGCAGACCTGGGGCCAGGGCCACACCTCTGCATGCGGGGTGGAGGGGGTGGGGGGAAATCAGCCTCTTCCTTCCAAAGGTCTGAGTGGCCCTGGAGCTCAGGAGGGCCCAGTCCAGAGCTGGGGGGACTCGGGGCTCTTCCGAGCAACCCGATCATCCCCCAGGGTCAGCCACAGAAAAACCGAAAAGGACACAGACTGCCAGACCAGCCAGGGAAACGCAAACAGGCCAAAAGCATCAGAGGCAGGACCAGAGCCACACCAAGAACACGCAACACGGCACAGGCCCCTTTGCGGCAGCCTGCCTTGTAGATCTGGGTCCTGGGACCTGAGACAACGTCACTCAGGCCTCCCCACCCACCTACACATATGACGAAGCCCTAACAGTCACTCCGGGACAAGGGGGAACAGATCTCAGACACCAGGCAGAGAGAGGACAAGACTCGAGCACCCTTAATATGAAGGGTCAGGAAAGTAACCAGTGAGGGTCCCACGAAGAAATGCAGAGGTGAGACGTTAGAAATTAACCCTCTAAGAAAAAGGTGGCAGTTTTAAAAGCAAGGAGCTATGGAGAAAGAAATGGCAACCCACTCCAGTATTCTTGCCTGGAAAAGTCCATGGACAGAGGAGCCTGGCGGGCTGCAGTCCATGGGGTTACATAACTGAGCACGTGTGCACAAGGATGGAGGGAGATGGGTTGGTAGCAATGAAGTGGTAAAACTAAAAAAATAAGTAAGTAAATAAAAGCAAGGAGCTAGAATCCCTGTGGTGGGGAGTTGGGGTGGATCTGGATCTTGACAGACTCTGGGGTGGGTGTGTGTCCAATTTCATGAGAGCTCCACATTCAGAGGGTACAAAGTTCTCTTCTATGACATCTCCATCAGCACCCCAGATAGTAGAGCAGCACAACTTCTATTTGTTTCCATGTTTTTCCGCCCATCAACGTGTAACACAGCCCTGATCCAAACACACGTGTGTGTCCACTGTAATGACCGTCCCCTCCCTCCCCTCTGAGGGCAAGGACAGAAGCAGGAACTCTTTGACCCCAGTGGAAGTTCATTGTCTTGACCCTTCCCGGGCCCCACAGGAAGTGTGTTCTTAGATTCTTCAGGACTCAGGCCCAAAGTTCATCCCTGACCTGGAGGCAGACCCACTGATGGACTGGGGAGAGAAGAGATACCTCAGAGCCTTGAATACAGCCACTCGCCTGCTGCCTGGAGTAGAAGAGACATTTCCAATAACTGAAAAATCATCCAGATCGGAAACAGGTGATCAACAATACCAGCAGAAATGTTTAAACCTAAGGATCAATTCAACAAGTAACATCAAAGGAGAAATAGCAGAATCCAAAGCTCCCTCTCAAGTGGGCAGCAGAAACAGGCTCTGTGAGCACCAACCAGTGGCCACACCTGCCTCGCCACCGAGTCCCGGGCGGCCAGACTGTGCCCTACTCTGGTATGAATCAGGTGGGTAGCACTGAGCCCAGGGAAGTCCTGCCAGCTTTCTTCCCAGCTACAATGCTGCTCGAACACAGGTGTTTTGAGGATTTCATCCCTCCAGTGTCATTACACTGACAGGATGCTTTCTCTGGGCGCATGCTGCATGGGTCCTGGGGGCCCCACCCTGGGCTGGGGGAGCCTCCCTCCTCCCACCACCTCCCCCCCACCCCAGGCTCACATCAGGGGAGGGGACAAAGCCAGGCACCTGCCCGCCGGCCACCAGGAGGACAGAAATCATGCCGCTCAAGTCCTCCTCCTGCTTCCAGCCAATTTCTACTCCCTTTAATTCAATTCTGCTTCTCCTGACCCCAGCAGGCTGGAGTTCCAGAGTTACTTTCAACAGATAGCACCAATTACCGAGGTGTGAAACTAGAAACCTTCCGGTTTGGAGAACAAACCCGGAGACAGAGACGGGACTTAACTGAACTGAGAAGGAAGGTGGAGAGAAGAGAGGGGTAGGGGCAGGTGACTGGCAGGCAAGGAGGAGGCTGCAGACACCGGCCACCCAGAGGGGCCCCCGGAACCACGACGGGCCAGGGAGGTGAGTGGACAGAGGCACCTGCAGCTGGGACAGTCCTCTCGGGCCTGGGAGAGGGCCAGCCCAACCCCATCGGATGCTGCCCTGGGCAGACAGCCCCGAACCCCCGTGCTCCCCACAGGTCACAGGGGCCATGAGGTCTGTGGAGAGACCCTGGCGTGAGGTAGGGGAGTGGGGCCACAGGCAGAAGGGCCCAGACACCCCCACCTAGCTGCACAGGGGGCCAGAGGTCGTGGTAGCAGGCACACCTGGGGCTGGGGCTTCACCCTCCCCACAGGTTCCCTGGGGGGCTCCCCCCTCACCTTGTGCCACGTGGCCTGGACATCCAAACACACACCCAGTCCTAGTAACACTGTCAAAATTAAGTCTGGGGTTGGTTTATGCTTCTGTGGTCGAAATTAATTGGTTCCATGACCTTTTTATATTGGCATCCTATCCCCTATAAAACTTAAATGGAGTAGGTACCCAGCAAAGACTTAAACTAATGTTTTAAAGAAGATTTCTGCCCTTCATAAAGCCAGTCTTGTTATCTAAGAAAAAGATGACATTCCTCTGGGAACAGTAATCAACGAGACTGTCCTTCCCCACCTGCCCCTGAGACCAGGGACAGCAGGGGAGACTAGCTCTCTGTTCCAATCCCAGAACCACCCCCCCAGGGACTGAAGAGGGTGCTTACTTCAAGTGGAGCAGAAGCAGAGTCTCCGGTCCAGACAGAGCCGCTGGGAAGCCCTGGAACACAGCCCAGCGGGCACTCGAACACCTCGGAGGAGCACTGGGGCCTTGAGAAGCCCCCACCCTCCCTCGCTGCACTGGCCCAGGGTCTCCGCCTCCCCACGCAGCCCCCCACCACCCTTCCGCGTGGGCTGGACTAAGGGTCTCGTGCACAATTCAGGGAGGAGCCTCCACAGGTGTCTGTGAGTCCATAAACACCGCCTCAACACACAGGAATCAGGAAAAGAGAAACACAGACGCCTCCTCTCCCCTCGCCAGGGGCAATCATAGTATCACCCTGTTCAGGGAAGATACCCTAAGAATCTCAACCAGGCCCTCCGACTTTCTGGCCAGACCCTCAGACCCTCCACTGGAACCAGCTCCCTTGGCCTTTCTCCGCCAGGAGCGCTTGCTCCTGGGTTTCGTGTCCATTGAAATGTGTGGCCAGGATTCCTAACTCCAGGGCTGTCCCAACACTTGGGCCCACCCCGGTGAGAGGAGACTCACTTCTAAACTAGACTTGGGGTGACTGGCCATCCCTGGGTGCCAGGACAGACAGGCCCCAGGCAGCAGGGCTCCCAGTTCTAAAATCAGGTCAGTTCTGGGCAAACCGGGTTGAGTCGGATGATCCAGCCTAGGCTTGGTTTCTGAAAATGCCTCACCCTTAGCTGCACGGATGGGGCAGAAGTGACAGTGTGTAAGGCCCCAGCTGGTCTGGGAGGAACTGCAGAGTGGCCCCATGTCCTAAACTCTCTTGAGTTCCTCATCCCATTTCTCAAGGTGCAGAAAATGAGCTTTGCAGAAATATGTCTGCCGAGGAGTCAACTTTAAGTGGCAGAGTTGACTCTGAAGGTCAGATCTAAGGGTCCAAAACCTATGTTCTTTCCCAGGTCAGGTACCTGGCAGGTCCTCCCAGCCCCAGGCAGGGACCTCAGGGCACCCACCACCCAGGGCCCACTTCAAGACATTTCAGAGACATTAGATGGGGCCTAACCCCAGCTGGTCAGCATCTCCTCCCTCCCCGCCCTCTGTGACTGAACACGCAGCTGTAAATCCTTCCCATCTGTAAACATGCATGCCGTTCCCACCATTGCTTAGCGCTTCTGACACTAATTGCTCTACAGAGTGTGTGCAACTGGCAACACCTTATTAAAACTGAAATATATTATACTGTCCACTTATTGCTGCTTTATAGAGATAAAGTACCCTTACCACATGGAAAGCTGGCAAAGAATCTGACAAAGTGGCTTCTGAACAGAAGCCAGCGAGAGGCGACTCCTGGGACAGGGGAGGTCAGGGTCAGGCTGGAGTTTGCCTGACCTGCCCAAGAGGTTTTGCCACGCAGAGACTCTCCCCTGCACTGTTCTGGCTCCATCTCAGATGTAGGTGTCCACGGAGCCAGCCCTGGTGCTCTCAGAGCTGAGAAGGCAGCCCTGGCCTGTCTTCAGGAGCCACGTCAAGGGCAGAGGCACACGACAGCCAGGAAAGGCAGGTGCAGCTGGGCGGCAGGCATACAGGGCAGGACCCGAAGGCCCAGGGCAAGAACTCCAGCTCCAGAAACACCTGAGATATGGCAGGCTGCCTGAGGGATACCTACCCACCAAGCCAGAGTCCCACGGTCAAAGCAAAGCCACTGTCAGCAACCTTTGCAGACACCTGCCAACCCTTAACCATCAGAGAATCCACCCACCACAGCCTCAGCCCAGCCAGCCTTTGGGGGTTGTTACATGGAATAGACTCCAGTGACCCCCCATGCTGAAAGAACAGGACTCGGCTCTCCAGCCAAATACCCCTGAGTGAGAGTCTCATGCTCAGTCATGTCCGACTCTTTGCAACCCCAAACCTGCCAGGCTCCTCTGTCCATGGGACTCTCCAGGCAAGAGTACTGGAGTGGGTTGCCATTTCCTCCTCCAGGGGATCTTCCCGACCCAGGGATCGAACCTGCGACTCCTACATTGGCAGGCAGAGTCTTTACCACTGAGCCACCTGGGAAGTCCAAATAACCCTGAACACATCCCTAAACAAACCTCCCATCCAAGATGGCCTGACCACCCCTATGGTTTGCAAGCTAAGAACGTTTCTTACCTTTTCAAAAATTGTAAAAAGAGGAGGAAGAATATGAAATAGAGACCTCACGAGGCTCGCAAAGCTTAGAACAGTAATGTCATAGGAAACAGTAGCCAGCCCTGTCTTAAAGGAAAGGATGGGAAAGTGGAGAGAAAGGTGACTGCTGGTGGCTCAGAGAGAAACTGTGGGTGGAGGGGAGGCCAAGGGCTGACGCAATAGTGCCACCAGGAGAAGACCGCCCACTTGTGTTAAGCCAGCTTTGCAGAGTGCTGAGATCTGTTAGATTATGTTCACCGTGCTTTCCGGAAGGCCCCTCTGAGGAGTCTCTCTTCTGTCTCGGTGATGTTTTACCACTGTCTCTATCCACGCCAGCACGGAGACCTGGCCAAGTGGGACCCGGCGGCCCAGGGGCTGGCAGATAACAAGGAGATGCGGTGATGGAGGGGAGCCTATTGTCACCGTCACATATTGTGTTTCCGAGATACCAAACTGCCTGATCGCTCTGACATTTCCAAGACCAAATTAAAATGCGCCACCATGCAGACAAAATGTCATTAGCCTCATTATAAGTGATTGTGTTAAAATAAATACAAAAATAAAGTGAAAATTAGTCCAAACCATTAAAATACAGAAGCGAATATGGCCAACAGGGACCTTACAGGAGACACGCTAAGGAAGGTTGAGATGCCCCCAGGGAGGCAGGAGCGGGGGATGGAGCAGCAGCAGGCAGGCAGGCATCAGGCTGTGGGCGGCTCGGCTCGGGCACCAAGGCTGCGGTCACTCGGCCACCGGCCGTGTCGCCTGCCCTTAGAAAGGGTGAGTGACCCCACTGACCACGGAATTCCTTCTCCAGGAAGAAAGGAAAATGACCTCTTCTTTCACACTGTGTCTGCGAAGAGCTTCACCTCTAAGCAGAAGGAATAAAGAAATGGCCTTTTGAGTTGGAGACTCTGGACGATGCACCCCCTGCCCCCAAGAGAGAGGACTGCCCTGACCAGGCACAGAGGTGTCCTCACAGGGAAGCCCCTGCTTTTCCCAAGAAGGGAGGCCACAGACAGCGCTTCTAGCAGAGTCTAGGAACCAAACTTGGGTCTGCTCACTGCATGCAGTAAAGCCAACCTACTTACCCGGGTTGTGGTGCAACAAAGTGTAGCGTTTGTTACAGGCGCTGAGCAAGGCGTCCAGAGGAGCTGGTGCTAAAAGGTCTGCGCTCCCTTTAGGTTTCAGGAAAGCATTTTAGAGGCCAGGTGAGGGCAGGGCTCTCAGGGCCTGTGATCAGCTCGTGCACAATTCTCTGGTTGGCTGATGGTGAGGTCACAGGGTTAACATTATCTGCTCTCAGGCACCTGGGGCCTGGGGGCTAGGGGCTCATAGTCATCAAGCAGTTAATTTCTTCCATTTGGAAGTGGTTTCAGCATCTTGGAAAATGCCTCAGGTACTGTTATCTGGGTGATTCAAGAGGATACACGGGAGGGGAGGGGTGGGGTGTCCCAGGAAGGCTCGTGGGGTCCTGTTCATTACACCGGATGGCCCTGTGTGGGACATGGAGACAGGGTTCTGGTTACAAGTCCATCTGACACCAGCTCAGCACCTGCCCTGACCTCCTTGGTCTGCCATCCGCGTGGATGCACCCTCCCCACTGCCCCGTCCTGCACTCTCTGCTGCTTCACCCCACCTGCCCTTTGGCCCACCCTCTTGCCCGTTTCTTTCACCCACACCCACTTGCTTTGGCATGTCAGATTTGACCCCAGAAACCCAGCCCAGGCACATATTATCTCTCTCTGCATTTCTCATTCCCCCACTGGACACTTGCCCATAATGCCTCGTCTATGGACACTGACCACAAACAAGCAACTGTGGGACCTGTGCCCCCAAAAGGAGAGAACCAATCCTTCCCTCAGCTCCTTGAAAGAGTGGATTCTAACAACTGCCCAGCCCCCAGCCCACCCAAGAGAGCCTCGTGAGGCCCATCCTGGCCTGGCCTGTTTCATAGGAGCCAAACAAAACACTTCAATTTTTGCCTCAGTCTCTGTGTCCACAGGGACATGGATAACCCATCCTGGCCTCTCCACTGCTAGGGCCACCCCATCTGGAGGACAGCTACCTACTGATTGGCACCAATTTCTCCGTTTTTACCAAACATACGAAGCCTCTAATAAATATGAACCACCCCAACTGGAAGCACAATGATAGACTAAGTATACCTGGTTAGCATGATGGTCCTTCCTTTTTTCTCTCTACCAATAGCACCCTGGACCCACACAAAAATCCCGAGTTGGGACAAAGGCAGATATTATAGTTCCTTCCTCATGTCTGAAAAAACTGAGGCCCCAGAACAGAAAATGTCTTGTCTGATGTCCCTTCATCCAGAGAAAAGGGACTCTGATCCATACACCTGAGCTCTCAGTTCAGTCCAAACTCAGTAGAATTACTTTGTCTGAGTCTTAAGGAGCAGAACAAAGAATCCCAAAACTGCTGAGATGCCCACGGGGAGCTTGGCCCCTAAGCAGAGCCCCTAAATGCCCAGTGGGATGAATGGGGGCCCCGGGGCTTCACTGCTGCCACTCACTGAACCCAAACCTTCCTGCAACACCTGTGGCATCCTTGCCTTTCTGCTCCTCCTCTGCTGTCACCAAGATCCCTCAGGAAGTGCAGGGGTGGATTAGCAGTATATTTTGTTTCAGATGAGTTCCTGGGAGCTCAGGAGATGGAGGAGGTAGGGCCAGTCATCCTGGTCAAGTCAGAGGCAGTGTTGCTACAAGAGGCACGGAGGGCGCTGCCCTAAGAACGGGAGCAGAAAAGCTTTGCCTTGGAGACCCGGGCAGGATGGTTACTGCTCAGCCATCCTGTGTGAGTGCCCCACACTGGCCGGGCTTGAGACAGAACTCTGTGGGTCTCATCTCCAGCATCTGTGGAGTGCTGGGGAGACCGCCTCCTTTGGACTGCTGCAGCTCCCACTAAGCCCGCTCCTCCACTCTCTTCCTTCCAAAAGCAGCAGGCATCTGACTTCTCTAAGTGTTTTTCATTTTGGTCCCTGCACCACAGTCTTTCTCCCACACCCCTTATTCTTAACTTTAGTGTTGTCTTAAAACTGCACCCACTTTCCCTGTTGATCCACAGGGTGGGGTTCAGGACAGAGCACACCTTCTGGGGGAAAGCCAGCCCTTCCTTGGCCCTGAGGGACACCCTGCTATAATTCAGACAGAGCAGCACGTGGACCAGCAGAAGGTTTGGTGAAGATGACCTCACAAAAGGCCTGACACTCAGCTGAGAAGACAGATCTCCAGAGGTGAAAATGCCAGCATCCTACTGCCGTGAAGCAGGAGGAGGACAAAAACACTCCAAAATGGGTCAAAGGTCAGGCTTCAGCACCAGGGCCAGCTGCAATCAACCCTGATTTCTGAGCACAAACTGGAATCACAAACAATCCAGCCAGCTGGGTCCTTAAGGGATGCCCTGTGCAGTCTTCTGTAGAGAAGAACTCTGAGGCTGAGGAAAGGCCAGTGACGCACCCAAGGGCACACAGCCCGGCACAGCCAGGAAGGTGAGTTCAGGACCTGAACTCCCATCGCCGCTTCCGACACCACTGTGCTCATTCGGGGAGCAGGGGAATTCCTGAGCACAAGTCGTTCACCCTCTGATTACACAGAAGAATCTTCACAACGGTGAAGACATTTTTAGGTGTGGTCGTTCAGAGGGTAGATCATTAAAATCCCAAATGAGCCAGGGGAGACTTTAAAACATCCTAGCATCAGACACTGTACCCCGATCAATTACATCAGAATCTCAGGGAGGAGGACCCGGGTAGGGGTCTGGGAGTTCTGAGCTGCCCCCATCACCCCCCACCCCCACCGATGGTCCCACTATGCAGACAGGATCAAGAACCACATCCTGGAGTCCAGAGGGAAAGAGTGCTTGCTGGGTGCAGTGGGCAACAAGGCTGCTTGGAAGAGACTGTTTCTGGGCTAGGATTTGGGCTGAGATCAGAGCCAAAAGCCAGACCTGGGGTAGTCAAGAGTCCTCATTTCCACACTGCTGGCCCAGGAAGCACACCCTGAGTGGGAAAGACCATGAGAGCCATCGGACACTGGTTTCCTCCTGATCTGAGCCTCTGGGTCCACTCACCAGAGTGATCTGGGGTGAGTGACTTCTGCCCCCAGTTTTCCATGCAGAGTGGGTGAAGCAGGCTGAGGAAGGGCCCTGAGTCTGGGAGTCCATAGCCCTGACCCTGGCGGAACCCACTCCAGCCTGAAAATTCAACCTGCAGTCACTGGCTAGGGGCCTGGGTTGCTGAAAGTGCCACGTTTCTGCCCCCTGGTCACACGGAGGAGGGGAGGATGGGAGGTGGTAGAGAGACCTATCAGGCATCACCTCGCCCAGGCTTCACACCCAGATCTCATCTGCCTGTGTCAGCAGCCTCACCCTGGGGACCAGGCCCACACCCAACAGCAAGGAAGAACCTGAGGCTACAAACGTGGGGCCAGGAACATGGGTGGGGGCCATGAGCCTGGGTGGGGGGGTGCCCATGAACATGGGGGCCATGAATGTGGGGATGGAGGCTGCCTGGGCCTCCCCCTCTTGCCTGGCATCACCCCCAGCACCCGGTCAGAAGGATGGGACAGACAGAAGGGGCCATGCTTCTCAAGCCCCCTCCTGACTCGCCCATGGCCCCTGCTGCAACGGGGTAGCCTGCCATTCAGTGTTTACCCTGAGGCCCCCTTGAAGTCCTCCAACACACGCACGTTCAGACTTCACTCAGCCAGCCTGCTCCCACGGATCCACATGGGTGGATCCTCTCCAAGTCCCAGAGAGGCTGAGCAGGTACCCCAGGGGTGTGGCGGGGTTGTCAGCACTGGGGAGCTCCTCCTCTAAAGCTGACTGACTTGCACAGGATGTTATGCTCAGGGGAGCTGCCCACTGGATTATTTATCCAAGAACAGCTCTGAACCCCTCTTCTGTGTGGGACCCCACTTCCCAGGCATCTCCTCCTGAAGACAGCTAGGGTCCTCCTCGTGCCCACGTTTACCCCTTAAATCAGACACAGGAGCCAAAGCTCTGGTTTTGGAGAAGCACTGAGACCTCGGAGGGAAGTTCTTGGGTGGAGAATTCTGCCAAAGGCTTGCTTGTAGCCCTGCGGGCCTGGAGATGCAGGTGGGCCTCCGTGAGGCCTCGGATGCTCCCAACTGGTCATGGTAGAGGTCATGCATGGCCACAAGATGCAGGTCTGAGTAGCTGAGGACCACTGCCTGGACAACCCCTTCCAGCTTGTTGCAGGTTGAGAAGAAAGTCTTTCAGATCTTCACCAGCTTTTCTCTGGTGTGATCTATAGGGAACTCTTCTCCAAGAGGGAGGAGCGTGAGAAGTGTCTGAGCCAGGATTCATCAGACCTCGTTTCCATCCCTGAGCCCCCCACTCACCCGCAGCCCCTCTGCATGTGGCTCTGTGAACCCACGTGAGTCGCTGCACTGGGCTCCAGTGCCTCAGGTCCCTTATGATGCCGACCGTTTGTGGACACAGACGTGGCCTCCCAGGCTTGGGTTTCTCATCTTGCCCTGTCATTAAATACTCCAGAGAATGCTATGAACCTGCACTTTCCCAGCAATAACACCACCCATGCTCTTGAGTCAGATCCTGCAGTGACAGGTGACATGTGGCCAGGAGCTCTGCCAAACAAGGCCTGCAGCTCACTCGCCTGGTGGCTGTTGTCCTGACCTTTTACCAGCCTATCGACACGTTGCCATGGACAATCACCCACGTAATCATGTCCGTCACCTCATGCAGAGCTGAAGTCCCTGGAGCTCAGTGTCTGGGTCTCTTCCTGTTTCCTTCTGTATTCCTTCCCCTGGGATCTCCTGGGGTGAGGTGACCATCCAGCTCTTTAAAAACTCAGCTCCAGGGTCCCCCTCCCCTCGCAGATCTGGGAAGCCTCTCTGGTGGAACTTCAAGAAAAGGTTTTTCACTCTTCTTCGTGCTTTCAGGGGGAAGGTAATTAGAAGGCTGTAGGAGAATACACCGTGATGTGCCCGCAGGCTTTCTGGCCGTCCCCCCACCCCCCGAGAGACCCCACCGAATCCTGAGTCTCCAGAGCCTGGTAGAGACCGAGTGCTCACCAGATGCCCATGGCACCCATGACCTTGTTGAACTAATCGTCCAACGTGTAGTTTCACCATGAAGCAGCTTTCACTTACACCAAATCTGGCATTTATAATGGAGTTCATGAAAAGATCCTAATCAGTGAGCTAGATCACAGAAATTAACAGTTTAGCTTCTAAAATTACTGTTGTCAACAACCCCGCAGCAGAGAAATCAGGCCACAGGATCAGCTAAGTATAGAGAAGAAATTCAACTCAGAACCCCAAAGGGTCAGTCCTTACACAGCAAGGCAAGGCCTCCCAGGGCTGTGAAGGCCTCTGCAGTAGCCAGGGTGCCCAAGAGCACTTCTGCAAGGACTGGAGTAGCCTCAGAACCAGTCATGGCCATGAGAAAGGCATCCAGACAGCAGGCACGGGTCCCATCCCCGGGCGTCCGTAAGGCCCTAGAGCTGCAACGCTGTCAGCATCCACAGGGTGAGGTCAAAGATGCTCAAACGGGACGAGAAGCCAGTGCAGGGTGGGGCTGGACAGGGTCTGGTCTGCGTTCTGTCCCAGTGATCTGACTACCCTTAGGCTTGAAGCCCTGAGACACTGGCCTCTCTAATACGGGCTCATGCTTCAGCTCACAGGTCACTCCAAAGTGGCTGAAGTCAGGTGGAGGCAGGGCGAGGGGCAGGGGGGCGGAATTCCTCCAGCACTCCTGCTAGGTTTTTGCCTCCTCTGCTCTGGCTCACCTGTGTCTGCTCCCACCCCCAGCACCTGGAGCTCCTGGGATCCCTGTTACCAATGGAACGTGGGTAGACATAGGACGCTCTGAGTATCTGATCAGAGATCCCTCCCTTTCATCAAGAACCCACCCAAACACTCCAGTCAAAAGTGCTTTTTAACAGACACAAAGACACAGAGAACAAAAAGTATGGACACCAAGGTGGGAAGGGGGGAATGGATTGGGAGACTGGGATTCACATATATACACTACTGATAATGTGTATAAAACATATAACTAGTGAGAACCTACTGTAGAGCCCAAGGAACTCTACCCAGGGCTCTTTAGTGACCTAAATGGGAAGGAAACCCAAAACAAGAAGAGACGTATGTATACATATAACTGATTCACTTTGCTGCATAGCAGAAACTAACACAACATTGTAAAGCAACTATATCCAAAAAAAATTTTAAGAGTGCATTTTAATATTTAGGGCCATCCTCACTTCTTTATTGGACAAAATTCCTTCTCTTTCAAACTGGCTCAGGATTTTTAATGGATCTCAAAACTCTACCACCACCACTGTGAGTAGGTCTACACTACTGTTTGCAACCCATGATCTCAGACATTGCATTTTAGTTTAGGTTTAAATGTTCGTGCATAAGAATCCCAGCTGGGCTGTCACTCTCACTCCTGACTACTCCAGCTAATAGAGTAAGCTCCAAGTCTGCCCTAAAGAAGACAGTTGTTGGAACAGTTTGGCTAATGAAAATGGCACATCCAGTGAGAGAGTCAGTCCAGCTAAACTAATCATGTGGTTGTGGCCTAAGACTTCTCATATCTGCTTTACTCTAGACATATTCCCACCATCACGCCTAACAGTGTTATCATCAGTGCACTCCCCTTGTTAACCATCCCTGCAAAGCGTTCATCAGAGAGCACCCGGCATAGATGAAGAAGTTGATGACCTGATTTACAGGTTTGGGATAAACCTAATTTTTGGTGGCACAAACTGAAAACTAGAAGCTTCTCACAGACTTGAAACCAGGATGGATCAGAGGTGCAGGCCTCTGGAATAAAAAGAGAAGGCTGTCCTTCATTAGAGTAGTGAGAAAGACAACTGACCTAAGTTAGGGGGTTGCTAGGAGACCGTGCTGACCATTTAAAACCACACAACAGTGATTCTCAACCAGGAGCAATTGTGTGCCCCAGGGGACATGTGTCTGTGTCTGGAGACAATCTTGGTTGTCACAACCGGAGAGGTGCTGCTGGCGTCCGATGGGTAGAGGCCGGGACACGTCTAAACATCCTGAAATGCACCGGGCAGACCCACAACCAAGAACTGTCCTGCTGAGTGTCAAGAATCTGGCGACATCAGGGAAATCATGCTCCAGAATCAAGTGCAGGACCGCAACCATTCACCACGGAAGCATGACTGGAGGGCAGAACCCACTTCATGAGCCCCCCAGTGGATGTGCTCCAGGTAACAAAGCAGGAAGATGAGAAAGAAGGCCAGGTGTGCACTGCATCTCCACACAGACTCGGGTCACATAGGGGGAGAAATAGGCAGCTTTATCACTAATCCAGAGACGCCAGAAGCCCAGGCGGAAATCTGCAGAACTTGGGATGAAGATGTCTCACTTACTCAGAGTCAGGGGAGGGTTTCCAAGGCCCAGGGCTCCAGAGTTCTGCGTAGGAGAGTCTGGAAGAGCAAGTACCTCCTGGAGTTGACGACCATGCACGCAGCTCTCCCACGGCTGCCGGAGAGTGTTTCGGGGCTGCAGAATAGGCCAGGTGCTATGACAGAGAGCTGGGGAAGGCAGGAATCTAGAGCAAAGAGCCAGAGGTGGGCCTGCTCTCAACCCTGCACCACACCAGCTTGGACCCTCCCAAAACCAGATGGCAGACAGGACAAAGTGTCAAGATGTGGACCAGGGGGCATCTGAAGAGAAGATGGGATGGAGATGGAGACCAGGGTCCTCTGACCTGGGAGTGTGAGAGCGAGGCTGCAGGAGGCCTGGGCAGATACGGGGGCACCAGACCCTCCTAAGGAGAGTGTGGCCAGGTCCTGGGGAGCCTCAAGCCAGAGCTGCCCATCACAGAGGCCGTGTCGCTAAGAACGGCCGTGAGCCGGCACCTCTGCCGGGCTCAGTCTGAGCAACGTGGCCACACAGCCAACACGGCCGTGGGCTTCGGACAGCAGAGGTGGGAAGGGGGCTTGTGACCTGAGACCCTATCCTCGGGGCTGCACTATCAGTGGGACAATGTGCAGGAAAGCCATCCAGTGCCGCCAAGCTTCCTACTGGAAGAAGTCCAGTAGGAAGTAGTGTGTCTCCTACTTCCTTCCTCTGTGTCTTCTTCCTTCCTGTGTGTCTCCTTCTTCCGTCCCGTGTGTCTCCATTAGCGTGGCTTCTAAACCTTCCCCCTACCTGGGCTGGACCTTCCCGTGGGGGAAGCCAGGACCCCAGTGTCTGCAGCAGGTGGTCCCTGGGGAAGAGCTGGGCAGAGAAGAACAGGGTGAGAACTAGGATGAGGAATCACGTGCAGCTGGAACGGAGGGTCCCTGTGCTTAGCACTTTTTCCTCCTCCAGGACTGCTCTGCATTTACTTCCCCTCAATGGTCCTTTTTGATAAATAAGAGAACATCCGTAATCCTGGTCTGTATCCACTGACATGTTTCTCATTTTTACCACAAAGACGGAATTGTCGAAGGACATGACAGCTGCTCCGAGACGGGGCCTGCGGAGCAACTGTGCTGCACCCGGACACAGAGTGGGGTGAGGTCAAGGACACCTCCCATGCGGAGTCTTGAGAGGAGCGGCCAGAGAGGAGCCATGGATGCCTTCTGCCAATGACGACGTGATGTTTCTGTCCTGACTCCAGGCCCAGGGAAGTGGCATGAGCGGAGTTCTGAACCTGAGTGGTACTGGCCCCAGGGATGCTCTGAGTGCTAAACTGAGTAAAGGAAAGGAATACCAGAATTCCTATTTTCATTTCTTCATTTATCCTTTCTGTTACTGTCGATGTGTAGCAACACAGATCATTTCTGCATAAATGAATACAGTGAGTGCACAGGCTCTAAAACAAAGTTGAGAGACCACTAGTCAGATAGTGGGCTTCCCTGGTGGCTCAGATGGTAAAGAATCTGCCTGCAATGCAGGAGTTCCGGGTTCAGTCCCTGGGTCGGGAAGATCCCCGGGTTCTCCCAGGGATGGATACCCACTCCAGTAGGTCATATATTAGTTGTACAATAGGTCTCAGTTTTTAATAGCAAAACGGGATGGTATTAAATAGGTCAGAGTGGGACTACTCTGGTTGCTCAGAGAAGATGAAGTCATGGAATGAGGCAGAGACTTCCCCCACTAACCTGCAACCAAGCCTGCAGGGCTCTGAGCCCTCCCAGGAAGCGGGGGTGGGGGGTTGGCTCAGCTGTGGAAAGCGCAGGCAGGAGGCAGGCAGTTGCTGTGTCTACCAGGATGCCCTGTGCTCAATCTGGGGTCTCTGGTGTTTTTCTATCGCTTGGCCCACCCTCAGGGGCCCAGGGCAGGGCTCTCTGCCCACAGAGGAGTCTGCCCCAGAGGGCCACAGGCGTCGAAACCACCCCCACACCACTCAGCCTTGGGCAGGGCCTCTGCTCTGAGGCTGGAGTGCCCTGTGATTCAGACCTGGCCTCCGCGCCCACTTGCTGGGTCTCTGCCACATCCTCTGCCCCGTATCCTGCCCACAGCCCCCGCCCGGTGGCTTCCTGCTCAGCCTTCATCCTTCCCAGTCTCTGGCCTCCAGCCAAGCCCAGCTCCACCTCCACCCTGACTCCCTCCTGCTCTCACCTCTGCTCTCCAGCGGCCACCAGGGCGCTCTGTCTCCTCCCACAAACATTCAGTGCAAAAGAGGCAGCTTTGGAAATTCTAAGAGAATAACAAAGATATTTCTCATGTATCCAGTTCTTTGGGCAGGTATTAGTCGCTCAGTCGTATCCGACTCTTGGTGACCCCACGAACTGTAGCCCACCAGGCTCCTCTGTGCATGGGATTCTCCAGGCAAGAATCCTGGAGTGGGTTGTCATTTCCTTCTCCAGGGGATCTTCCCAACCCAGGGATCAAACCCAGGTCTCCTGCATTGTGGGCAGATTCTTTACCATCTGAGCCACCATACATTCCAAACACAGGCCTCAGTGAGAGGTCTGCTGATGGTAACTGAGAGCCGGTATCCCAGACGAGTTAAACTGAAGGACGGGTTTTTGTTTTGCTGACAAACCTACCACAGGCATCATCCCAGATGTCACCATCGAAAAGCAGCAGAACAAGAAAGAGTCATGAAGAATTGAAAATAAAGCAGGATAGAGGATACGGGATGGGTTCACAGGAGAAAATGCCCCTCACGCAGCTCCTGAGGTCTCTGCTTCCACATTCTCCCACAAGGCATGGCAGAAGGGCTCCGTGGCCACCATGAAAATAAACAATTTTTATTGAAGTAAGTTAATGTAAAATATTACACAATTACAGGTATATAATATAATGACTCACAATTTGCAAAGGTTACACTCTGTTCATAGTTATTATAGAATATTGGCTATATTCCCCATGTTGTACAGTATGTTCTTGTACCTTATTTTATACCAAAAATAAATAAATGAAAGAAGAAAGCAAGCAGTTATCCACATCATAATATAGGTGTGGGCCAGTCTTCATGGGCACCATGGGGGCAGGTGTAGGGCAGTGTCCTTTCACTCCCAAGTGGAAGTGTTAGTCACTCAGTCATGTCTGATTCTTTGCGACCCCTGGATGTGAAGTGATGTCTCCTCTTGGACTTCCCACATGTAATCGCAACTCAGCTTGTCCCAAATAATCATCCTGGTGACCAAGTGTTGAGTTCTTACAAGCGCCAGGCTCTGTGCTCATAGCTTTATTTGAATGTATATATGTGTGTTAGTCAATCAGTCGTGTTCAACTCTTTGTGATCCCATGGACTACAGCCCACCAGGCTCCCTCTGTCCATGGAATTCTCCAATTCTCCGTGCAAGAATACTGGAGTGGATAGCCATTCCCTTCTCCAGAGGATCTTCCTGATTCAGGCATCAAACCTGGGTCTCCTGTATTACAAGCAGATTCTTTACCATCTGAGTCACCAGGGAAGCCCCTTCCCCCTGAAACAGGAGGAGGGGCCGACTCATCATGAAAGGATGCAGAATCCCAAGTGATTTTCACCATCCCTTCCCATCTGGGCCTCACCCAAAGAGGCGTCCACCCCGGTGCCAAGTAAGACTGGGCACGGCCGTCTCCGTGGGAGGAAGCCAGGGGACTCCCAAGGCAACTCAGCCTCCCTTGGACTGGAGGCTGACGGGCTATTTCCACCTCCACGCTCTCTATTCCAACATTCTTCTGCCTTCGAGGAGCTGGGGATCCCCTGGCACTGGCTTCTTCGGAAAAACCAGGTTGGCTTGTTCAGAGAAGCAAAGGCTGCATGAGGCCTGTCTTCCTAGAAGGGAAATGCCCATCGGAGCCTGGCCTCAGCACAGGCACCACATCTACTGCTGTGAATATGCATCCTGGCTTCCCGTTCCACATTGTCCACAGCTCTCCTGACCCCATCACGCCATCGACTGCACCCAGGCCTGTGTGGTCCATGGTGAGGGCAGAGCAGGGAGCAAGGAAAGGCGTGCAAGCCTTTACTTCAATCAAACATCATACAGAGTGGTTATGATGTACACGGAGGTTTCTGTATACACTGCCAGTTCCCATTTCACCAGGAATCGGTACTATAACATTCACAGCGTTTTCGGTGGATTTTCTTCTCTTGGGTTTGATAGTCCAGTGCTGATAAAGGCAGGTGCCTTTCCCAGTGTGCAGACCAAACAGGTAGACACATGTGAGGTATTTGATATGTACCACCCTAAGCATCTCTCTCCACACATCAAGGATCAACTGGTTTCTAGAAGTCTCCCAGTTCATATACAGACATCATTGAGAGTATGAGGATGCCCCCTGAGAAGGACAGGCTTCTCTCTTGCTCCTGAACTGTCAACTTAATCCTTGGGTACCGGGCACTCAGAAGTCCCTTGCTCCACACGCTCCTTGTGCACTAAGATAAGAGAGCCTCGGGGAACAGAGCAGGGACCGAGGCTGCGGGTCCACTTTCCAACAGGGGACCCCATGGGGAGGCTCAGCCCAGCTCAATGCCATGGTAAAATGCCACCAGCTGGGCTGTGAGCACAGAATGTTGAGACTCCATGTGGACATGCTGGCTGGTCCCTGCTGACTGTGTGACATTAGATAAGACACTGGGCTTCCTGTGCCTCGTGCCTTTCTGTGCCACCCTTGCCAGAGGGTGCCTCTGACACCCTCGACTGTGGAATGAAAGGAAGGGACATGACACTCTCCAGTGGCCCTCTCAGCTCCCAGGGCTCTGCTTTCCTACGTAAATTAACAGGACTCACCCAGGTGGTGGGCGTGATGGGGAGGTCATGCCTGCTTTCCTGACATCACAGGAACACTGGTGAGAAGATTGCATCCTAATTCCCAATAATCAATCTTGAGTCCAATCCAAGCATCTCTAAAATGCCTAGGAGCAAAGAGCCCCAGGCAGGATCCAGCAGATGATACTGCTGGAGCCCTTTGCGATCTCCTTAATGTACTGGTGGGTGAATGATGCAATTTTAAGTTCCTACATTAGCTGCTAAGAGGATGCCAGAGAAGGGACTGAGATGATGAGATCTCCAGGAGTGATGGTTCCAGGGGAAAACTACACACGAGCTGAAGGAGACGGTCTGTAAGCAGGACATGCAGGACAGAGCCTCTTCTCTGCCGGGTGCTGCCAGGGCTCACCGTGGGTTTACCTCAGACGCGGGTTCTTCAGATGCATCTGGGGCAGCTCTGACTCTCCCAGAGAGGCTCACGTCACCCGTATCTCTCTAGTCCGACACCCCCAGCCATTTCCCACCTGATCTACTGCAGGGGCTTCCTAGCTGGCCCACACCTTCGGAGTCTGCTACCTTCTAACTCACTCTACACCTGCACAGGAGCGAGATAAAAATGTAGGTCATGATTCTCAGGCCCAGCAGATGAGCCGAATCAGCGGTGTTCCATCACTTCTAGAATGAAGACCAGGACAACTAACATGAGCTTCCAGGGCTGCTGGCCTCCTGTACCACATGCCCTTCCTCCATGCTCCAGACAAACAGGACGATGCCCTCTGGTCTCTGCTCCTGGTCTCTGCACATCCTGTTCTGTCTGCCTCTTCCCACACCTTCCCCTGGGTTTGGATAATTTCTGCGTTTCACCCTTCAGCTCTCAGCTCAACTGTCACTTTCACAGACAAGTGGTCTTGCCTCCCTGGCAAGTCAAGCCCTTCCTGCTGTGGCAGCCCCCACCTCCCCTCCAACAGGACTCACACCAGCCTAACTTCCCTCCATGGGGGCACGGACCTGAGACACACGGTCTCTGCCACAAGGCCGTGAACATCTTGAGAGCAGGGACCACGAGGACTTTGTTCAGGCTTCTTGTTCCCAGCACAGTGCCTGTCACACAGTAATCACTCAATAAGCAACATGTCAGACAAGCAAATGTGACTGGGACTTGTGGCGTCATCATCAGACAGGAGTAAGGCAAGACCCCTGCTGCTCAGAAGCCCACAGTCATGAAAGAGCGAGACTGAAGTCAGCTCGGCTGTAAGAAGTGACTTGGGACAAACACAAGAAGCCCTGTCTCCATTTCCTCAGACTGGCTGAGCCCTCTGACCTGGTCCTGTGAACATGAATCCATCAAGGTGTCACCCGCTCAGGCATGACTCACCCTGTGATATCACTGTTTGCCCTAAACCCAGCATCCTACTTACTGAGGGCACACCTCCTCCTTGTAGCATCCACAGGCAAGCCTGAGTCTGAATTTCTAATAATCGGGGCCACCTCATGAGTTTCCATGCTAAGTCGATTCAGTCGTGTCCAACTCTTTGGGACCCTATGGACTGTATGTAGCCTGCCAGGCTCCTCTGTCCATGGGATTCTCCAGGCAAGAGTACTGGAGTGGATTGCCATGCCCTCCTCCAGGGGATCTTCCCGACCCAGGGCTCAAACTGGAGTCTCTTACGTCTTCTGCATTGGCAGGCGGGTTCTTTACCACTAGTGTCACCTTCCCAGATTTGCTTAAACTTGAGTGATTTTGGTTCCCATGAGGCCGACAGCCAACATCAGGGCCCACGTCTGTTTACTGAGAGATCCTCACTCTCAGGTGTGTCTGTGGTGACAGGTGACGTGACATGCAGAAGCACTGTCCGCAGCTCTGAGCCGCCGCGTGTGTGTGTGGCTGGAAGCTCGGGCTGGTGTTTATTGACAAGCATGAAGACCGGAATGAGTAATCACTACAGCACTTCCACCTCCCATCAGCAAAGCCTCTCTCTCAACATGCAGAAGCTGATGGGTGGCCCAACCCATGGGCCCAGATGCCTGAGGATTCCATGAAGGGAACAGAAAAGGGTAGAGCAGAGAAGCTGACACTTGGTACTCGTGTGACCTGCCTGGTCACCCGTGCATGTGTCCATTCGTCCATCTCCTCATTCGTTCAGTTCACTAGCACTCTGCGAGCACATGTTCTGTATCTGTCACTGTGCGGGGCAACCCATCATGTGACTGGATGCATTTTGTACCCCGAGGGACCACAGTCCAGGCAGCAAAGCAAGACATAACAGGAAGAATCACTCTAAAATACCTGAACTCAACAGTGTTAAACCAGAGAAACCTGGCCTCCTGGACTGAGCAGTAAGGAGGGAAACCTCACCTACTCTAGAGCACCTAGAAAACTCTCCTAGGAGAAACTAGAGCTGAGCCCCGAAGGATGGAAAGGACATTTATCCAGAAACATCGTGAAAGGAGGGTCAGGTGACCTCACAGGGGAAACCCCTGGGAAAGGAGACAGCATGGTGTTTGGGGACTGAGCCCAGAGCGATACGGAGCAGGCAGCAGGCTGTGGCCTGGGGACCAGGCTGATTGCCTTGGACTCCAGTTCTAAAGCAACCAGAAGTCTGCATAGGGCTTTAAGCAAAGAAAAGACAAGCTCAGGATTGGACTCTCCCCTGCCTATCTCATGATCGCTTTGAGAAATGAGCAAAACCCAAGATGAATCTCCCAGGTAGACCACAAGGCAGGAAGATGGCATTATCCTCGGTACAACCACTAAGCAAACTTCCAAGAGCGGTGACACAGCCTCTGTAAACTCTCTACGAAGAAATGCCACAAGAATGACCACTCAGGCTGCTTCAGAGGGTCGGTACCCTGAGACGTGGAAGGTGCTGGTCCTCCTGGGGTGGATGTCACTTACCATTTCCCAGGAATGTGTGAGCAGCCGCTCCAATCAATGGCCTGTGTCCCACCGCATCGATCCATCTGGGCCTTTCGGGGGTGTCTCAGCTCAGCATCTCTGCTCATTAAAGGAAAGTGCCTGCACCATAATGATAATGCCTCGCACTTACCCAGCGCATCGCCCAGGGGTGTCTCAAAGCATTCGGCAAACATTTAATTAAGTTAGCCTAGTGACTGCAGGGGAGCCCCCAGCCTCTGGGCACCGAGGGATCTGGGGGGAGGGAGGCGCTGGGGAACCAGGGTCAGGCTCCAGCCCCAGGGTGGGTGGGGGGATGCACGGGGTCCCTACATGACTGGGGAAGCGCTCCCGTGCATGGCCATGGTGGAGTGCGGTACAAGGCGGGTGGAGGCCAGCCCCCAGGGGCACCCACCGGAGAGCACCCGGGCTTGTGGCTACAACAAAGGGCCCTGGAGGAGCAGAGATGCGAGTCCCGAGGGACAGGCTGCTTTCCTTGTGGGACTGTGGATGTGATGGGGAGGGAGACTGAGCTCTGACTCGGAGGCCTGTGTGTGTGTATGTGGGGAGGGAGTGGGTTTAGTGAAGGAAGGATGTGTATTCTCACACCTACAGGAAGGGAACAGCAAGCATGCTTGTCTTCAAGTTTATCCCTGATACAGGGTCTCTTCCTGCCCATTCTCAGGATTACCCTTAGTGCCACGCGGGGCCCTACGAGCACCACCACCTTAGGACACAGAGTTGTAGAAATCTAGCAAACAGAGCCACATCCTTCCCCCACCCCTGTTACTGCCTCCCTCCTTCAGAGAAAAGCACAGGCGGCCAAGGCCTCGTGGGTTGAGAAGCAAAGATTCAGTTTCCCACCAAGAACACGAAGGCACTAGAGGGCAGATGAGGCTGGCCTGAAGCCTGGCACCTTCAGCGGGGTCAGCCGAGTGGGCAGAGGAGAGCAGGGCCACCCCTGGTGAGGCCAGCCTGGCTCCCTCCTCTGAGCACCCATCCGGCCCCCGTGTCTGGAAGGTGCCACCCAGCATTGCGAGTGGTGCAAACGCCCACCCCTGCGGACGGGGCCCGCAGGCAGCCCCCAACCATCTGTGGGCCGACGCCCGAGATCTCCCACAGGAACAGCCGGCCTGGGCATCCAGGCCTCGTCTCCGCCCAGGCAGCTGTGGGCGATGGCAACAGCCCAGGGCTCAGGTCCAGCGAGCCCAGGACTGGAGGTCACGGCCCAGAGGCTGCAGGAGATGGCCCGGAGCACCGACTGGCCGAGCCTGACACAAGACCCGAGGGCAGAGCACCTGAGAAGCCTGCAGAGAAGCATCAGGGACCAAAGGGGCCACATCGCCGCCCTCGTCCTCCATGCTGAGAAACCAAGGCCCAGGAAGCTCAGGGTCTGTGGGCCACGGCGTCGGGTCCAAGAGCAGGAACACTGGAATAATTCCCTGTTTCATGGACCCCGTTCTTAAGGCAGGAGGACATCTTACTCAGCAGACTGTGTAATCAGAACCCGGAGAGGGTCTTGTTGGATAAACGAAGCTGGGACTGGACGGCTGGTTATCACCACGTGACAATGACTTGTGCATCGTCGTATGCTCCACCCTGCCTTCCAACTCCTGCACCACAAGGAAGGCCCGCTCCCCTCCTGAGCAGCAGCCTCTTCTTTCTGCCCTATTGCTGGAGACCAGGCTGGGTTTTCTATGTTCACCTTGTGATCAGCTAGCCTACATTTTTGGCTATTCCATTCAGTTGCAAACAAGAAGCAAACGCTGCTCAAACCCGTGCTACAGATGACTGGTAGACTGAGGCCCAGAGGACAGCTCAGAAGGTGACAAGCAGGAGGTCATGATCTCAGCATGGAGACAGAAGCCCTCCAGATCACAGAGCCAGTCCTGGCACCAGGGAGCTGGGCCTCTGACTGGTGTGACTCTGCGCTTCCAAAACTGAGCCTTAGCCATAAAGACAGCACCCCCACGCCCATCCCCCTGCCCTGCCGGGTCTCACGCAGAGGGAAGAAGGCAGGCCCAGAGAGGTTTGGACTCGAGTGCTGCAGAGTGTGGACAGATTCTCAAGTACAGACAAAGTGAGCATAGAGGGACCAGGGATGGGGGGTGTTTGTTAGAAATGCCCATCTGCGGTGGGGGTAGGGGTTCTTATGTTAATCTGCACCACCCCCACTCTTCACTCAGGCTTGCTTCCCACCCACTCCTGTTCCACCAAGGCCCCGGAACCACAGTTCAGAAAGACTCCCTGCCCAGGCCCATCTCCCCTCCTGTCTTGGACCACAAGAGCCCCCACTCTCAGCACGCAGGGTCTTAGGAACATCTCAAGCCCAAGGTGACAACTAAATTGTCTACCGAGTCCCCTCCCCATCTCGCGTGTAGGCTCACTATGGTTTCCATGTGTTGCTGCCTTTCCCGTCCCAGAGAGTCTGCCTAGAAAAGCAATGTTCGGCCATCCTCCCCCTCCCGGCTCCTGCCCACCCCACCCCCCAAGGCATCAGGTGACAACAACATTAGCCTTAAAATTATTCTGGGATGGAGACGCGCGTTTCACCAGGAAACAGAACGCTGCAGAATGAAATGGCATCGCGGCCCAACCAGGTCAGGGCTGCATTATTGCATTAGCCTCTGCCTTTAGACGCTGGGAAAGTACACGGCTAACGAGCTGGTGTTAACCCCGAGGGGAGGAAAGGCATCATTAGAAACAGGGGCAGAGTCTAAAAACACAGAAAGGAAGCACAAGAAGTGAGGCAGCAGTCACCCCTGAACTTCGGGGCACAGCCAGGCCCGGCTTCCCCGCAGGACCCCTCCTGAAGTGACGCTGCTTTCCTTTCTCTGGGAGCCTCCAGGGCCAACTTTCCTCCTCTTCCTCCTCCTGGGGGAGGAGGCCAGCTCCCAGCACAATCACCAGGAAGAGCAGCCCTCCCAGCAGAAATGTCTCCCCCTACGTGGCTCGCTGAGCTTATCCTCCTGAGGACAAGGGGTTGGGGGAGGCCGTGCCCTGGAGCAGAGCCTGCCTCAGGCGGGGGTGCCTCTGTCCCCACCGTGGAGAGGAACCCGTTGGGTACTGGGTGCCCTGCACCTCTAGGGGGAGGCATCACAGGCTCTGCTCCCTTCAGGATGCACTGCAATGCAGCTCCAGCACCCTCCGGGGGCTCGCTCCCTCCCCACTTTGGAAGTGCAGTGTTCAGAGAGGAGCCCAAAACCACCGAGGCTGGGAGGGTGGTCGCAGCGCTGCTGTCCTGCCAGCTCTGCTCTAGCTCAGCAAGAGGAGGGTGCACTGGGTGCTGGGGTCCCTGCGCTATCACCCAGGCAGGGACTGGAGCCCATGGGAAAGTTTGTCTCCTCGCGTGGACCCACAGTGCCCACCTGGCTCCCTCCACCCTGCTGCAGAAGGTACTAAGAGCCCCTTGGTCTTCCCTCCTGAGCCTGTGGAGACCCCCTCCCAGGCCTGAACCTGGAAGAAGAGGAGCAGCAGCCCTCACTCTGAACTTCTCAGCCTAGAATGTGGTTGTGCAGAGCCCGTCTTGGCTGGGAAACGTGCAATTTTAAAACAGCATCACATAGCATTATACAATGGAATTCCTCTTTTTTTTTTCACTTCATCCTCTTCTTCCCACTTCCCAATAAACTTTTCATTTTTCTGATTTCACTTTGATAGCTTAGAAATACTTAGGCCTTTACATTCTTAAAAAAAAAAAAAAAGCCAAGAAATTCTGAATATAAAAATGTGAAATCGTGTGTCTTACCCAGAACAGGATACGTAAGGCTTAAGAATCTTAGTATTTACATCTATGTATATATGTACATGATTTAAGGTTTAAGTGAATGTGTAACCGAATGCATGAATCTCAATTTGGAAAAAGAATGAAAATTCTTGGGCTGGGGCTGAGGGTGGCAACCCCACAGACTCTCAGATGCTATCTAAACCCTTGGAAGCATAGCCCAGTCCCTTCAGCAGTGTTTGAAGGCTGCCTGCAGGCATTCATCTGTCTGCTTGCGAACGACACGCGTGCAATTATCAAATCTATTACAACGTGTTGGGTTTTGCAACACTTCCACTAAGCTTGTTCTGGCAGGATTGCAGCATCTTACCTGTGTCGCTGCAGAATTTGTTCCCCCCCAAACAAGTTACGGCTGTGCAATGTGGCACCAGGTTTAAATCACCGGGGAGGGAGGGAAGGTGCCGAGGAGAACTAGGTAAACCCAGATTCCTACCCTTCCCCCGGTGAGAACACTCCCAATTCTGTCAGGGGAAAGTCGCCTTTCAGATGCGAGGAGGCGGAGGCGGAAAATGGGATTCTGAATTTCAAAGGCACAATCTGCCCATTTGGCGGAAGGATAAAGAAAGGGTGGCGGTGGGAGAACCTTGTAAGAGAAGAAATACGGGAGCAAAGGAGGAGGGATGGGAGAGGAAGGGGCTAGACAGGGAGTGGGGCGAGGGTGGGAGGGAGGGAGGGAGAAAGAGGAGAGGGAGAGAGAAAGGAGGAGAGATGGAAAAACATAGATGCCGGGAGATAGGAGGGGTGCCGAAATGATGGGCAGAGGAGCCAGGACACCCCCCTCTCTCCTGCTGGTCCCAACAGGAGTGGAGAGAAGGACTGGTTGCTGGGAGTTGAAGCCCCTCTCCTCCGACCCCTGGGACGCAACTGGTTAAAGCCAGCCGGCACTGGGCACCCAGAAACAGCAGTACCTCACAGCGGGTGCAGCTCTCGAACCCAGCTCACTAGACCCGCCGCCGCCGCCGGGGGGAGGGCGAACCCCAGAGCTATGCTGCAAGCACCCGTGTGTGCGCGTGAGGGAGAGCTGAGCGGTGCGTGCTCAGGCGCGAGCCCACCTCGACCCGCACACGCAGCTCATACTCCCTGGTCGCCCCCTCCCCAGACACCCCTGCCCCTTCCCCTCCGGCTCCTCCTCGGAGCCGCCCCGGGGAGCCGGAGCCCCTGTTGGGTACCTGGGATGAACAGCAGGGCGGTCGTCACGGAGAAGACGATCCAGCAGGCGGGCTGGTGCATCTTGAGGCTGCGGGGTCCCCGCGGCTGGGCCGGCTGCTGCCGCTGCCGCTGCCGCCTTCCTCTGCACTGAATTCTGAGCAGGTTTAAATCCAATGTTTGCGAAGGGAGGGAGAGAGCAGGAGAGAGGGGGAGCAGGCAGGCAGAGTCTCGGGGTTTTTTCTTGCACAGACACACAACTGGTAAGCACCATCAGCACCAATCTGTGCGGGGCGCGGAGCAGACCTCCTCCAAGGCTCGCATTGGCTCCACTCTCCTGAGCGACACGCGGGCACTTTGCAGCGGGGAGGCTGGGCTCCGGGGAGCCTTGGTCTGCCCCCCACTCACCCTCGCCCCCGAGCACGAGGCGGACGCTGCTCTGTGGGTGAGGTGCTAGCGCGCAGGGCTTCCTTCCTTCCGTGGGCAGAGGCGCGCCTTCGTGGGCAGAGGGAGGGGCTGGCTCAGGGCGCAAGAAAGGCACTGTGACCAAAGCTCAGGCCAGTTCCTCACTGTCTTCCCTCCTCCTGGTCTCCAGGTGGGGAGGGGACAGGAGCCGAGGCCGCCCACGGGGGCCACTGGGATATTTAGTTCTGTGCCCGCTCCCCCCACCCCACTCTGTCATTAGGAGCCCCTAGAAGATTTCAGTTTTCCCAGCAGGAAGATGGGTGCATCAGGGTTTTCTCCACCAAGGCTGCAAGGAGCATTAGCCCGGTTCCCCACAATTAGAGCATCCTCAAACCCCAGAAGTGACGCTGTGGACGCTGTAGCAGTTGCTGTGATGATGACGCCAGGGGCAGGGGTGTGCTCAGAATAGACGGACAGGAGGCAGGTTGCAGCTGAAGTCACAGGAATCTCCAGGTGAGAGGACGCAGAAGGAGCCTGCAGTTCTCTACCTTCTATCCTGGCTTCTGTCCACAGCCCGGGCGGCCCTTCCCCTGAAACAGCCGCCCGCTCACGTGGACCATTCCTCTGGGTGTGCAGTTCCTTCCTGCTCCACAGCTGCTCTCAGGAAGGCCTACAGCCCAGCTCCCGGCCTCCAGGCCTGCCATGGGCAGTGCTGTCTGCTCCCTGAGGAGGCGCCCCTCTGATGGACCCGCTCAATGTCCAGGATCTGTGAAATGAACAACGTGGGGTGTTACAGAAGGTGCTGGGCACACACAGTAAAACTATAAATATTTCTGCCCCCAAGTGTCCTCCCGAGAACCCACCAGGGCCTGGATTCCTTCCCAGCTCAGTGTGTGTGCTCAGGCTTATGGTCTGTGTGTGACCGACCCTGTGGGTCTGCCCTCCACCTTCACTGAGATTGCAGACATTTTCCCAAGTGCCTGCCATGGACACATATGCACATGTATCATCTTAGTTCATCCTCATTATAGTCCCACTACTTGACCATTACTACCACTGGGTTTTAGTAGGCTGAAACTGAAGCTCAGAGAGGTTCAGCAACTTGCTAAAGGTCACACAGCTAAGAGAGTTAGGATTCAAACACAGAGGTGTCCTAAAGTGAAATCCTCACAGTTGCCACTAAGTAGCTATGCCTACTACCAATTGCCAATGAGTTCTTCTGGTCTAACAGAACAGAGGCCATTTCTAAAAAAGTAAGACCTTGTGCTTTTAAAGAAGTAAAACAATCAGTGTTTTACTTGGTCATCACCACCAGGGCTGTAGCTGGGGGTGCATCTGAGGTTCCTACACCCAAGCGTGCACTTGACACACATCTGAGTCCCAGGTATGCGTGTGTCCTGGAGGCTCCGAGGGCACAGCCTCTGGTCCCTCTCGAGAGCTGATGGGCAGCACAGCCTCTACTGGACCCAGCACAGTGGTGGGCACTCCGGGTACATCTTCTCTGAGTCCCACCTACACAGATGCAGACACAGACCAGTCCCTTCTCCAGTGCCATGAAGTGGCAGAGATCCTAGGGCCTTCTTACTCCAAATTCATCTTCTTTCTCTATTTCCCTTCAGTTATATTTGTGTTTTAAAAACCTCCCATTTAATCAACCAAGCTATTTCCTACAACACACACATATGCCCTGCACCTTTAATTAAATTCATGTTTAAGAAACATCAATGTATAACAAGAAATATTTTAGTTTTTCAAATTTGTATGCCTAATAAAACCTTTTCTTGAGCAAACACATAAATATGTATTTTTGCTGATCAATTCTTCTAGTCTATTAAATGATTAAAATATATGTCTCTTTTATTTAAAGAAAAAGTAGGAGAAGAAATGTATAAATGCATATTTAATCAATAGATGGCACCAACTCTGAAAAGAGGTATTACGGTCTACTGGGTCTGTTTAAACACCTTAAAAAATACAAATACAAATAAAAATGCTTCAATGCATATTTACTAGGGGGACTGTTCTTTCCTCTGGGGTAAATAATATGCAATTTTATACCTTCTATGAATCTTTTTTTCCTCCATCTAAAGCAAACAAAATCATCAAAACTGTATTTAAATAGCCATAAGGTAGGAGAACAACCCAACCGAAACCAGACAATGGTGCTGCGATGCGGACTGTCACCTTCCACTCCTGTGTCTGCACTCATCTTTCCTCTGAGCAGGGACAGCTACACGGTGGACCACTTCAGAGGGAGCTGGGTTGGGGTGAGTCCTCCCCCAGAGGTAGCCCTGGGCCCCCCTGCCTTACCCCTGCCTTCCGGCATTGTGACCTTGGATAAGGAATTTAAGAACTTCGTATGAGCTACAGTTTAAAAACGTTGATACGAAAGACCGCATCAATGATTAGACTGCCTTTTGGCACTTCATTCACGGCATAAGCATTTATCTCATCATGTACTTACTATGGGCCAGGTAAATACATACTGTGTGTGACATTCAGGAAAAGTAGCACAGAGCAGGCTAGAAGCTCATCCTTGCCCACCTAAAACTCATCACATCACAGATTGCATCTGTGAAAAGTGATGGAAAAAGAATATAGGTTGATAGGAAAGGACCAAACAAAGATGGCAGTGCACTTGAAGGTGGGCAGGTGGAGTCGGTGGGGAGGCGACTGGACAGACTGGTCTTGGATGGGACTGGCCAGGAGCAGAGACCTCCAGACCATTCTGGGCAGAAAGCGCAGTCTGAGCAGGTGCGCCAGGGCAGCAAACTCAACCTGTGAGACTCCTAAGGTTCTCTGCACCGATCCCACTCACCGACTTTGTGCTGAGATCTGCCTGGGGATGACGGATCAGCGTACGTGGAGCCCAATGAAGGGGAAGGAGGGATGGACTTGTAGATATTGTATCGCTGCGTTTTCTTCCTGTAAGAAATTAAAAGGGGCAGATGATAAAATACTACAGATTAAAATCTGACTCTGTCATTGTAGCTCTAAATATTCCAGAATGAACCAGAGCCTCCCGGGCTTGGATCTCCTGAGAGCAAGTTAAAGAAGCTAGAAGGCACACAAACTCCTTCAAACCACAAAGGTGCCGTTGGGCACAAAGAAACAAGGATTTATGAAGCGACAGGTTCACCACTGGAAGAGCGACCCTGATTCTGAAGCCCAGGGACCCCCTTGAGGGCATCTCACCTCTGGTCTCAGCCCTCTGTCTACTCAAATGCATCCCCAGACTTCTTATATGTCCATATAAGATCTCGCCATGTCCACGAGAGTTCTAACAATGACCATCCAGGACAGGTCAGCTCCCTGCTTGCTGACTGATGTGTGCAAAAGACTCCCAGGAGACAGAGCTCCTCACGGGTCTCAGACACCTCAGTGAGGGTGTCCCCCACCGCAAGAAGCTGGCAGAGGTGACACTGCACCAGAGCTGATCCCAAAGCCTGAACCCCTCCATCCTCTGATGCACTCACATGAAGCCTTTATAAAGATTTACAGCCTGGCTGCCCCCATCGCACGTTCTTTTTTCCAGTTAAAAAACTTTAATCAAAATAAGACACTATGATACACAATAAGAATGTATAGCACAGGGAACTGTATTCAATATCTTGTGATAAATTACAATGGAAAAGAATTTTAGAAAGAAAATAGATATACGTGTATGTATAACTGAATCACTTTGCCATACACCTGAAACTAAAACAATATTGTACATCAACTATGTGTGTGTGTGCTCAGTCGCTCAGTTGTGTCCGACTCTTTGCGACTCCATGGACTGTAGACCACCAGGTTCCTCTGTCCAGGGGATTTCCTAGGCAAGAATACTGGAGTACGTTGCTATTTCCTCCTCCAGGGGGTCTTCCCGACCCAGGGATCAAACCCGCAGTTCTTGTGTCTCCTGCCTTGACGGGTGGATTCTTTACCACTGAGTCACCAGGGAAACCCCCATATTACACTTGATCTTAAACCAAAAGGCTCAGAATCAATTATGTTGTGTTGTTCAGCAGCTAACTTGTGTCTGACTCTGCAACCCCATAGACGGCAGCACGCCAGACTTCCCTGTTCTTCACCATCTCCCAGAGTTTGCTCAGACTCACATCCATCGAGTCAGTGATGCCATCCAACCATCTCATCCTCTGTTGCCCCCTTCTCCTCCTGCCCTCAATCTTTCCCAGCGTCAGGGTCTTTTCCAATGAGTCTGCTGTTTGCTTCATGTGGCCAAAGTATTGGAGCTTCAGTATCAGTCCTTCCAATGACTATTCAGGGTTGATTTCCTTTAGGATTGCCTGGTTTGATCTCCTCGCTGTTTAAGAGACTCTCATGGCATCATACACATTTTTCCCAGTTACTACTACAAAAAGCACAGGATTGAAAACAGCATTCCAAATGCAATTCCTCAGAAGCAACCACTTTCTTCTCTTTTAGCTGCTTTGTCTGGCATTTGTTTCCTTATCTCTTTTTTTAAAATGTGCTTATTCTGATTTTCTTGATTTAACAGTTTTAACAATTACCCATCGACTTCCTACTACAGAAGGTGAGGATTCAGCCCTGATCACCACCAATCTCTACCCTGCTCCTCCCTCTGCCAACTCAATATAAATGTCACAATTTTCAACTGCATTGATGCTCAGTATTGACATTGTTATGATTATTTAACCATTGCCTTTCTAGAGCAACTTTTTGCTTTTCCCAGAAATATTTGCCTTTTTATCTCATTTGCTTAATATTCTATTGACCTATCATTAAATCAGGCTTCCCAAGTGGTTCAGGGGTAAAGAATCCACCTGCCAAGCAGGAGATGTGGGTTACATCCCTGGCTCAGGAAGAGCCCCTGGAGAAGGAATCGGCAAGCCATTCTAGTATTCTTGTCTGGAGAATCCCATGGATAGAGAAGTCTGGAGGGCTACAGTCCACGGGGTCACAGGAGAGTCAGACACGACTGAGCAACTGAACATGATCACTCAGTCTCCCCAAACTCCCTGCAGAATTCTAAAATCTGTCTAGTAATCTACAGGCACCAGGTTTTAAAGGCATTCTTTCTGGAGCCTCCATACCCTGGTCCTCTGCTACTCTCTGGGGCTTCCCTTTCCTGGGAGCATAAAGGACCCCGAGTCTCTCCCCTGTTTTCCAGACCTTGGTTTCTTGTCCTCGCTGCTCCTCCTTGTTTTAATACAACCTAGCTTTTAATAATCTGTCAGGAAAGTGTACATACAGAGGTGGTCATTCAGTGGGGAATCTTGCTTACTTGAAAATGTCTTTATTCTAATCTCACTCAACTTATATATACAGCTGCCCTGGTGGCTCAGAAGGTAAAGAATCCTCCTGCAATGCGGGAGACCTGTGTTGGATCCCTGGGTTGGGAAGATCCCCTGGAGAATTGCATGGCAACCCACTTCAGTATTCTTGCCTGGAGAATCCCATGGACAGAGGAGCCTGGCAGGCTGCATTCCACAGGGTCGCAAAGAGTCAAACACGAATGAGTGACTCAACACACACACACACACACATCCTTTAACAATCTGCCAGGAAAGTGTACATACATAGATGGTCATTCAGGGAGGGTCTTCCTTACTTGAAAATGACTTTATTCTAATCTCACTCAACTTATATATAGTTAATTCAGCTGCAAATAGAAGTCTAGGTTTAAAATCAATATCCTCTCCAGAAGTTGAAGCCATTTCTCCATCTTCTTCTAAGCCTAAGCATTATTGCTGAGAAGTCTGATGAATGTCAATTGGTATCTCTTTGTATGTGAAATGGCTCTATTTTCCCTCAGTAAACACTGAGGATGTTCTCTTTACCCATGGCTGTCCGAAATTTCACAAAGATGTTTCCTAATGTGGCTCTCTTTTCTACAACTGTGTCAGGCGGTCCGTGCACGCTTTCAATATAGAAAATCCATGTTCTCCAATTCTGAGATTTTTTTTTTGTATTGTCTTTGAAATTTTTCTCTCATCTATATTATTCTTCTCTGTGGAATTCCTGTTAAATGAATGTTAATCTTCTGGCTTAGTTTCCTAATTTTCTTATATTTTCTCCTCTCGTTTATCAAGATGTCCTTGATTTTCATTTCCAATTCTCCTACTGATTTTCTGAGAAAATTCTAGGACAGATGACTAGTTTCACTGTGTCTTCCTGTGGTCTGATGTTTCTAGGCCTGCCCTTGCTCCCTATGTACAGCATCTTCTCCTGGCTCTCTGAGGATGTCAGTCAACGCTTCTGATGTCCCCCTTTATGGCAGCTCAGTCTATATCTCCTGAGAGTCCTTTCATTCTGCTCATTTGTTTTCGTCTTTGTCTTTCCTGCAGGAGAGACTCCTCAACTGTCTGCTGATCTCTGGCCTTCCTTTCATATTTAAGAGCAAAGCAATAGAAGCCTGACTGGAATCTCTGTGTTTATCAGTGGAGTTTATCTTCTGCGGACCCTTTAAAGAGGATGAGGCCGGGAACTGGACTCAGGACCATTTCCCCAAATGTCAATCACGTGGATGTTCCTGTCTCCAGCCGGAGGCATCCCCCGTTCTCCTGTCCTGGCTTCCTAGTCTTCAGGAAGGATGGGGGTTCTCCACTCAGGGTGGGGACTGGAGCACTCTTCAGTTCCTCCAAAAAAATTAACTTCCCACCCTTGAAAAAGTTGGGGGAAGCAGAGTGGAAGTGTCTAACACAGACTGAGCCAGTGCTTTGTCTTCAGAACCCCCACCCCAATTTCTGCCTTCCACAGAACCTGTGGCTGTCATTCCCAGGTCCCCTGGTTCATGGTACAAACTCACGTGGTTCCAGATACCACATCTCCCTGCCAACCCTGGAGCCTCAGCCTTCTTTACTCACTAAATCACTTGCCACTCACTTTATCTTTTTCCAAGAAAAAGTCCCATCTTCCACCCACTTTTGCTTCCTCTTCCAATCTTTTTGTCCTTGGGGCTTATACCTTGTTTACCCTTTGCTATTGTCTCTGTGGGATTTGGAAAACACCAGAGGCCTAGAAGGAGGCTGCCCTCCATGATAGATGGACAGAACTTAGCATCAGGTCACAGGAAAAGTCACACACAGAACACATCAATGCCTGTCTCCAGCATCAGTGATTCCCAGGAGACCTAGGTCAAGGAAGACCCTAGGACCAGAAGTCACATCTCCTAACACAGAGCCTCTGCCACCAGTCAATTCCACAACAGACGCCCTGCTCAGCTGTTACTAGTGTTCTTGTTGTTTCAGCCACATGAGCATCACCCTGGTCCATACACAGCCCAGACACTGGCTAGGTTTGCTCAAGACTACATCTTATCTAGCATCATCACGTCCTCACAAAGCCATCCTCTTAGACGTGCCTGACCAACTGTCAGCCACTTATTGAAGAAAATAGCATCCAGTTTTCACCTAAGTAGCATTTTTTTCTTTTTCTTCCAGAAGAGCTTTGGAGCAAGAGAGGAAATATTCCCTCCAGCAAGGGAGAAAAGTCACCACCCCTTTCGGAGGTGGCCTGCCGGAAGATGCAAGGATGGTCAGGCCTATGTGTGTTCACAGGCCACGCCACACATCTCCCTTCTTCTCCCAGGTTTTCACCCCTCCCCGCCTCCTTCCCCTCCCCCGTCCGCTTCCTGTCCCCCCGCCCCTCCCCCGCCACCCCCCCCCCCCCCAATGCATGGAGGGGCTGCTCCCTGCGCGCCTCTCCTGATGAAAAGGCTACTCTTCTCTCCTTGACATCGTGTTGGGCTGTGAATACAAGTCTATTGATTCACATTTGAAGGAAGAAAAGGAGGGGTGGGGGTAGAAAAGAGGAACACAGAGTCACACATCGCCTGGCTTCATGGCTACCAGGGGGGCATGTTCAGGCGACAGTGGAGAATTCCAACTGCGCCTCCTTCCACCCCAGCCCCGCAGTGGCCTGGGCGTCACACCAGCTGCTGCTCTGGCCCCGCCCAGCCCAGGGCCCACGCCGCCAGCCTTGGATGGTCCAGCAGAGATACTGCACGCATCCCAGTCATCACCCCCATTCATCGACAGGCTCAGGCGGGGCTGACACTGACCCTTTGTGCAGGCTCAGGATCCAAGGAACTGTTCTCACAGGATAGGCGCTCGGAAGAGGCCGGAGGCCTGGTGAGCAAGGGCTGGCCAGGGACCGAGTGACACTGCTGCTCTGAACAATTTTAAAGCCCAAATCATTAAAGAGCAAGCAGCTAGGAACCAGAAACCAGGTGACAGGCTAGGTTCTGACATTTCTGGCCGTGAGACCCTAATTCCACATTCATCTCTTCCCTGAGACAACAGGCAGCCCAGGGAAGGCCTGATCGCTAAGGATCCCACCTGGCACCTGGCCCGTCCACGGCTGCACACAACCACGGGCAGGTCTGCTGGGGGTTGGGAGCTCGTCCTCTGTGGGGCATCATTTCATCACAGTATGTGTCTTTCTACACAAAAAATTAAGTCGGCGTCTCACTGTGGGCCACGCTAGCTTATTTTCAAGTAACATTTACTGAGCATTTATTAGGCACTGATGCACACAAAACAGAACATTGAGTCCCTGCAGAAGGGGCCACGGCTCTTCCCTCCTGCTCTGCATCCCTGGAGAAGGGAGGGGGGCAGATTAGTAACACGCAGGAAAACCCCTGGAAGAGGATGCCCCATCGTACAAAAGCCCATGTCACTATTGTTTCACCTGATCTTAAATTCTCCAGGCCCAGCCAAATGTGTGTGCTTCCCTGAGAATGCACCTACTATTAGCCAGAGATGTTGGGGCCATTTAAATGAAATCAGCAGGCGCAGTGTTCTAAATAATCCCGGCTTTGGTTCAGTCCACATGCACGCCTTTTGAAATGGAAACACTGGACCGAGCAGTAATGACAGGGAAAAACAAACTCGAGCTCCATCTACTTGGCCAGGAAACTGTGGATCACTCGAGACTGAAATGAATCTGATTTCCCTCCTCAGCGGAAGGCTGATTCTCTCTATGACAAAACTGCAGCACTTAGGAGAAGATGCCCTCCTGCAGAATTAGATTCTTCAAGCTTCGCTAGGTACCTGTGTTTGACACACTCCATTCTGCTTTCAGCATTTCCTTAAAGGATGCGAGAGCCTCCAAGGCCTCGGGAGTTAAGCCAAACCACAGCCTCATGTCAGGAGGCTCGCCTGAAGATGCACCTGCTCCCAGGGCCACACCGTATCCCCATCAGGGCAGATCCTGAATGCAGCTTTCTTGCTCTTTTTGCTGAGGGACATGCCAAGTACTCCCTGGAGTGAACAATCCCCCCTCTAATATTCACCCTGCCTGGGACATGGAGCTGCTAAGCCAGAGGCCAGGGCCCAAGGAGATGGTGGCTTGGACATCTTGGGAGCACCTGGAACAGAGTCTCACTGACTAGTACCTTTGCTCATCATCTTTCAAGTGAGCACATTCGGAGATGCTGATAACTGTGCCAGCTGCCTTCAATGAGCAGCACTGTAGTTAAAGATGAGGAATGGGAGCATGGCAGGGTTAGAGTGGGGGGAGGGCTTCCCTGGGGAGGTGACATTTCCCCTGAGTCCCAGGCACAGGACCCACCCACCATGTGTGGGAAATGACTGTGCACACGAAATGAACTGGAAGACGGCCCAGATGGCCAGAGGACGAGGAGGGAGTGGGCCAGTGAGTGGAACAGAGGCGCTGGGGGAGGAGAGGGACCAGATCCATGGAGACCCACAGCCTCTGCAGAGAGGCCCTGCCTTCTTCCGAGAGTGCTGGGGGTCAAGGGAGATTTCCAGGTCGGGGGAGGGGACACGCAGGACCCCTCTGCACACTGCACACAGAGGGGGTCGGAGGCGCCAAGAAGAGATGTGGCCAGTTAGAAGTGGAGGTCCAAGGGAGGCTGCAGCTCAGAGCAGAGCTTCTGACTAAGGATGTCTGAGACCAGATGGTGATTTGCAGAGTTTGCTTCCTTAGGCTCATGGAAGGGAAACTTCCGCCTCTCCAGGAAAAGGACCAGACAATTGCTACCTCTCGGTTTTGTTTTGTGTTTTTCTTGTTGTTTTTCTTACCCCCATATGATTAAGACTGACTAATCATGGAGAAGAGGAAGGTCTCTCACGTCTGCGTCCTTGCTTCTTCTCTGGGCAGGTTTAATAGTTCACTGGCTTCTGCTTATATGCACTCATTTTTCCTCCCCACCTCTCTCTCTTTTTTCTCTTTTCCGCCTTAAAAGGACTACCTGCACTTCATGTGTGTTTTCCTTTCTGTCCCTTCCTCCTGTACGTGCCAGTCCCCTGGCTGGTCCTGCCTCTGCAGGGGGAAGCCTGCAGTCACAGTTGACATATTATTGTGCCTGTGACTGAGCGAACCAAACCAACTGGGAGAAAGAAGGTATTAAGTGAGGAGCTCATTTTGGACTTGACTCAAGACTGCAGCCTGTGACTCAGCTTCACCCAAAATGAAACGGAGAGTCTGATGCCTGCCTGATTCTACTTCTCGGCATGTTCAGGCCTTTGTGGGAATTGTGCCTTTAAATCCCAACAGTAAACAAAGCAATCACTTATGCCGATGAAACTATCTCAGGAAAAACAGAGAAAAGAGGACCTAGAACTGAGTGTGAGAAACCCCTTTAAATGTCCTGACTGGAGAAGGACTAGCCGAGGACAAGGGGAGATAGAAGGAGACAGAAACAATTATCAAGAGGAGGGCACTGAAGACAGGTGTGATGGGCAATGCAGAAGGTCACCAAGAAGCAAGGTACATGGGTATTAACATTTTTCTGTTAGATTGTTTCCAGGACAGCCATTAATTGCCTTGGTGAAAACCCTTTTGTAAGAAGAGGGTCAGAAACCAAACTACTGTGGGTCCAGGCATGAGCAGCCATGGAAGGCCAGAAGAAAGAGAAAGTACATAGGAGAGACTTTTCAAGAAATGTCACTCTGGAAGGCAGAGCAAGAAGACAGTGGAAATAGATCTCCAGACCTATTGGGTCTCTGTCCCAGGAAACCCCAAGCCTGCACTTCATAACTGAATGGGAAAAGCTCGACTCCCTGTATGTAACTCCCCACCCCTACCCCACCCCATCCACGGCTCTCCGTTTAATCATTGATTCTTACGAACAGTGCTCATAGACCTTTTTTTTATTCAAGACTGGGTTTTAACACATCACTTATAAAAACGAACGTCCCAGTTCAACTGATTGGTTTGACCACAAGTGCTGCATATGCTAAGTCACTTTAATCATGTTTGATTCTTTTCGACCCCATGGACTGTAGCCCGCCAGGCTCCTCTGTTCATGGGATTCTCCAAACAAGAATACTAGAGTGGGTTGTCACGCCCTCCTCCAGGGGATCTTCCCAAGCCAGGGGTCAAACCTGTGTCTCTTACATCTCTTGCACTGGAAAGCAGGTGAGTCACTGGGAAAGCCCCTTGATCATGATTTCCACCTCCACCCCCAAATACGAATCCAGCCACGAGGTTCTCCTGGCAAGGATCAGGAGTCATCTGCCTGTGAGGGATGCTACGGTACCTGGCGTGTTTCCTGTTATGGCATGTATCACAGGTACAGTGATCATTTCTGTCCCCGTCTGTAGCTGCCCCCCAGCTGGTAAACTTCTCCAGGGCAGGGATCTAATCGTTTTCACTTGGTGTCACGTAGTAGGAACTCAGTAAGCGGTTGTAAAATAACTGAGAAGTACGGCATCCTGCCCCCCCGCCCGTGGTGATATCTGTTGACAAAATTGGATTTCTGTGTTGGACACGAACCAAAAGAGACTAAAGAGGCATGATGACTAAATGCAATATGGTGTCCTGGATGGGATCCTGGAACAAAAGAGGAAATCAGTGGGAAAACTGGTAAATGCCCTCTGAGAACCTAGCCTGAGGCACCAGACCCTCATTACAGGTACCCGGGGTTCTGGTTTCTGTTAATACGAAAAAGCCTCTCTTTGGAAGCAGTTGAAAAGCAGTTTGGAAAGGTCAGATGATATTAGACAGTCTTGCCTCCTTGGGAAACATGTCAGCCTTCCTTACAAAAACTCTCCGCTTAAGTGAGAGGTGTCAATCTCCTTTCCAAGACCCCCCACCCAGTTCCTTCACACCAGAGTGTTTAAACATGCAGGATGTTTAAGAAACCTCCTCATAAGTTACTCCACCTTTAGCATCTTGTTCTCCTGACTAAAGGTTTCCTGGAGAGCCTATTTAACAACCATGTGACACTGACAAATGAAATATCTTCAGCCCTGCCCACTTCTGGCTTCTCTGATGGCTCAGAGGGTAAAGAATCTGCTGCCTATGCAGGAGACATTGGTTCAATCCCCGGGTCAGGAAGATCCCCTGGAGGAGGAAATGGCAACCCACTCCAGTATTCTTGCCTGGAAAACCCAATGGACAGAGAAGCCTGGGCGGTTTGCAAAGAGTCAGACACGGCTGAACAATTTTGTAGCAGCAGCTGCCCCTTTGTCATCAGGGAATGAGGATCTTCCACACTGCTACATAAACCAAGGATGTCCAGAAATGGTGTGCATTTACAAAAGAATCCTGACCACTCTAGCAAGGAGCACTCAGGCCACCAGAGAAAAAGGCAAATTAGGAAATTGCAAGTGGTACACTAAGAAGTCTCAATATGGCTTGTGACATCTGAGGTTACAAAGTGTATGATTATGTTCAAATGCAAATCTGTGTGGTTTGGGAAACACACAGTCAAAAACAATAACAACAAGGTCAGCGACAGAGCGTTTAGTACTCCCCCACCTCTTACTCTTTGCCGGCATTCTGCAAAGCATGGGAGTATACCATTTCACCCTCACAACGCTCTGGGTCAGTCCTATTTTCCTTCTTTTTCAGACTCAGACACAGAGGATCCTAGAGTTGAGTAACTTGCCCAAGGCTATTACTCAACTGACAGGGGAGGCAGCCAGGACTTGAACGCAGATATTCTGTCTCTAGAGCCCGAGATCTGAGCTATTTCATTACATCACACTTGAACTTGGAAATGTAGGCATGCAATCCTAGGTCCAGAGCCGAGTGACGGAGGCTGGGCAGGGGTGCCGTGGGACACTCTCACCATGCAGCTTACTGAGCTCCCAAGGCTTGAGCTCCTCTCAGTACCACCCGTGTTTGTCCATGTCTCCCAGGACCCCTCATCCTCAGGAATTCCACTGGGAAGAACCCTTCTGCCCAGCAGATACTTGAGCTATTCCGACAGGGCCTGAACCACTCCTCAGTGAGGAGTTATCCGTCCAGGCAATGCCACCCCAAACTCTTTTTTTTTTTTGGAAAGATCACAGAAAATAAATTACATTAATATTTGTCAGGAAACATGCTAATGACAGGGATGCAAAGATGATAAGCCTCCGATTGCAAACTGACGCACTAATTAACATTAACAGCTTAATTGGCAATAAGGGCATAAAGCATCACCCCGTTTGTTAAGACGTCCCCGTTTTCATAGGGTCCTTCAACACTGGCGTGAAAGCAGGAATTTGCACTTGTGTCAACACACCTGGCAGGTCAGGTGGCGTGAGGCAGGGGCAGGAGAAGGGGACATGCTCTCAACCCTCGGTGTCAGAAACGTCTCAAGTGAAGGCGTGTTTGGGAGTCTCTCCTGATCCTCCTGACACAAGGTTCCTCTGGTGGCTGAGTGGGAGCCAGGTACCAGAGCAGATCTGAACTTGAAAAGGAATCTGTGCACCAGCGCTTCGAATCCCTCTCCTGCATACAGGTTATTGGGATGGGTCTGAGATACTAACTCTGAGTCGCAGGTCTTAGGCAGGTCCAAGAGTCTTCATTTTTGGCAAGCTTCCAGGTGATATGAACACTGCTGCTCCTGGGACCACAATTTGAAAAAACAAGACTCTAGATTCCTACCACATCATCACCCAGGAGCCACCTGGACCTACCTTGGGTTCCCCCATGGACAGGGAGCTCACTACCTTTTAAGGCAGTTTCTTCAGTCCTGGGCCCCTTGATTATCAGAAGGTTCTTCCTAGCATGGAGTCAAAATCCATCACCCCACCCATCACATGTTGTTCTACCCACTAAGGCCATAGAAGACACTGAGGCCTTCTCTCAGGTAATGCCTGTGACCACACGAGTTCCAAGGACAACTTCCTGACCAAAAGATTCCCCAGGATCTATAATACACAGGACCTATAGGAAATAATTCCCTTCAGAAGGGTGAATGCGGAATTTAGCAGAGTACCCACTGATTATTTTTATGCTGTGGTCACTTGGTGGTTCCCTGGATAAACACAGATGTGTCGTAGGCTGTAGCCTCAGCCCCACAGCTCCCCACAGGAGGAATCAGATCCCTCCTTCCCGAACTCCATGTCCTACCTCTCCACCTGGCCTGGCCTTCCTCCTCCTCCCCCCAGGACATACAGGGAATGAGGGCCTTCTGAGTTCCCTGCACATCTGCACAGCACAGCGAGACAGATGCGTGTCTCCAGCCTAGAGGGCCCATCAGGGAAAAAAACTCAAGAAGAGGCTAGCGTGTCCCAATGTCCAGAGGGAAGACAACACCAGGCTGACCCTGCCCTCTCTGTGAGTTCACCCTCTCAAAACACAGGGACAAGGACATGCCTCTGCCTTTCCACTCTGCTTATGCTGTTAGCTGGGAGGTGGCGCTGGGAGTTAGCCCACCCTGAGTACAGACGGGAGCAGGAGGATGACCAGATGGCCAGAGCAGAACCCAGCCACTGCAGGGCCCCCTTCCTGCCTCCCCAGTACGTCAGAAGCACTGGCCACAGGCATCCGTGACTCCTTGGCCTCATCTGTTCATGAAATTATGGGTCTGGAACCTGATTGCTAAGTTGTATGGTTTCTCCAGTGAGATGGGAAGAGCAGTCAAGATAGGGAAAAAAAAGGCAGTCGAATGCTTCCACTTGGAGAATGTGGACTGCACATAAATGCTTATGTGAACCCTGATCTGAGTCAGGAGGAAGTGTATGTGAGGGTGTCTGGCAACCGAGTTTCCTTCTAGATAAGCCCATCCCCTCGAGAGAGAACTAACTGTCCACTCCCACCCCAGCTCCCCTCGGGCCTTCAGAGGGTCAAGGAGGTCTCAGGTTGTGTCGGCTTTGGGTGAAGGTGGGAACGAGCGGTGGACTGGAACCAAGGCAGGTCCACCTTCTCCAGCTGCACAGCCCAGCACGGGGAGCTCAGGGCAGCTGCAGTCCAGGGTGCAAGACATGTGTCCGAAGGCTCTAAACTCTAACAATAGCCTCTTGGAGGTTAAATCAGATCAGACGGCTGTGTGGGGTCCAGGCCAGCATGACACTCGAGCCTACCATTGGGTGGGCTGTCCCCAGTGGACTGTCCGTGTCCAAGCTCGAGAGTAGACGTCATGCTTTCTATTCTTTGGCGAAAGGAAACCCGAACAGCACAAAACTGGTAGGCCGACAGGACCAAACTTGAGGTCCCTGAGGATGTGTCTTTGTAACGCTGCTTTCCCTGAAAAGAAAAACCCGGAGAGGACAAAGGAGGAGGGGACCACGCCACCCCTCTCTCCCGGCACACACACTGTCGTCACCACTCCGCACCAACTGGGACTGTGTTCAGGCTCGAGTTATGATTTAAATGAAGCACACCGCACCAATATTGTGTGGTGCCATCTGTTATTTTATATTTCACGAAATTTGGCCAGTTTTGAAATATTATAATTATATCTCCCCCATTACGTATGCAACGCAGACATTTTCTGACACATAAATACAGTACGTGGGAAATGTGACTGTATTTATAGCCGTCGGTCGGTGGGGAGCGGAAGGGCAGCTGGCACCATTCACAGTCGGGGGGCACAGCCAGCCAAAGGGAAGAGCCCGGGTCGGAGCCGCCCTAGCCCCCCAGTACCCGATCCCCGAGGAGGCCCCACTGTTCCCAACACTCCCGCCCTATTCAAATTCCAAGGAAAGTCACACCAGCTTTTGTCAAATTGTCCAAGATCAAGCATGTCTCCTTCCCTAGGGCTGTAGCTGCCAGATGCAGACACACCGGCTGCTGTCGAGGGTCGGGGACTGGGCCCAGAAGGGGCATGGTTCTGAAGGCTACCCTCCACCCCAGGGGTTCCTACAGCAATCACGGAGGAAGGGGAGGCGGGTAGGAAGCAGCTAGGGTTGTGGGAGTTAGAGGACCAGGAGGTTTGGCGGACCTGCTGGGAGAGGGGACCCTCTCCTGGGACAGCCAGCGCCCTTGAGCCTCGGCCCTCTTATTCGCTTCTGCAAAGGCGAGGCTGGCATCCCGTGGCTGGTCTGGTCTGGGTGCAGGGGGACCAGGGAGACTGTCAGCCTCCGTCAAAGCCTCCAGTGGGTGTGTTCTGGATCTGTTTCATCTTCAGAGAAAAATAGTGTTGTTTAGTTGAGCTGTTTTTCTTCAAATGCTGCAAAGTGCTTTGCAACGACAAAGAGAAGCAAGCAAATGACAAGCATTTGAGCTTCTCTTTCTGTCTCTCCAAAACAAAGGCATTATCTGTGATGAGAGCTATTTGATAACTCCAGGCATTTCTGCCCTGGTCCTCACGTGCCATCCGCAGGAGCCCAGACAGACCTTCCTCTATGACACTAAGTACTGCCGCTCCGGATGACCCAGCCCAACCAGAATGGCACTGACACTGCAGCACTTTTTAAAATTTCATTACTAACATTTAAAAATCAGGGATTTCACATAAAACCCAGCTCCTCTTGAAAAATCATAAGAGCTGGCATCACTGAAAGCGTATTTCTGCCCGGAGACAATCTGCCTGCTCTGAGGAGCAGCTGCCCGCCTTGGAAGAGACACAGTCCTCATTTTGCCCCGGCCCCGCCCCTCCTCTCCCCAAAGTCAGACTCATCCAGCGCCCCTGCCCGGCCCTGAAAGGACTTGTGTCTGAGACTCCTGAACCGGGCAATTGACACTCAGGGAGAAATACGGACAAGAAGACTGAAGTTACATTTTTTTTCTCCTTGATACAGGGCTGGCGGCGCATTAAAATATATCTGTAAACACTCTAACAGGAAATTAAAGTGAAATTTATAAGCCTCCCTGATTTTTTTTCCTTCAAAAACCTTCTAAAAGTGAAAAGATAAATCTCCACCGCAGTGCTTATTTCTCTATATTTTAGTCATCTGTTTATTTATCATCTCCACCAACAGACTGTGAGCGATTTCAGGGCAGGAGCCGAGTTAATTCTCCTTCGCAAGCGGGAGTCTGCAACAAGGGCACTTCGTGGGCCATAATCTATAGAGGGAAGGGAAACGGTGACCAAAGCCGACGGAATCTCACGGAGCTCTTCTCAGGAAAGGAGCCCAGCCTATGAGGCTCCTGATTATTTAAGGTCCCAAATACGATGCAGTACATTCCCTGGCTGCCCAGAAAGGAGCCAGACCCCCCTTCCCCATGTGCTTGGGTGTCCCTAATGGGGACAAGGGAAGCGGGCAGGATGCCCACCTGGAGGGCCAGCCTGTCCTGGTGATGGGGACCACGCAGCTCTGCTGGACCGGGGCTGGACCACTGATACCAGCTAACACCGCCCCCGGGGTTCCCACTGTGGCTTCAGGACAGGAAATATGATGTGAAACAGCTCTGGCCCAGGAGGACAGAGCACTGTAAGCAATGGGGTGGAACGCCGAATTCTACTACCTCAGGGGCAAAGGAACCTCAGAGGAGAGACAATAAAACAGAAGATGTTCATGAAGACTTTGTCCTCCCAGTGAGAGTTGGACCATAAAGAAGGATTAGTGCCAAAGAATTGATGCCTTGGAATTGAGGTGTTAGAGAAGACTCTTGAGAGTCTCTTGGATAGCAAGGAGATCAAACTAGCCAATCCTCAAGGAAATCAACCCTGAATATTCACTGGAAAGAATGATGCTGAAGCTGAAGCTTCAATATTTTGACCACCCAATGCGAAGAGCCAACTCATTGGAAATTCCCTGATGCTGGGAAAGATTGAGGGCAAAAGGAAAAGAGAGCAGCAGAGGATGAGATGGTTGGATGACATCACTGAATCAATGGATATGAATCTGAGCAAACTCTAGGAGACAGTGAATGACAGGGAAGCATGGTTTGTTGCAGTCCATGGGGTCACAAAGAGCCCATGACACGACTGAGCGACTGAACAGCAACTGTTCTCCCATGGAGCTCAGGTAAGAGTCCAACAAGCAATAAACGTGCAAACTGAGGCGCAAATGTACTTTCTAGAGTTTTGGAGTAGACCCACCTCAGATATAGTCATAGGAAAACCTTACAAGATTAAAAAACTTAAATCTATTTAAAAGTGTTATAAAGCATACTAGTATATTTTTAGGGTGTCACAGTCTATACAAGGAAAACAGTAGACTGTCTTGGGACCTCCCTAGCGGTCTAGTGGCCAAGACTCCAAGTTGCCAGTGCAGGGGGCTGGAGCTCAATCGCTGGTCAGGGAAGTAGATCCCACATGCCACAAATAAAGATTTTGAGTGCCGAAACAAAGATCAAAGATCCTGTGTAGCACCACAAATACCCAGCACAGCCAAATAAATAAATAAGATACATTTATTTTAAAAGTAGAGTGTCTGGGAGTTTTCAATAAATTGCAGATTTGGTGGCATTTTTGGCCTCTCTCTGCACGTGGCTCGCCTGGTGCCACCATCGGGAAGGAGATTGTGCCCCACCTCCCACCTGCCACCCCCGGCTGTGGCTCCAGAACCCAGCCTGCTGCCTGCAACCCCCCAGAGCTCAACTCTGTATGTGGAAGAGGAGACGGTCCTCACTTTCTGTGTTGACATGAAAGGGAAGTGACAGACTCCAGGTGGACACCCGTGAGGATGTGCCCCTTCCTACATCCTTCAACATGCAGGAGGCCACCGGTTCCATCAGCGGCACTGAGGCAGGAACCCCGGCGGCTTTCCTGGAATGTTGTCTGAGACTTAAAACAATGTCTACTGTCTAGCAGCAGCACAGGTTTAACTACTGTCTGCAGACTGCCTGACAACACAGGAGATGCAAGAGACCCAGGTTTGATTCCTGATTGGGAAGATCCCCTGGAGGAGGGCATGGCAACCCACTCCAGTATTCTTTCCTGGAGAATCCCATGGCCAGAGGAGCCTGGAGGGCTCCTGGACTGTATCCATGGTGTCGCAAAGAGGCGAACACGACTGAATCAACTTAGTGCACATGTACTATATTAATTGTAAATTCTTCTTCAGGGACTTGTTCTTGGAATAGGCCAGGCCACACTGTACATCAGATGTGCATTTGCTTCCTAACCTTCAGAGCCGCCAGCTGTGTGATCACAGAAATTCACTCTATGTCTTTGAGCATCTACTCCTTCATCAGTAACACTGGGATGATAACAGCTACCTCATTGGTTTCTAATGATGATGAACTGAAACAGAGGTTATGAAATTATTATTAGTTTTAGCACTTGTCCTCCCCTAAGCATCATTATCATTAGCTGAATCACAGCCTGAAAGCAGTACCCTTTAGTTTGGGGTCAATGCAAGGTACTGATTCTTCGCTCAGCAACAAACTCCTGCTCCTGCTCTGCTACATCCCACTCTACGTCTCTGCTTTCCTTCCCCTGCAATACCTGGTGTGTCCACAACACAGAGGAGGTCAGCAGCAGGCAGGGCTGTAGTTCTGGTATGGACGGCCCCCCGAGAGACTGGCTGTGGTCAATGGCAGTGCTTCCCATGTCTGCCATGCCTGGAATATGCCTTGTCTTCCTGCCAACTGGATCAGTCAACATGAAAACTGTGACTTATTTGGGTGCTGTTGGTCAGTCACTCACTCATGTCCAACTCTTTGCGACCCCAGCACACCAGGCTTCCCTGCCTTTCACTATCTCCCAGAGTTTGCTCAAACTCATGTCCACTGAGTCAGTGATGCCATCCAACCATCTAATCCTCTGCTGCTCCCTTCTCCTCCTGCCCTCAATCTTTCCCAGCATTAGGGTTTTTCCAGTGAGTCAGCTCTTCACATCAGATGGCCAAAGTATTGGAGCTTCAGCTTCATCGAGAATTCTTCCAATGAATATTCAGGGTTGATTTCCTTTAGGATTGACTAGCTTGATCTCCTTGCAGACAAGGGATTCTCACGAGTCTTATCAGTACCACAATTCAAAAGAATCAATTCTTCAGCATTCAGCCTTCTTTATGGTGGCCTTATATCAACAACACTTGTCTGAAAATAAGAGTGGGGTCGGTTCTCTGCACCAGCAGGTTGCATTCTCAACATGGACAGCTTGAATTGGCTTCTTCCTGTTAGTGGCATTTCTTTTTTCAAAATTATATTTTAGAATTCTGATGTTCCATTAATTCATACTGGTGTTTACCACTATTGGTAGATGTTAAGAGAGTTTTTATTATTTATTTAGAAGTACTTGGAAAAATAAAAAATATCATAAAACTGAAATGTAATTTTCTCACTAGTAGTAACAGGAATAAAATGATGATAACATGTTTCTTTTGCATAAAATCTGTAACAGGCTTATGATGGGAAAAGTCATGTTGCTGATGCTGAATAGAGAGGGGGATCCCACAGCCTGCTTTGCAAAGGCACTTCACAAAGTAGTGCATCTCCCAGTGAGCGGCAGGAGACTAGGGAGGAGAAAGGGTTTAATGCGGTCAAAGAAGTTATTCCCTGCTACAGAAAGTGCCAAACTCCCATTTTCTGGGATACATAATGTCGATGAAAGTGAAAGTTGCTCAGTCATGACTGACTCTTTTCAACCCCATAGGCTGTAGCCTGCCAGGCTCCTCTGTCCATGGAATTCTCCAGGCAAGATACTGGGGTGGATAGCCATTCCCTTCTCCAGGGGATCTTCCCAACCCAGGGATCGAACCCAGGTCTACCACATTTTGGGTGGATTCTTTACCATCTGAGCCACAAGGAAGGGAAGCCCTAAATAACATCCATGGAAGTGTCGAAATTAGTTTTTGACGGATAGATTGGTGGACCTTGAGACCTGCAAGACGAGGACAGCTAATGGACTCCCCTTTGCTTCACAAAAGAAAAAGTGGGAGGCAGAAAAACTTGGCTACAAAGTGGCTCCCCTTTCTCTGTGAAGCATCTAGAATGTAATAAGCTTCCGTGAAAGAGTAAATAAAATCAAACTGGAAGAGTAACGTGGGAGTTCCCTCCTAAGGTTCTTCTCTTTCCAAGTTTTCTTTGTAGCAGTTTCCCATCCATGTTAAATTTCCTAAAAGTTTATTTATATCAACTTACTTCTTTGCTAAGAAGTCTTCAATGGGGCTTCAAGTCTGAAGTCTTACTTTGGTGGCAGTGATTTAGTCACTCAGTGGTGTCCAACTCTTGGAGACCACATGGACTGTAGCCCACCAGACTCCTCTGTCCATGTAATTCTCCAGGCAAGAATACTGGAGTGGGTTGCCATTTCCTTCTCCAGGGGAATCTTCCTGACCCAGGGACTGAACCCAGGTGTCCCACATTGGCAGGCGGGTTCTTTACTGTTAAGCCACCTGGAAAGGCCACAAAGTCTTACTTTAAGGGCACTCAGAACAGATCCCCAACCGGTCCCCATCCTGAATCCCATCGTGTTCTTCCAGGAGCCCCCTGACACCCAGCAGGCCATCCCTCCCACGTGCAGTGGGACACTGGGACCTAGCCCCTCCCCCCGCTCTCCTGCCACATGAGCTCCACCCCTTCTTCTCCCCTGCACTATCTTCTTTGAAGTCTCACCTGTCTCCAGTGTCTTCTAGCTCCACCAAAAACCTTATCTGGAAAACCTTATCTGTGCTTCTCCTTTGCTACCTTATTATGCCACTGTTTTCCAAGAAGACCACAAGAATCTTAAGGACAAGGTCTATTTAGCTCCTATTTTCATTCCTCACAACTAGTATGGTTCCCTGTTCCTGGGAAAAAAAGGCCAGAAATGTTTGTCTAGAAGAATATCAGCTGGACATAAACGTCTCACCGAGGCTCTATAGTGTCTTGTTCTTGTAGAGCTCAGATAATTCCCTGCCTTTTTAAAAGTCTCTTCTCAGTGACTGTGGCCAAGAAGCTTCTGTCCTTCTCCACCTCCCTAGAGAGAGGATGCGGGCTGGAGACGGATTGGAACAAAGGATGCAGTCACTCTTGTGTTGACGGTGTTCCCAGGAGACAGGACTCTTCCAAATCCAGCTTTCTCGTTCAATGCACTTGGCTGGAGCCATGCGCCTACTGGTGGAGGCCCATCCAAGAAGCAACCAATTCAAGCAGAGGTCCAGCTCTCTGAGACGGGAACTTGGCAAACCCAAGTTGCCACGGTAACTGGGCTCCCAGCTTCAACATTCCCTACTTATGTTTTCTAGTTTGGGGTTTGTGTTTTGGAGGGGTTTCTTTTTCCCCTTCCTTTTAACCTCCAAGTGTGTGTGAAAACGTCTGCCAAGGGAATTAAGAGAACACACTGCCTAGAAGCAACTGGAAACCATGGGGATTTAAAGGTCTCTGAGAAAGAAAAAATAACACACAGGACATGGACTCTAAGCAATGAGCTATTAGAGCCGAGGGTCAGAGCTGGCCACGTGGGCCTCCTGTGTAGCCTCTTTCTTTATCCAATCAAATTATCATATGTGGTAACCAGCATATTCTGCTTTTTTTTTAAGCATCAAGAATCTTACATTTTTGGGGTCTGGTAGTAGTTTTTTTTAGAGAGACAGAGCTTAAAACATGTTCAGAAGGGCCATTTGCCATGTAGCTAGTTCTCAATTCATCCAGCTGGTATTCACGCCAGCCTGGAAGCATCATCAATCATTCAGTATATCAACTGCACCAAGCCATGGGTATAATTTCTGGACACAGGAGGAAAAGATGGTGCTCATGGAGACCTTCGGGCCAAGGTGCATGTGTGCGAAGGCTGAAAAGCTGGTTCCAACCCTACGGTTTTCCAGGGTGGCTGCTCCAATTCCGAAGGGCTAGGGTAGGTTCTCCCAAAAAGAGAAGAGCAACAGAGTCAGTGGCTCTTATGAAACCCTCCTTGGCAATTTTCTGTCCTGAGTTTTTGCGCCAGCAGGGTAGTCTGGGCAGATTTAAAATCGTAATGAAAATGGAGCCCTCACCTTCCAGTCACAGAATGAACGTTCCTTATCTCTGCTGTTAGCTGCTTAGGTGCCTTAAGGGTTGAGAGTAGCAGACACTGGCAGAAGGAGAGAAGAGTTATTAAATTTTGAATCAGACACAGAGAAAAATTAGAGATAAATCGATGAGAAATAGAACATCTTAGATCTCAGCTAAGAGATCAAGTTGATGAGATCATCACCAAACCTCAAGCTACATAAAAAGCAAAGTCTATGCACACACACATACATATTACACATAATATCTACCGTATTTGTATGCATAGTCTTACTTGGCACATGCTCTCATGTATTCAAGTGGTCTTTCGATTGTGATATGCAATTGCCAGTAAGCTATGCAGATAAAGTCTTCAAAACATGCTTCCTTCTGGCGCACAGCTGCACGTGTGTGGCACGCATCACTTCCAGAGGACATGATAATAATCTATCCGCTTTAGGAGCTACGCTGAGCCCATAGAGATAATTAGCTCAGACGTGCAATGATAAACATGTCAAGACAGGAGAAGCATTTCTTTTCCAAAATGAGAGATGATGATGTGATGGGAAATGGGGTTCTGTGGAAGGTGAACAGTATGCCTGTGATCAATCTTCCATATAAACTGTCATAATTTGAGCTAATCTGTGTGGGTCAGCAGGTGCCAAGTGACGGGGGAATTAGCATCGTGACTTTGGGAAGGGAATCCCAGAGTTGAAAAGTAAGGCCCTCAAGGGTCTTTGGGTCAATTTCCTTATTCCCTGCTAAGACCCCGCTGTGTACTATGTTGTGCAGTGCTAAGTCACTTCAGTCATGTCCAACTCTTTGCGACCCCATGGACTATAGCCCACCAGGCTCCTCTGTCCATGGGATTCTCCAGGCATGAATACTGGAGTGGGTTACTTTGCCCTCCTCCAGCGGATGTTCCCAACCCAGGGATCAAACCCACGGATCTTAAGTCTCTTGCACTGGCAGGTGGGTTCTTTACCAATAGTGCTATTTGGGAAGCCCTAAGATCCCTCTACCTAACCCTAACTCACCATCATCCATCATCACCATCTTCATCCACATGTGTTGGCCTCTATGTAAAGAAACTTAAGATTGTTTTTCAGATTTTTGTGTGCAGACGCATTTCAACATAGAGCTATGATGAAGTCAGGATATTTTTCCCTAAACTCACTGACATTAAAAAAAACAATCAATTTCTTGTTAGTTTATTTTCAGTGAAGAAAAGAGGCAATTTCTACTGACACTGTATGGAAAAGTATTTCAAAGTATTTCTAAATTTGGGGCCAGTTGAAATAGCCGCTGCTGCTGCTGCTGCTAAGTCGCTTCAGTCGTGTCTGACTTTATGCAACCCCATAGACGGCAGTCCACCAGGCTTCCCCATCCCTGGGATTCTCCAGGCAAGAACACTGGAGTGGGTTGCCATTTCCTTCTCCAGTGCATGGAAGTGAAAAGTGAAAGTGAATTTGCTCAGTCGTGTCCGACTCTTAAGTGACCCCATGGACTGCAGCCTACCAGGCTCCTCCATCCATGGGATTTTTCCAGGCAAGAGTCTGGAATGGGGTGCCATTGCCTTCTCTGAATAGCAGTTGAATAGAGTACAATTTGGGGTTTCCCTGGTAGCTCAGCTGGTAAAGAATCCACCTGCAAAGCAGGAGACCCTGGTTTGATTCCTGATCAGGAAGATCCCCTGGAGAAGGGATAGGCTACCCTCTCCAGTATTCTTGCCTGGAGAATCCCATGGACAGAGGAGCCTGGTGGGCTACAGTCCATGGGGTTGCAGAGTTGGACAGGACTGAGCAACTAAGAACCACACAGCAGAGAGTCAAACTTACTAGGTGCCTACAAATATCTTTTCTTGATGATATATTCTCCATTGATTTTAAAGCAAATTGTCAGTTTTATTTTAGCTTTTTGTGGTGACAAAAAAAAACTAAACTTCTATTGTAAGATACATCAACACTTAGAGCTGTTAAAATGAGAGTTAACTTGTACCTTAGAGCCCAGGGAATATGGTTTTGTTTGTTTTTGTTTATTTCACTGTTTGTCATCCTAATATTCTCATGAAACTGTGCAGTAACCATATGGGACATGAAAACCAGGGTTTATTTCCTGGGTTCACTTAACACTGGGATCAATTTCACATAGACTCATAAGTTTCACAACACAGATGTTCTCAGAAAACTCAGGCTGAGTATAAAATTAATGACTGGATATCAGAGTTGTCATGTAGATGATGTTTCAGGGACCATAATTATGCCAAATCCGTGCTCCTCACCCATGGACCTTGATCAATTCAAAATGGGATGTGAGGCCACCACTCTGAACAAGACATATTCACTGTCTTGTAATAGATTGGTAATACTTACCAACTACCGTAAGCAACCATCCAAGTTGAGTGAAATTTTTACTAGGCAATTGTTTCCAGGCACTGGACAACTGGAAGCCCCTGGAGGTCCCAATCTCTGAGAGAAGAAAAACTCACAGGTGAGCCTCATGAGTACCTTAGATCCACCTGGAGATCATTTCCTGGCACCAGCAACAGAAGTCGGCATCCAAGTGCTTACAACACAGTAGCCCTACTCCCAAGCTCAGACTCTAGGGCAGCTGAAGAGACTGAGCTCCCTAAGGAAGCTTTCCCTAAGGAAGTTTTCCCTAAGGAAAAGAATCAGGGAGGAGGAAGCGACACACTTGAGGGGGTAAGGTTGCCAGGACTGTATGTGGGGCATCCTAAAATTCACAGCCAAAGTCTGGGTTGCAGGTGCCCAGGTGGACAGGGCTTACTAAAGAGTGAATCCCCCAGGCTGAGGACAGGAGAGATATTATTAATAAGTTAAGGCAGCTCTGGGAAGTACTGGAAATACCGCTTCACTTGAGTGGAGAAACTTCATTTGCATCTTGTTACTCTTCCAAGAGTCCAGCTGAAACACCAGAGAAGCCACGTCTCCAGGATCAAGCCCAGAATAAGACTCCTATACCCACCCCAACAGGGTCCACACTTGAGCACTGACCACAGCCTCAAGGGGAGAATATGGAGGCTGAGGACTGTCACATCAGATCATCCAATAAACCACAAACTCAACTCCATGCAAGTCCATCAGTCAGTAACTGAACTACCTTCCAGAATAAAACTTACCACTTTTCAGAGAAAAATTACAGAATCCAGCTTCTATAATGTGCCATCAACAATGTCCACTGAACTATAAAAATTCTTAGATATGCTCAGAAATCAGAAAATATGACCCATAGTAAAGTGGGAGCAGGGAGTATGAAATAGAAATATCCTTAAATGATCCAGATGCTAGCTGTGGCAAAGATTTAAAGCAACTTCTATAAATATGTTCAAGGAACCTTAAAAATTCAAGAAAAGTATGCTCTAATGAGAAAACAGATGGAGATTCTCAGCAAAAGAAATGAAAAGGTGTAAATAATAACCAAATAAAAAGAACCCAAGAGAAATTCTATAAGGAAAAAGGGCAACAGCTAGAATTTTTTTTAAAAATTACTGGATGTGCTTAACAGCATACTGGAGGTTACAGCAGAGTAAGAAAACCTGCAAATATATGAATGAAACATATGATAATATTAAGACGAGGGAGAAAAAATGAGTAAAGAAAGATAAACAGAGCCTCAGGGACCCATGGGACAAGTCCAGTCTCACACACATATAACAGACACAGAGAGGAGAAGGAAATGAGGATGAAGTGGAAGATATATCTGAAAAAATATAATAGCTGAATATTGACCAGATATGAAGAAAAATACCAACTTTTAAATCCAGGAAGTGCAACCAGCCCAAGCTGGATAAATACAAGGAAAAACATAGCTAGACACAACATAGGAAAACTGCTAAAAAACAAAGAGAAAGAGGAGATCTTGAAATAGCCCCTGTGGTGTGGTGGTGGTGGTGGTGGTGGTGAAGATTACATATAAGGAAGCAGCCATGTGGATTATGAGATTTATTTGTGAAACAACTGAAGCCAGAAGACAACGGAGAATCTTCAAAGTGCTGAAACAAAATCCTCCTTTCACCTAGAACTCTATGCCCAATGAAAACATCCCTCAAAAATAAGAATGAAATGCAGAGATATTTAAATAGCCTAAAGTGAAAAGAATTTCACACCTGTAGGTTCAAGGAGTGCTGAGGAATAATGGCAGATGGATGTCCAGTTCTGTAGGGAGGCCAGGAGAGCAACAGAAAGAATCAACAAGGAAAGATAAACACCGTGGGTTTTTCCTTTTTGTTATTTCCTTTAAAAAATCCAACTATAAGTAGCTGTTTATTTTCACGGTGGTAGATAGAGAATCATAAAAATTAGCACCTTGAAGCTGTGCAAAGTGATATTGAAAATCAATGGGAAATTAAAATAGTTCCATGACCTTTAGAAGTCTTTATCTAAAAACTAATTCTCCTACTGTCGATTACATAAATGTATAGAAAAGAAAAAAAAAAAAAAACAGTAAAATTAATATCCCTTTTAAAGAAAAGCAGAAGTATTTTCTTTAAAATTTGTTCAAAAATACAAATCATCAAGGTTAGTTTGAGGAGTGGTTTCCTTTTTCTCTTCATGTAACTTATGATACAGAGTGAGCACTTTTTCTGTCTTGGGGAAAAAATACAGTATCTTTTTAAAGACTGAATCCTGATTCAGTCTTTGTGCTTTCAATGTCATGAATTCTCTCCAAGGTTTTTTTTTGTTTGTTTGTTTTAAATGTTTTCACAACGTATATTTTTAAAATTTTCACCAAGGTGTTTATTTTTTTTCTATCAAACATCTTTTATTTTTTTTTCTCCCAATTATTTTTATTAGTTGGAGGCTAATTACTTTACAATATTGTAGTGGTTTTTGCCATACATTGACAAGAATCAGCCATGGATTTACATGTGTTCCCCATCCTGAACCCCCCTCCCACCTCCCTCCCCATCCCATCCCTCTGGGTCATCCCAGTGCACCAGCCCCGAGCACTTGTCTCATGCATCCAACCTGGACTGGCGATCTGTTTCACACTTGATAAATATACATGTTTTGATGTTATTCTCTCAGATCATCCCACCCTCGCCTTCTCCCATAGAGTCCAAAAGTCTGTTCTATACATCTGTGTCTCTTTTTCTGTCTTGCATATGGGGTTATCGTTACCATCTTTCTAAATTCCATATATATGCACTAATATACTGTATTGGTGTTTTTCTTTCTGGCTTACTTCACTCTGTATAATGGGCTCCAGTTTCATCCAGCTCATTAGTAATGATTCAAATGAATTCTTTTTAGTGGCTGAGCAATATTCCATTGTGTATATGTACCACAGCTTTCTTATCCATTCGTCTGCTGATGGGCATCTAGGTTGCGTCCATGTAATAATGTGATTTTTTTGGTGGCTTTACTTCTTCTACCCTTTTTTGTCACAACTGCCTTCACTGAGTCCTTTGTCTGGACATCTAGAGTCTCGCAAGCGGTGGCAGGACCAAAATCTGCATGGTCAACTACTTCTTCATTTCCATTTCTTTGTTGCACCTCTATCTTTGTTGACAATGTCCTCATTTGATTGTTGATTTTGTACAACGCTGTGTGGGATTTTCACTGGGAGATGGACAGGTGACACGTCCACAGTGCATAAACTACTGCCACAGGAGTAGCAGTTGCCTGTGCATAAACGAAGGGCTGCTCAGTACCACCATCTCAGACTGACTGTCCAAACAGTGATATGGCTGATTATTTATGTTGTGATTCAGGAACATGAAAGCCAGAAGTATAGTCTTCATTTTATACAATTATTCACAGCTCCCTGATGCTGGGAAAGATTGAAGGCAGGAGGAGAAGGCGACGACAGAGGATAAGATGGCATCACCGACTTGATGGACATGAGTTTGAGCAAGCTCTGGGAGATGGTGAAGGACAGGGAAGCCTGGCGTGCTGCAGTCCACAGGGTCGCAAAGAGCTGGACACGACTGAGTGACTGAGCAACACTCACAGTTAGTACACTGGCGATTGACATATAAATTATATTGTTGGAAGACTGGTATTAGTCAAGTAAATGTGACAACTGAAATGTGTGTACATCAAAACTATGCAAAGTGAGAATTACCTGTGTTGTAAGCAAACACCACTTGGAAGGACAGGATTTATAATCCTAGACATTGCTAAAATCCACCAGCCTTACTCAGATTTTCCTAGCTTACCTGTTCTCATTTCTGTGTGAGCATTTCTACCCAACTTCACTGCGTGTATAGGTCAGTGTACCACCATCACGTCCAAGGTAAAGAACATATCCATCACTCCCCTTCTCGTCCTTCTATAACCATAGCCAGTCCGTCCCCTCATTCTTCAATCTCCAGCAGCCACTAACCTATATTCCGTTTCTAAAATGTCATCATTAGAAAGTGTTATGCATGTGTAATTGTACAGATATACCCATCTGAGATTGGCACTTTCCATCCAGGATAATTCTCTGCACACTCACATACACAGTGGGAGGTATCCATGTGCCTTTCTTGTCACACTGGAGGGGCGGTGCCAAGCCAGAATCAATATGGAAGATTTGTAAGTGACATACGCCCCACAGGGCACCCTTTCCACAAAGGAAGTGAGTTTGCTCATGAATCATCTACATTTTATATTCCAGAACTGCCTAGTAATTATGTGGGTGACACGAACATTCTCCAGCAGAAAACCATAGAGTTCAGTCATAGAGAAACTAGGTTTTCCTATTAAAAGTGTTCCCTGGGGACTTCTCTGGTGGTCCAGTGGCTAAGACTCTGTAATCCCAATACAGGGGGTCTGGGTTTGAGCCCTGGTCAGGGAACTAGAGCCCACATTCTGCAATAAAGATCCTGCATTCTGCAACTAAGACCTGGTACAGCCAAATAAATTAAATACTAAATAAATAAATAAGACTGTTCAATAGATAGGAGCTCATCCATTAGTAATAACCATAAGGCGTGCTAGTCACCATGTTTACACAGAGATTCAAACCGATATTTTCTCATTCAGGCATTCTCAGTTGAGTCAAACCATGTGTTTCAAAGCCTCCTTCCCATCAGAAGACCTTATGCACATGGATCTATTTCTGGATTTCTCATTCTTTTATTTGATCTCTAAACTGCAAGGCCATTTGTAGTCACTTAACCTTCCTGAGCCTTGGAGACCTAATACATAAAACAGCAATAATTATATATAATTCATTAAATTGTTATAACAATTAAATGTGAAGAGACTGGCACATAAAAGATACCCAATACGTGATGGTTACTATGGGGCACATGTTATCTGAACTCAAACTGGGCCATGTCAGCTGACAAGGGAGTGTGTTTTTCCCCCTACTTCGGTTGCCTGGGGGAGTGGGGAAGAGTGGGGGGGAAGGGATAATTAGAGAGTGGGGGATGGACATGTACACACTGCTATATTTAAAACGTATAATCAACAAGGACCTACTGGACAACACAGGGAACTCAGCTCAATGTTATGTGGCAGCCTGGAAGGGAGGAGAGTTTGGGAGAGAATGCATACATGTATATGTACAGCTGAGTCCCTTTGCTCTCCAACAGAAACTAACACAACATTGTTAATCGGCTATACTCCAATACAAAATAACAGGTTTATTAAAAAGCAAAATAAAATCACCTTTAATCACTTAGTAAATCATTTGTAAGAATATGTGTGCTAAGTCACTTCAGTCATATCCGATTCTTTGAGACCTTATGGACCATAACTCACCAGGCTCCTCTGTCCATGAGATGCTCCAGGCAAGGATATGGAATGGGTTGTTGTTTTCTTCTCCAGGGGATCTTCCCAAAACAGGGATCGAATTTGAGTCTCTTCTGTCTATCTGCATTGACAGGCAGATTCTTTTACCACTAGCCCTATAATTTTCAAAAAAGTAGATAAGTCACAAAAATTCTGAACATATTGCTTTAATATACAGCATATTAACATGTGTCTATGTACATGGTAATGGATATATGTACACAATAAGGATGCACACTAAATCTCAAGTCTTCACTGAAGTGAGGCTCTGTGTCTAACAGCCACATGATACCTCCACCCAACAGTCAGCCTCTGGTAGACTCCTATCCATCTCACCACACTCATGTGTCACCTCTTCCAGAAAACCTTCCCATCTCTCTTCCTTGGTCATCCTGTTTGTGTCTCTATTGGTGAATCACCACCTTCTTTTATAGGCACCTGTGTGGTGTTCTTTCACATCAGACACTGAGATCCTCAGTGGATGGGGACAGTGCTTTGGTCTTACCCCCTCCACAAACCCTCTCCAAGCACATTAAGTCCATGCCTTGCACACAGTAGGTACTTAATGTAGGTGCTTAATCATCTAGGCCACCTGTCTCTATGCCTCATCTTGTTTATAAACATGCCTGTAAGAAATGGGGGTTCCAGCTATGCCATTCACATGTAAACATTCCAGTCCTACCTAGACATCAGAGTGCAGTCAACTCCCTGGCTTGGGCTTCTCCTGGGAACCGTGACTTTGGGACAGTGAAGCAGGAGGCACCGGAGCCCATCAGCAACAATAGGCTGTTGTGACCATCCCTTGTAGGGGCCCTAATCCCACATGATCTGGAACTGATCAAACCCTGGATGCGGTGGGTAGAGCATGAGAGCCCCTGCTGCCAGCATGCTTTTCTGTACTCTCTCCCCAGCCAACATGAGTGGGTTTGCACTACTACTTAGGGAGCCAACGCAAATCCAGGTTTCACCAAGGAAGCAGAACTGACCTCTCCAGGCCCATCGGTGTATCTGACCTCACTGGAGTCAGGACTGGGCCCAGAGTCAGGAGTACCAGAATCAACTCAAGGGAATTGCCCATCTGTGTCAAGTTTTGAGGGATGACTGAAAAAACAGGGTTGGGACTAGAAGGGTGATAAGTCACTGAGAGTTATGAATCCAGATTTCAAGCCAAAGTCCGAACGCTGAGATAGTCAAGTCCAAATCAGGTCGGCAAACTAGCATCTGACTCTCAAAATCAACTGAGAGCTCTGTGGGTATAGGGGCCTGTCTCACTCATCATTTATGACCTTCCTCCTGTCTCAGCAGTTTCCTTAGACAGGAGGTAAGAGGAGGGAAAGCACATAAACAAAACAAAACCTGTGCCAACCTTCAAAACTTCTTCCTCAAGAGGTAAGTTGGGGACCCAGGCTCCTCCTAGCCTGTGGCCCCCCATTTGCCAGGTGAAGAGCCCCAAAGCCAGCATACTTGTTCACATCAAGCCAGATGGGGAAGAAGGGACACACAGGACGAAGTATGAAAATCCTTTCCCTTTTTCAATGAAGTTGGCCTGCATGCGGCATGACTTACTTCCATTCATTTGTTTTCTACTGGCCATATTCTATTCTCAGGTATCGCATGGCCTCAGTTGCAAGGAGACCAGGAAACAGTCCTGCCCAGGAAGAGACCCTGAGTCTGCCCATCAACTGGCAAGACTCTGCCTTGATCTCCTTCTGTGTTCCTCTCTCTCAGGGAGATAAGGCCAGGAGAAGAGAACCTCCAACTGGAGATTCTTAAATCAGAATTTTAAGTCACCACTTCCAGTTTAGTCTTCCCCTAAAAAAATTGTTGGAAGACCCCTCCAGAGCTTTGACAACTACCAGATGATAAAGCTAGGTAGCCAAAATTAGGAGACCCCTTGACCTGTCTTTTACATACAAGCAACAAACAATCCCCAAGTTTCTATTTATTTGTTCATTTATTAAACACAAAATACTTATTCAGCATCTACTCTGTGAGAGCACCATGCGGGCTAGACAGGACAGACAGGACAGCTCCAGTTCCAGGAAGGAGAAAGTGTCTATTGAGTGGATTGGGTTTTATTCAAGGCCTAGAACCCACTCACAGCAGCCATGCTGGGTCCTGACTCACCCGAGATTCAGGGGCAAAATGCCAACCTGAGGACAGGCAGGCATCTGGGTTTGAGCCTCTCACTTCACCCCTCTGGATCCCCACTATTCCACCAGCTCACATCCCCCCTCAAGCAGGTTGTGTGCCTCTATGCTTAGTGGCATCTTGAGTGTTGTCATGGCAGAACTAAAAAGTACCAGGAGAAAATGGGGAACTGCTGAAGGCTTTGGCCTTTTAGGACAGCAATTTAGAACCTGCTAGGCAGTGCAGGGTTGAGAGGACACTGGCCGTGGGAGCAGTGACCATGTGCTAAAGGATCTTGTGCTGTTTCCTGATTCAACACAGGAAACAGAGGAGAGGGAGATGCAGAAACAGTCCAGAATCACAGCCTGTGCAATTTTAAGGAGGAGTGCTGTTAACGAGACCAGAGAAAGCTGAGGTGGGAGAAAGTAGAGGAGGCGGTCACACACTGCATCCGGAGTGAGGGGACAGGGGCGATGGGTGGAGGTGCCCATTCAACCAGCTCTTGAACTTGAATGTGACATCGGAATCAGCCAAGAACTGGATGAGGCGGAGAGGGGCCAGAACTGGGTGAAGAAGGGAAAAAATAAAGAAGATTGTAGCAAAAACAAAACACAAGCAGAAGACCATAAATGAGGCTAAAAGACAAAGGGCTTCATGGGAAAATTTACTATGGCATCCTATCCAACAGGCAAAAGATGGATGTCCAAGCTACAGAAATTCTCTCTCACTGAAACACAAGGAAAAAAACATGAATTACTTAAGGATATATAAATAGGGAACTTGGTAGAAGAGAAAATACAGACTGCCCAAAAGCACACGCAAGAGAGCTGAGAGCCTCGCCAGGACTGCGGACTCAGGGTCGTGTGGGCAAGTCTGGACGTGGCTCAGCTCCTTCCTGGCAGGAACAACAGGCCAGGCACTGACCCCTACTTCATCATCTGCTGAAGGGGAATGAGAACGACAGGCATGTTCTGAAAGGGCCATGGTGAGGGTGGAATATGTTAATATATGTAAACCACTCAGAACAGTGTCTTGCCCAGAATAAGTACCATGTAATTGTTAGCTATTATTAATAATAGAGAAATACAAATTAAAATAACAATGAGACATAATTTTTCACCCACAGGTTGTCAAAAATTTTAGAAGATGACAATTATCAAGTGTTGACAAGAATTTGGGGGAAATGATACTCATAAACTCTGAGTGGGAATGTAGATTGGTACATTTCACTTTAGAGGGGGAAAAAAAATGGCATGTTTTACAAAGTGGAAAATATGCCTACTTTAGAACCCAGCAATTCCACCTCTGAGTACATGCCTTAGAGAAACTCCCACAAATGTGCACAAGGAAACACAGGCACGGATGTTGACTGTAGCATGTTTTCTTGTTGTTATTAGCAAAACACTGGACAGAATGTAAATATCTATAAACAGGAGAAAGCGTCAGAAAAATAATTCCGTATATGTAATGACAGAATACCATCGAGCAACTGAAAGGCATAGACACAGGTCTCTCTAAATAACCAAGTGGCCAGTGACAAACACAAGCTGCAGCTTGAGGTCTGCACATCCCTGATGGATGTGGGCTCTGACAGCTGTGAACACAACCACAGTGACCCCTCGGAGCCACTGGAAACCCAGACCCAGAACCTGGAGGTTCTCAGACCCAGGAACAAGGGTGTCAGCTGAGGGGAACTTCACTGTCTCTATACTGTTTTATTTCTTCAACAAGAAAAGAGGGTATTAGATGCCACGGAGACAATGCTAAGCTGTTGATCTGAGGGGTAAGGATATGCAAGTGAGTGATACCGTTCTTTGTACATTTCTCTATTTTCAAATTTTGAAAAAAAAAAATTTTAATGTTCTTTGAACAGATGTTCTAAGTTCATCTAAATCACTTCATGAGAAAAAAGAAGAAAAGCAGTAAGAAGAGGGCAGAGAAATGGGCTTTAGAAATAGCACGCTTGGTGGGAGGGGTCCATGGAGAAGGGAACCCCCCACCCTGCAAGAAAGACCTGAGAAATTCACAGAAGGCAGGGAGGGTCCTTGGTGACCATGCCCCTCGGCAGGGCCAGTGTGGGAGAGAGGGGTCTGCAGCCTTGCAAACACCCAGGGGGGTCATTCCCAACAGGGCTCAGGAAGAGGGCAGGACCAAGCACAGCCTGCCTGCTTCTGAGGCACTTTGCAGAGGGGAGCCCATCAGAGGACCCAGGGTGGAGTAACTCCTGGGTGGTGCAGAGTGTAAGCAAGGGAGCAAGTTGGGAAGTTTGGCTACAACAGGAGTGGAGGGGGTGAGAGTTATAGGAGGAGGGAGCCTGCATGGGGGGTGAACACTGGTTCAAGACCCCGAGCCCCTGCTGTTGACAGAACAAAGGGAAGGAGGCTGGCTGTGGGCGCAGTGCTGGTGATGATGGAGACTGGGAAGCAGAAGCGGGAGTGAAGGGCCCCAGGACTGGGCGGGGCTGCCACCCAGACCTCCTCAAGGGCCACGTGAACCCTGGGACACCTGCCTGGCAGGGGCAGCCCTCCTGCAGGAATCGCTCGGGTGCCTGTGCAGGCTCAAGTCCTCCTGGAGAGCCCTTGTGTGTCAGGCAGGCTTCCTACCACCACCCCGGAGGCAGGCGAGCTGGCAGCGCTCCCCGGAGTGGGGGCCGCCCAGCAGATGCATGCTCACTCATTAAGTGACTTGCATATGGAGTGGAGACACCTCTCCCCCTCGCCCACCCCAGCGCCCACCCGTCACGTGCACCAGGAGCTGCCAGGCTCCCAGCTCCCTGCGCAGAGCGCACAGCCCACAGCCAGGCACTCCCAGCTCTGGCTCAGAGCAGGGGTGGAGCAGGGGGAGGCCTAGGCATTCTGCTGTCACACCCCATCTGGAAATGGCAGGGCTCTCCCAGAGGTGATGGTGACAGTCACAGCTGAAGGCTCCCGTTATTCCCCGGTCACTCTCCAGTGGTTCTGTGCCCACCTGGAATCCTGTGGGGAGCCCCAGCCAGCAGAAGGGCAGGGACGGGGTGGAGGCCTCCGGAGTACCTCCCCCTACCCTGGGGCTCAGTGGTCCATCAAGAGGTCTCCATCCCCTGGGAACCACAGAGCCCCTCCAGCTTCCCCTTCATCACAGGCAGGGCTGGGACCTGGCAGGAGGCCCAGCCTTGAGGAGCCTTGGGTGGCTCCCGAGCACACGCAACTGGCACAAAACAGATCACAAATAGAACACTAAACATAAAAGAAAAATGGAAGGGGTATTAATATTAAAAGAGCTTTTTTCCAGATCGGGTCATCTGCACAGTTTTGGAGAAGGATATCACAAACAGATTTTTCTCATTTTTGGTGTCTCTGCTCTGCATACAGCCTACATGTTTTCTGGGTGTGCATGTGATGTATGTGACACAGGTGTGCATGCACACGGGCTTCTCAGGCATGAACGGGAACACACACACACACACAGACATAACTGTTTCTTCCTCCTCATCTGTTAAGTTAAAACTCTGCTTCCCCGAAGTACCTTCAGACAAACTCACTACAGTACAAATGCCTGACTAATGTCAAGGCCTGAATTCTGATTTCCACTCCATATATGAATGACTTCGGGCACATTCCTGGATGTCTCCTCGCAGCCCCCTTCCTTTTGAGTTTAGGACTAAAAATAGCTCCCTCCAGAACATTACTGAGCAAATTCAGTGGGTAACGTACATCTTAGTCCTGTCTGGTCTGGGTCTTCTGAAAAAAAAAAACAGATGCCAAGATAGCCTAGATGCAAGAGAGATCTTCTGGGGTCACTCATGGGGAGGATCCATGGGAGGCTACTCAGGGGGGGCTCTGGGGCCCAGCAGCCAGATCACAGATGAGTGACTCTCCCTTTCCAAGCAGGAGGCCCTCGGGGGTGCCCACAATATCACAGGACCCGCTGTTTCCTTCTTTCTGGTCTCCCCACAGCCCCCATTTACATTTGGCTAGTTTAGGCTGATTGTCACATTCCTTGGCACACATGTGGAATCAGCAATTCTGCCAGTGTTTGTTGAGCACTTACTAAGTGCCAAAGATATGCTAAGCACTAAAAGTGCGGGGGGTGGGGAGCGGGAAGAGGCTGTCTCTGATTAGAGAGTTCTCAGACTGGCAGAAAGAAGCAGATATGTGAACACACAGGGGCAAGGAGGCAGCAGCCACTTGTGACTCAGTCTTTGTAGCCTGGTGTGGACTTGATGGGAGCAGCGTCTGTCACAGGGACAGTGGACCACAGAGGCTGAAGTGGAGTTGGGAGGCTGAGAGGTCCCAAAGGCAAGCAGATCAGGGGAGGCTGGGAGCTGGAGACTGGAGTACCGCATCTGAGGCATGAACAACACGGGCAACTTTGAAACTGTAAATAATTGAATATGCCTGAAGTTTAAAGTGCCAGGAGGGGAGCAGCAAGAGGCAAGATTCTAGAGGTCAGATCATGGAGGCAGATCATGTGTGCCTCATGAAGAGAAAGGCTGTGAGGCATTGCTGGCACTTTGCAGCGCCATGACCAGATTCATGTTCTTAAGACAAAACACCCTGATGTACTGACAAAGGACGTCGGAAGACCAGGAGGAAGTCAGGTTCAAAGAGGCCATCTTGATGAATCCGGGGAGAAGGATGAAGGTCTGCTATCCAGGCAGAGATGGAGGCGCTGAGATGCTCAGAAGATGGCTGCGGGTCGGACCTGAATGTGTTCTCACCATCATCAGGGCACACAGTCACGCACAGTGGGGGGTGGATAAAGTGTCAAGATCAGTGTGGAACAGACTGGGTTGGAAAGGCCTTTGGTTAATCACCTTGGAGACAACCAGCCAATAGTCAGTTGGCCAAGAGAGTATGAAAAATAGGAACATGTTCCGGCCTAGGTATGAAAATGAGCATGCTTTTCAATCACTTAACAAATATCTGAGAGTTTTCTACGTGCCTTGAAGAGAGAGGGGTTGGACAGGACTGTCTGGCAGGGACTCTGAAGTGTGTTGAAGAGGAAGTCGGCAAACCCGGCCGATGACACAGCTAACGCTGAGTGCTGGGGTGGTTCCTATTTTGAACAGAGACGTCAGATATTGGCATCCAACTATTTTGGGGAAACTCCACTGCTTGTCTTGTTTCTTGTTACCACGGCAGAGATGATTCCAAACACTGCAGCCAGACAGAAAAGTGCTACAGCTGCATTCCAGCGGCAGGAAGAGTGTGTTGTAGACAGGTGCCCGTTTACCTGCTCAGGTAGACTGCTTTGAGGGGACAGACACTGCAAGTAAGGCTCCTCTCCTTGTTCACCCTGTATCACCCTCTCCACAGCAGTGTTTCCCTTCCCAGTCTCCTGAAGACAGTGAGGATGCTAGTGATGACAACTGGCAGGACAACAGAACAGGTGTGGTTTATCAGCGCCCCAACAGACATCGACTGTGCACCCACTGTTCATCATCTGGGGGAATCCTCCATCCTCCAAAACGCCCAGCTGAGGGGTGCCATTCAAATCTTCATTTTAGAAGCAGGAAGAAACCAAGGCAAGTACTATGGAGCCCAAGACCATGTTGGTAAGTGGTGGAGTCTGGTCTTTCTACCTCAAACTCTTCACTACCATGGTGGGTGGAGGGGGGATGGTGCCTCTAGAGGATCTTAGTGTCCCAGCCACCCCACCCCCTTGCCCAGGCCCTAGAGCCCTAGCACCACCACTGGCTGCTTCAGTGGCAGGTTCCAAGGTCCTAGAGCTACCAGGAAAGACGAGGGAGAGACAGAGTCCACCGCTCCTCCACCCAGGCTGCCGGGGAGGGAGCCACCCTGGGAGGCAGAACTGCCTGCTGGCAGCCAAGAGGCTGACAGCCCATCTGCTGAAGGGCACTACTGTTCTAACAGGTTCCAGAGCATCTGAGCACCTGCAGTGATACCTACAACACGGGCCCTTGTTTCTAGAAGAAAAACTGTTCACTACCTTATCAGGAAGGCCTAGAGTGGGCTTCCTGGGAGGGGCCCATTCAGGATTCCTCTTGTTTTCTCCCCAAGTTCCTGGTCCCCCATTTTCCAACCACTCTTCAGAGACTGGTTGCCTTGTCCCTGGCTGCTGTCCTATAGCTGAGGCAGGAAACTTGTGGACTGCTTGACAGGAGACCTCCCTGGGTAAGGGGTCAGTCCTGGAGGCAATGAGGTCTGGCATCTGGTAGAGAACAAGTTCCCTGAGTCCCCGAGGTTCAAGTCCCCCAAGGTTCATGTGCCCCCTCCTCCCCTGAGTGGGAAGAGGGGGCACATGGGCAGAGTCTTAGTCCATCTCAGAGGATGCTCCAGTGGGGAGCAGAGTGAGTGACTCCCCAGACCAAGCACAGGACCATGAAGTATTATGAGACCCAAGAAAGGGTACAGAGGCTATGGCAACCCCCAACTGGGTCACTGAAAGTGATTATGAAATGACTCACCCAAGGTCACTCACATCACTATTACATTTCATCAAGGTGACACTTTCTCTGCCCAGACTGGCTCCTATTTATTCCTCAGCCTAAGTTCAAAGACCACCTCCTCTGGCTCCCTGACAACGTGGGCCTCTGGCTAAGCTGGGGTCCCCCTCCCCTTCCTATTCCACTACACCCTAACCAGTCTCCCTCATGAAGTCCACCTCCCTCTGGACAGGAACCAGGTATTATTTCTCCATGTTTTCTCTGCATCTTACACAGAACCTGACACCAGGTGAAAGTTTGATAAAAATGGCATCGTTCAAACTTTCACACCGGGATTTTCCAATATGCTAAGTGTCCTGTCCACCACTGACATGGACATTCCTTGTAGCAAGAAGTTAAAGCTTGGCCAGGGTGGCTGTGTACCTTCACTAAGAATGAGTGAAAGGGCTCTCAGAGGCTGATCTGGGGGGCAGGGGACACCCTACTTCTAGCTCTTCAATCAGAATGTGATGGAAATGGGCTTTCTCATGACTTGTCATGCAGTGCCCAGATTCATCTGGGAAAAAGAGGGTGCCCTGTGATGCGGCTGAGAGGATGGAGGGGCTGCCCCTGCCCAGTCCTCACTCTGCTGTGCACGATGGAGTGGGGGTGACTTTCTGCCGCAGCAAAGGAAGTCAGGGAGCTCAGGGAGGCTGAGCAGGAAAAGGACAGGAAGAGGGAGGAAAACACCACCTACATGGGGTCTATGATGTCCCAGCTCCCATCCCAGTGTGTTCAGTGTCATCCGATTAAATGTCAGTGGGGTGTGAGGGTAGAGAGCATCTCCATTATACAATAAAGAAGCCACAGGTGAGCAGCTTGCCTGTGGACACGGCTCATGTACGACTGGGCAGCTGTGAGCACTCGGGCCAATCTGCTCCCCCAACCCCGGCTTCTCCTCATGAGCTAGGCTGCCTCTCCAGGGGCTGAAGGCCCACTGTCCCTGCTTCTACCGGCCTGATGTCCCCACACCGTCTCCAAGGCCCCCTCTGCCCCGCCAACGTCACTCCTGGTCTCCTCACTACCTTGATGAGCCTCGAAGCTGTCCACTTGACCATGTGGCATCTTTTTTAGGACCTGGGGAAACAACTACATCACCTGACGATTCCAGAAAGGAGGTTTCACCCAGTGAGCATGCGCAGAGGAGGAAGGTGTGTGCACAATGCAAGGCACCCGGTCCCAGGGACCTCCACCTGCCACCCTCATTTCACTGGTTTTCCGCAGAAACCACACAGGGCCCTGGCAGTGCCCAGGGCAAGTGCTCATCACTTCTTAGGAAAAGTACAAGCTGGGCTGTCTTCCTCTGGGCCATCTCCTGGCACCAAATACGAGTCCCTGTGCAACTCTGCCATTCCATGGCCCCAGTGTGAGTGGCATCCATTAGGAAATAGAGTAACTTGCACACGGTGTGACACAGTGGGAAAAACCCCTGGAAAAGGCAGCATCTTGACTAGTCCTGCATCCTCAGGCATCACATGTGGCAAGTTTTACATAAGATTTGCAAGAACTGTCTGTCCCACTCTGGCCAGGTGAAAAGTGTGGTGGGAAGCCTTCTTCCAAGGCAGCCCTGGAGATCTCTGCAGAGCTGCAAGGAACAGCGGCCCTGATGCTGGGGTGTCAGGGACTTAAGTATCTTGAATGAAATGTCTAGCCAGAAACATCCCCTCCTCAGTCACAGCCACCTCTTTTCTAAAGTGGATTTATTGTTCTCCAGAGACCCAGAGCGCCACTGCTCTTGAACACACATGTGTGCTTCACATTTTCACTTTGATACAGTTTCATGGAGGAAGTAGATTTTGCTTAAGGAATATGGCTTGCACATTTGAAAAAAAGAAAAAAAAATCTTAAGTTATAGTTTCAAAGAAGACAAATGATTATTTGGATTCAACATTCAGGCAGGAGAACCTGCATTGAGTTGTTCAACACAGACCTCGGGGCCCCTGACAACCTCTGTCCTAAAGCTGCTCATGGTCCTGTGGCTGAGACAGACAGACCGCAGGAATTCAGGCTGATACAGGGGGTGCTATGGTACACAACTGCACAGAGCAGGGAGCCAACACAGTTTAGGGGGCTGGGGGTGCCCAGGGGAAAAGCCTCAAAGCCAGGACACTAGAATGAACTTTTCCTTTTACCTTTTACTGTTATTTTTTACTTATAAACAATTGTAATGGCTTTGGTGAGATGTATTTGAGATATAAAACAAACAGAACATACTTAAAATGTACAACTTCAAGCATTTTGTCACAGGTGTTGCAGGCTCACAGAACCATTCCCACAATCAAAATAATGAACATACTCACTAACTCAAAGTCTCCCACCATCTCTTAATCACCACCTCTTCCTCACCCTCCATATACTCTCTCCAGGAAAACCACAATCTGATTTCTGTTACCATACAGCACTTGAAACTTCCTAGAATTTTATATAAATGGAGTTCCACAGTATGTATTCTCTTTGTCTGCCTCCATCCATCAGCATGGTTATTTTGATATTTCCACACTGTCCTGTGTACAAACTGTCCATCCCCGCTTATCATGAGCAGCATCCAAACATCTGACTGAAATCAGAGTGTGTCTCTTCATTCCCCTGAAGGGGGACACCTAACACTGCTGGTTTTGGTAACAAACAAAGCTGTGTGAACACTCACATGAGTCTCTGTAAGAATATATGCTTTCACTCCTCTTGGGCAAATAAATGCCTGGGAGTAGACTGGCTGATTCATATGGTAAAAACATGCATTTTTTTTTTTTTTAGTTATTTTAAGAAAGTGCCAAGCTATTTTTCCAAGTGGTTGAATCATGTTATGTTCCCAGGAGTCATGGAGGAGCATTCCAGTAGCTCCACATCCTTGTCAACACTTGATGTGGTCAGGTTTGTTAACCTGAGATGTGTGAAGGGGTCTCGTTGTGGTTTAATTTGTGTGACCTGCTGACTAATAGCACTGAACATCTTTTCATGTGTTGTTTGCGACCTGTACAGCTTCTTTGGTGAGCTGTCCTTTCAAATTTTATGTCTGTTTTCTATTGCTTTTCTTATTTTCTAATTCTGACAGCCCTATAAATAATCTGGATACAAGTTCTTTATCAGATATACAAAGTACAAATATTTCCTCCCAGCTTAAGGCTTCTCTTCTCACTTAGAGATAAGTTTTGAAAGGTGGTGAAGTTGCTCAGTGTTGTGTGACTCTTTGCGATCCCACGGACTTGTAGCCTACCAGACTCCTTCATCAGTGGAATTTTCCAGGCAAGAGTACTGGACTGGGTTGCCATTTCCTTCTCCAGGGAATCTTCCCAACCCAGGGATCAAACCCAAGTCTCCCGCATTGCAGGCAGATGCTTTACCCTCTGAACCACCAAGGAAGCCTGCCTTTAAAAGAGAAGTAGAAGCAAATTAAGTTGTGGAATTATGTTAAAAGTCAATCCAAGAAGAAACAACACAAAGGAAATGGATGAAGGTGTGAAATTGCCTGGTGAGTCTTAAAAATCTAGAACAGTTGGGATTTGGTTGGAGAGTCCCTGGGAGGCTCTGGCTTGCATAATATGACTGCTATGCTTCAGGTTCTTTCCCAGGCCTTTATATACATCGACTACATATATATACATTGACTATATAAACATAGACTTTGCTTAATCCTCTCAATAACCCAGAGATGAAATGGCTGGTTATCAGAGGTTGATTTTATAAAAGAAGAAGTGGGATCTGACATTGAGTGGTTTGCCCACTGATGCAGCTCTACTGAGTAGCCAGACTGAGAGTCTTCATTCAAGTCCAGGCAGACACGTGGCCCTCTCTACGTCTGCCAAGAACCAGGCAGAGCAGGTAAAGCAGGTGAAGCAAACGGAGGCTTAAAGGTCTGCACAGTGACAAACTCTGAGTCTGCAACCTCCTGAACACCTGCCCCCAGAGGCACCGTTAGGGGATGACAGCCATCTGTTCCCCACACTCACCTGAAGGACCTTGGAGAAAACTAGCACAGATAGAGCTGTCAGGATGTCAGGGTCATAAATAAGTAATAACAAAGGGCTTTGCATGAAGGGTAGTGAGGCACTAGGACAAATATCTCATAGAATAGCTAATATTTAGTGAATTTTCTCCAAGTACTAAGGGCTTCACATGGAACACTTCATATATTCTTATGATAACTACACAGGGTGGGTACTATTATTTGCCCAATTAGCAGACAAGTCTCTAAGGCCTGGCGGATTCCAGGTGCCCAGGGCACAGCAAGAGCAGCTAGGCTGGGACTAAAGTGAAACGGTGTCTGACTCCAGCCATGAACTTGGCTGCCTCTCGGCCAGACCCCAGGCTTCTCCTGTGGAAGATGCAGGAGGGCAGGGCAGCACGTGTCCACAGGGTTGGAGGCAGGCAGCCTAGAAAATGACCCCACATGGGACGAAAGACCTGACTCTGATGCCATGGCAGGTGGCCACAAAATAAATCCGTTGATCCTGAGAACGCCAACCACTGCCACCAGCAATCGCCCTGGAGCAGACGTCTGGAGGAGGACAGATGGTGGCTCTCGGAGGAGGAGGAGAACAGCCCATGTGGCACTCCTCCTGGAATCAAGGAGACCTCCCCACATCTCATTAGATTCAGAGGCTGTCCTACCAGGAATGGGCCAGCTGAGCCCCTGTCCACTCTCCTGCCTGCCACCCTCGCAGCTCCCTTTCCACTTGCCTAGACGCTGCCAGACCACGCTGGACGTGAGAGAAGCCTTGGCAAGCCCCGCCGGCCCAGCACCTCCACTCACGCCAGCATCTCAGGCTCTTTCTGCTCTGGCCCCCTGGCTCCCCACGGTCAGGAACTGGCTCCGCAAGCTCCAGTGGCCAGGAGGCACTGTTGATGCAGTCTCTGCCGACTTTCCCACTCACCATCCCTCCCTTCCTCCCAACTGCTGTTTTGCTTTCATTTTTCTAATGATGGGGTTTAAGCTATTTGTCCAGATGTGGGTCAGGCACTGGGGCTGATCTGACACATGCCTCTTCTCCAGGGACATGTAGCGTAGTTACAGAGACAGATATTATACACATAATTATACAAAGAATTCATTCTCATCGCAATGAGGGCCCCCAAGGCACAGAGGGGACACATGGAGAGGAAGACACATAATGAGATCAGGAGGGAGAGGAGGGGCTTCGTTGAGAAGGTGACACTCGACTGAATCTGAGGGACAAGGAGAGACGCAGGGAGAGGCAGGGCAGAAGGAGCAGCACCCATGTGAGTCCAGAGCTGGGAAGGAGCTTGGTAGGCTGGTCCAGGCATCCAGGGAAGACTTAAGCTGCAGGGCTAGGTGGGGTCTTCTTAACCAGGAAGGGACTGTGGGCTTTATCCAGAATAATGTGGGAGGGACATGTTTTGGAAAAGATTTCAAGGTCAGTTTTGCATGGCTAAATGTTCTCTTTGATCACAGTTTGAAATATAGATTTGGAGGAGGTGGCAGGTGAGATGGGACCTGAAGCTGGGTGTGATACAGGAGGATCAGTTCAGGAGGTTGTTATGGTAACTCAGGGGGAAGTGATGATGAGGACGTTCCTGATGGAGGAGGAGGATGTGGCCTAGACTCGAATGACCCAGGGGAGGTGGAGAGAAATACAGGTTCACATGGCAGATCTCAGTGCTTGGCGATTGGTTAGACTCCAGGGGGCAGGAAAGGAGGGGTGTCAGAGATGAGCCCCAGGTTCCTGGTAAAAGCCATTCCTCCTCCTCATCTCCCCAATATGCTGTCTCCATCTTCCTCCCAGCTCATCAAAGAAAGTGTCTGCAGCCAAGTGGATAGAGGACTGCAGCATTAATGCTATTTCTGCTCAGTAAAACATAGAGATACAAACCTCTCAACCCGTTATATAAGAAGTGGTAAAGGTCAGCAGAGAGATTCACTCCAATTCAATTCTGGCTACTCTTGGCACCTGCACTTTGCTCCTGTGGAAGATGCAGGAGGGCAGGGCAGCACGTGTCCACAGGGATGCCAGGCAGGAAGACCTTCCCTTTGACCGCCATGGTGGATTAGGTCTCCCTAGGGGGATGAGAGTCCTTGTGGCGGGGTTAGGGGGGGCGCTTCTGGGAGAAAAAAAAATGCAGAATTTATTTTGGATTTTAGGCAGAATAAGTTTGTGCCTACTTCTCTTTGAATATTCCATTTTCAATATAACTGAGATATAATGTGCATCCCATATCCTTACCCCATAAACAGCATAGCTTTCAGTCTGTTCCCAGAGTGGTACAACCATCAGGACAATCAGTGGGAAGGTGTCTGTACCAGCCCAGGAAGAAACCCTGCACCCACTAGAGGGCACTTCTGTGGGCCCCACCCCTGCGCCTTCCCAGCCCCGGGGAATCATATATGCAGCTACACACATCCATAGACTTTCAGATCCTGAAGAATTTATATAAACGGAATCAAACTTTATATAGTCTTTTGTGTCTGGCTTCTTTCACTCAGTATAATGTTTCTGAAGCTCATCTATCTAACAGAATGTATCCATACTTCACTCATTTTATGACCAAATAATATTCCATTGCATGGATGTAAGGCATTTTTTCCATCCATTCATCAGTTATGGACATTTGGACTGCTTCCACTTCTTGGTTGTAATGAATAACATTGCCATGAATATTCTTGTCTAAGCTTTTCTGGGGGGACATATGTTTTTATTTCTCTTGAGAATATACCTAGAAACCTAGAAGTGGAATTATTTCTGGGTGGTTAAATGTTTCTCTCTCTTTTTTGAAATGTTTCTTAAAGGCAAAGATACTACCTGCTTTTAATATATGTGCTTTGAATAAATTTTCTAGACATATCTTCAGTAAGAAGATAAAAAAGCATTGCTAGAGAGTCTGCAATTGAGTTTTTAAAACTGAATATACTTGTAAATATGCTTGTGTGTATGTGTGTATGTGTGTGTTACAGCCATAAGGAATTTTTAAGGAAGGAACATGTAAATAAATGCTAATTAGTAGAGTTTAAATGAAGAGCTGACGTGTAAAGATAGATGGTTATGAAGGCGGTCTTGGGACTGGAGGTCTCCATGAGCTCAGGTCTGTCGTTTCGGATCCTGTGCCCTCAGAGCATTAATGCAACGTCAGCACCCCCAGCTCCTGCACGTTCCAGTGGGGTTGTAACAGTAACCCAGCTATCCAGGTAACCCAGTCCCTGAGGTGCCAGTTCCGCCTACATCCTGCCCATCACTGCGGCCAATGATGGATCAGCAAGCAAACAGTGACCCTCTGTGGCCGGGGGACACTAGATAGAGGCCATCTGAGCCCTGCAGGAAGGAGGGGTGAGAGGAGATGGCTAGAGAGTGATGCGGAGCCAGGAACCTCTGCATGAAGAGAGGAGCTCTCACCCTCTGGAGAGCAGGGCTGGGCCTTCAGTCCCCAGGACCCTCCATGTGAGAGGAAGAAGACCCCCTGCAGAGACACAAGAGGACCGCCTTCCCACACGAGCCCCCAGGGTGGGAAGGCCAGAGACCTAGTACAAGAGTCCCTGGCCACAGCCCCCGACAGCCCTCGAGAGCGGAGGTCTGTCCATGACATGCTGACCAGGAGAAGCCTGGCATGCAGCACCCAACGGAGGCAGGGGGTGAGGACCAGCTCTGCAGAGATCACAGCCCCCGCTTCCAGTTCACAACGGGCACTTCTGGCCCCGAGCCCCAGACCAGAAAGGTGTACAGGCAGCAGACACTAAGTCCAGAGGTTTACATCATTCATCTCCAAGCACGGCTCACACTTCCAAATGTGGTCATTTTTATCCTGCATGCACAGAAGGGTCTAGGGCGAGTTAGGTGATCTCTCTTAGGTTTCTGCTGTTCTCTTGCTAACAGGCTCAGCTGAAACTAAAATGAGACAGCAGGCGGCTCTTAAGCTCCCCTTGATGGGACTGAACTTGGAGACCCTGACACACACAGGTCAGGAACAGTAGATGGTGACATTATTCCAAGCTCAGGACAGGGGCCGGGATGCAGACGCCAAGCACATCAGAAGCAGGCAACTTCAGGCAGGATCCCAGGGAGTGCCCTGGAGTCCGTCGCCACTGAGAGCTCAGGTTTCTGATCTCCCCAAGCTCAGGCGCCATCTGGCTGCACGTTTCAGGTCACACTGGATCGCCGGGCCAGGACTCCCAGTTGGTCAGGAACCTGGAGGAAGATTAGCACCAGGAACAAGAAGAACAAAGGTGCTTTCAGTTCCCTAGCCCCCACCTGAGCTCCCAGGGTTTTAGCACATCTCACAGGAGGTCACAGGGACCTCTGGATCTTCAGTCCCTGGAGCAGGAGCTGCAGGACACAGCAAGGTGCATAGGGAGAATCTCAGCAGACTTGCTAGGCAGTGAGCCCACCCAGGATGGACATCAGCGTCCCCGGCTGGCCAGCACGAGCTGACCCATCAGAGCCTTGAGTGCTGGGGGAATGGGCCGGAGGAGGCCTCTGACCACCGAACCCCACCCCACCCGGGGGTGCTGCTCCTGCCTTTGGACACCACGTGTTACCTTCCACTGAAGCACTGTCTCTTGGTAAAGCCATTAGCTTCTTTCTCAAGTTTGAATCACCATAGGCTGTTTGGCAGCAAGTGGATGGGAGGAGGAGGAAAAATCTGTCACCAGCTCAAGTACATTTTGCTCTGTTGATCAGCATTTTAAAAAATTATCTTTCCCATTCCATAGAGAAGTTGGCAGAGGTGTTCAACTGTTTATAGAGAGAATGTAGCCACCAGACCATCTGGGGCTGACATTTCCATCATGGCAGTCAGGGACACGCAAGGCGGGAGCTTCACGGGTGATCAGGAGCCCTGGCTGGGGCTTACAGAGCTGGGCAGCTTCTCTCCAGGCGAGCCAAGAACTGAGCCCCCTGCCCTCCAACCTTCCTCCATCCCCCCTCCCAGAGACGCCACCTTTCAGAGATATTGTCTTATAATGTTAGTCATGGATGTTGACTCTGAGAATACCACAACTCTCTCCACGATTGTAGATCCACTTTTGTTAAATAAAACTTCGGACCACGAGAGACTCAGATGAAAGCACATGTGCACGTCTGCATGTGAAGCAAGAGTGATTGTGTAGTTAACAAGAACTTGGGGGTCAGGGGTTCTGAATAACCAGGTCAGCCCCGGCAGTTAAGGCAATTACTCAGGGCAGCTCAGGCCCACTGGTGTGTCCTTTTAGGCCTTCCAAGCACCCGCAGAGCCAAAGTCTTCCTAACAGTTATCACTGCCACTGACACCGGGGTCCCAGGGCTGCAGACCTTGTCCTCATTAACCACAGAACAGACGTGCTGATGCCAGCTGGCCCAGGTCAAGTCATATATCACTGGCCACCCCCCAGTCACCTCCCAGGCAAACTTCTGCACTTCTGGCCACTCGAGTTCACACCACACACTCCACACGGGCCCCACATTCTTTAACAGCCATATTTTCCAAAAATACAAAGACTCTGTGTTTATCTTTATCACTAGCATTCATCTTTCCCTCCTGAGAGTAAGGCAAGTGGACCAGTTGGTCCTGGGGAAGCCCCTGTATGTGCGCTCATACCTCCCACCTGCAGCCACTCTCCCCCTCAGCCCTTTTTCATAAGCCACTGGTCACAGGATACAAGGAAAGACCAGAGTGATTCCAAGTAAGTTAGATCAGATTCATCATGTATACATGTTTTCACGTATGAGATGGTGTCGGCACGTGGGCAGACAGGGGGGTTTACAGCGTGTCTTGTGGGGCGTGTCCCGTCTCACTTCTCACCATGTCACTGCAGCACAAGCCACAGGCCAGGCTGGGCCTGTCGGAAGACTGACTCTCCCAAGCTTTCGGTGTTCACCGCTGACTTTCCAGGATTTGAACTCACACTTGCTAAGGGCCATTTTTAGCATTTACACAAATTAGGACAAAACACCAACTGGAACAGGTGCCCCTTCTGGGTGGATGTGGCTTCCTGTGGCTGAGGGGGCCTGAGCCAGTCTGCTGAGCGGAGGGCAGGCTGGCTGTCAGCCCCTCCTCACCCCTGGACCAGGGCCCCGTGTGGGGTACCAGCACACCTGGGACCTCCTCCCTTCAACAGCAGGGCAAAGCTTCTGATCCCGCCAGTCAGCAAACGTGAGCCTGCGGTCTGAAGCCAAGCCTCACTTACATATTTATGCAGGTTATTAACTTCCATGGAGGAAGTCTCAACTCACAAACTTCTCCAGGTGTAAATACATCAGCTCCACTTTACGTCTGGCTCATTTCTGGAGTGTTTTATGGTCATTATTGATTTCACAGTGCCTTTCAAGTGCAAAAAGAAGCAGCAGGTTGAAGATGCTGCTGCAAGGGGGCAAGGGGGTACTACGAGATGAAGTTTAGGTTTACATCAATGAGTGGGGATTGCTTGTTTATAAACATCACATCGGATTTACGTACCAAAGCATTCACAGAGAGTTTGCACGTGCTGGTAAACTCAGTGTGACTAGAGCACCTCTCTAAGAAACCTGCATATAAATGTAAACTGTATCAGAGGGCAGTGGGCCCGGGCAGACGTCCGCCCCCCAGCCTACCCTTCCTCCTCATCCCCCTCATGGGGCAGGGGCAGCAGAGAGCAGACGCTGGGGTGGCCTGAGTGTGGAGGTGGCTGCCCAGCCAGATGGTGCCTCAGCTCCACACAGCAGGGACCCCTGACCCAAGGGAGAAGTGACTAAAGGCACATATTCCCAAGTACTGGGAATTCAGCAGAGCACCTGTCCTGGCTTTGAGATGCCAACAGCTCCCATGTTAAAGCCCATGTGTGTGGAGCAGAGAAAAAAGATACCATAAAGTAGTGACAGCTAGCTTTCAACACGTAACTGTGAGGTGCTCTGCCCCAGAAACTTCATCCACAGCAGCTCACTCCATCTCCACAACAGACACACTATGAGCTCTGTGTCACTGTAGCCCCATTTCACAGATGAGAAAATTGAGGCACAGCACCAGTTAGCAGTGGAGCCAGCATTTGAACCAGGCAAGTGTGCCAGCATCCATGCCCCACCGGCCAGGGCACCACTGTCCCCTGGGAGGGGAGGACCCTGCTCGCGTGGGCCTTGGTGGGCTCGTGTGACAGCAACCCTGAGGGTGCTAGAAACGTCTGTGAGGTCCAAATCCTTCCCTCACTGTGCCCTGAAGAAGGAAGAAAATTCTCCATTTCATCTGCTGCAAGGAAGAGAACGTGTGATGCTGAACATTGAAGATGGCCCTTCCTCAGGCAGCGTAGTTGGAATAAAACCCGGGCCAGCCACATCAGATGGAACAGACACAAGTGTAAGTTCCAGCAGCCTCTGTGATAAAGGGAAATCAGCGCCCCGACCACGGCTGGCCGGCTGCTCCCCCACCAGGACCACAGTGGTGGGAGGGGAGGGGAGAGCACGGCTGGGGGCCACACGGTCCCCTCCTGCGGCCACGCTGCCCTCTCTCCATGGGATGTCTGACTGTCCCAGCCTCCATGATACAAGAAGGGGCGTCCCGGGCTCTGTAAACACAGATTCTCAGGGCAGCACGCCTGCAACTAAAACAATAGTATAGGTCAGCTCCACCTCCTGAAACAATACATCAACAAGCACAGAAATGCAGCACGTTGCTGGGCACTGGAAAATAAAGTCTCAGCAGCAGGCCTTTCCTGGAAAATGCAGAGCCTGAAGACGGCCAGCGTGATCCAGTGGCCTTGCCTCCAGCACTTGGCACAGAGGCAATCATCAGCCTGCTGGCTCCACACCCCTTCCCTCCACCCACCACCCCCCCAGCTTGTCGGGTGCTCTTCAGCAGAGGCGACATTACTGCGGGAGCTGGACACGCCCACAGGAGCTGCATACATTCAGGTTAAAGGCTCCAAGCCCTTCCAGGGTCCAGATGCAGTGGATCGCCCTGACATGAGGGGTGGGGTACCCCATGGCCTTGAGTCTCACTCTCACGCACTCCTGTGACCCAGGTGGGGCCAGGGGACAGGAAGTCTGCCCCCCGCCCCATCCGCTCCCTCCTGGTCACTATGCAGGCTGTGTTGAGAAGCATCTCAGCCTGAAGGGGCTGTACAATGAGAAGGCAGGGCCGGGGTGGGGGTGTGGCACCAGGATCACGGGCCTGTCTGGTGAGAACTCCCTTTCCCATCCAGGAGAGGGAAACATTAGAAATCAATACTTTCCCCAAGGGCCCTTCCCATCCGAATTCCCGCGTCCACTTAGAGCATGAGGAAAGCCAGATGGCTGTTAACACGTGCTCAAATCTCAACAGCCCTCGAGTGGCAAAGGGCATAATTCCCACTTCTGTCAAAATGCCAGGCGAGTGGGGCAGGACCTGGGCATCTGATCCCCACGCAGCCACTATCCTCGGAGGAACCCACTGGTTGGGGGGAGCACAGGGCAAGGGCAAGGGAGAGACAGCACTATCCTGAGTGGGCAGCTCACCGTGGCACTAACCAAACAGACTTGTCCAGCCCTCAGCCCTCAGAGAGAGTCCTGCATCACAAGAGTTAACCCAGCATCCAAGGGACCTGCAGAACTCCTAAACCCCCCAAGGATGGAGGGTGCTTGATAGCTCTCGCCCACAGTTTCTCAAAGGGCATCTTAATGCCCGTTCCAGCTGAGCAGGAGCCGCAGCTGCCCAGAGGGACCACTTTCTTGCATTTACAGCCCCGGGAATGGAATGAACGAGAAACAGCCTGACCTTCACCCCAGGGGGCTGGTGACTCAGGCACACGATGGCAGGCGTGTGATCAGCACGGGCTTGCGTTACCGTTCAGCTGCTCCTAAGCCAACATGTGGGACAGTTTATGGCACGTCAACATATTTTAACACTGCCGTAAAGAAACCCATGAAGCGCTGACACTCCAACAAAGCCCTGACGGCTCACATCTAAAGCTCCTATATTTCCTTCAGATGTCACGTCCGAACATGGAGCACCCAGCCTCTCAGAAGGCCACGCCCTGCACTGCCCTTCTCCAGCAAGAGGTCATGTCCTGCTGGACAGTGGACATGCAGAGTGACGAGCGGACCAAGCCAAGAGAAGAAAACAAACTAACCAGAAACCACTCTCCACGTGTGACTCTAGACATGCATGTACTTGTTGAGTCAGGAGTGTGGGGTGGTATAGAAAGGAGAACCAAGGCTGAAGAGACAGCTCCTGGACACAGAGCCATGACTCCCAGGGTGCTGGGTCCCACTGACAGTCCAAGAGTGTGCCTCACTCACCCTTCCTCTGTTTCTGCAAAAGGGATGGCAGGCTTTGATCAATTGCACATCAGAGTCACGTCCACCATGAGACTACATTCTCAACTCAGCGCTGCAAATGTAGGAATTTGTATTAACTGCCTGCTCCACTGTACTTCTTCCCGTCAAAGCTCTGTCTCCTCATGGAAAAGAAAGTGTCAAGTTCACCTCACCTTTGTGTCGCCCAGCTTTTACCCCAAGCGGATGAAGAGGTGTCTCTGCACCCTATTTCCCTCCAAGGGTCTTAAACAGCCCGCGGCTCTGCAGCAGCATCTCACAGGCCCTGTCTTTCAGGAGGCTTTATGGGAATAAATAACCCCATTAACAGAGACAGATAACAACAGGGGGAAAGATACATGAAGAAGTATGAGGCTAAGATACAAAAGGAGACAGGAGCCAATGAGGGATAAACAAATAATAAGGCTCCTCTGTCCATGGGATTCTCCAGGCAAGGATACTGGAGTGGGTTGACATTTCCTTCTTCAGGGGATCTTAGATCTTCCCAACCCAGGGATTGAACCTACGTCTCCTGCATTGCAGGCAGACTCTTTACCATCTAAGCCACCAGGGAAGCCCAAATAATCCTGTTAACAGAGACAAATAACAACAGGCAGAAAGACAGATGAAGAAGGCTAAGATACAAAGGGAGATGGGAACCAATGAGGGAGAAACACACGATAAGGTGATCGCAGGCAGCAAAAATGACCAAGGAGGCTATGGTCTCAACACTGAGCCAGAGGATTCCAGTGCCTGTGAGGAAGCCCAGATGGGTGAAGGAACCAGGGGTTAGGAAACTAGGGTGTCCCTCAGTACTGGAACCAAGATGGTAACATGATGGGAACAGGGGCTCTAGGGTCAGACAAGCCCAGGGCTGCACGTAGGCCCTGCACTGGCTGGCAGAAGGCATAAGCTCATCTCCATGCTTCTGGAACCCCCGTGATGGAGCCAGGATGCTGGTGAGAGAACCGATTCTGTGCAGGTGAGGCCAATCCCCAGGTGTATGCTCTCCAATGAGTGTGAGTCATGAGAAGCAGAGACTGCAGGAAACGGCCAGGCAGGAAGACAGAAGATACGGGAGCCACATCTCTTGCCCCCCATTGCTGCTGACTTCCTCCCTGTGAGCGGACTGTCACTCGATTTCACCACATCACAATGGAGCCTCATTTCCTGACTCTGGCTCACTGCCTCATCCTCTTCCTCTTCCCTTACTCGGTACACACGACACTTGTGTGGTGGCCCGCCTCCAGAGTGACCCCACCAGTACACTTGCGTGTGTGGTCCTCTCCCCTCCAAAAGGGCTGAACTGTGTACACAGGAGGCTCTGCAGCCATGCAGGTGTGACTTCTGGGCTGTGAGGCTCTGCCTTCTCAGATCTCTCACTCTGGGGGGGATCCAGCTGGTCCTCTCCTGGTTGAACCTCAGGAGTTCCAAGATGTCACTTCAAGTACATCCCATCCATTAAACATGTCACTAAGGCCAGGGCAAGCTCTAGGGAGCAGGGATGCAGACTCTGCCTCAAGGCAGGCACCACACACAGGAAAGGAAGGAGGTGACCATGAGCATTTCGGCTGCAAACCGTCACAGTCCAGACTCGGGGGGCCCAACAGTGTCTGACCTTCCTTCATGCAAAATACACTTGCCCCCTCCCAAAGCCAGTAAATTCAGATCCCCCTTTGAACAGCTCAAAACCCAGGATCTTATCCTCTGAGTTATGTTCCGGTGCAACGAGCCTCCTTTGGAACAACCTCTTGAGTACATCTTTTTTTGATCCAACACCTGTAAGGTAAACAGACCATCAGCCGACTTCCCTGCCCCGACACATACCAGGGAGATAGACACGGGGTAACCACAACACACCTATAGCTCCGCAGTGGAGAAGGAAGTGGAGCATGGAAGTCACTGCTTCACAGGCTTCTGAAATTCTGCAGGGCGCAAGTGGCAAGTTCCTTGGCTGGACCCCAGTTCTATTCCCAGAAAATGGCTCTCATTCTTTCCTCTGGGCTTGTGGTTCCTCTCCTGAACTTTACTTTCTTTCCATGAGAAACGGCCCTTGTTTTAAACTGAGCAGTCTCCTGGTTTTCCTCCTGCTCATAGGAGATTAACAGTCCAAAGACTTTTTCTATACTGTCTCTGCTCCTGTTAGTCCCCGCTGACATAATTCCTTTAAAAACTGTGTAGTCTTCCTGTATATCAAACTATAACCCATTCATTGATGGAAAAGCCACCGCCCCTTTTCTCTCTGAGATGTCCCTCTTCTTTTTCCTCCATTGGTCTCTAGTCCAGATACTGTGGAAGAGGGCTCTTGAGGTCCTTAGATGCCTTTGGTCTGGTTTAACATGTCTACAAGGCAGTCCCTTCAGATTCTTTTCTGGCAAATCTAAGAGACACAAATTTAATATTCTTAGAAGCCTTTCTAGTAGGCATGCCCTTAACTCTTTATGAAGTCTCAACAAAAGGTCTTATAGCTTTGAGACTTTTACTCTGAAATCATAATTTATTCATAATGCCCTAGATTTTATCTCCTCCCTGAGGGCATTTCTAGTTTGAGAAGCTTTTGCTGGGAGAGACTAAGGATGAGAAATAATTGTGTTTTTGAACCCAGTAAGCCAGGGTTCATTTACATTTCTTATAAATTCTGCTTGAAGTTAAATGGTTCTTTCTTTAGCTCCTCTCCACTCATATTTTATAACAGGCAGCTAGAAGAAGCCAGTTGGCACCTTCTGCCTGCAATCTCCCTGGCCAGACACGGGAGTTCACCGGGTACCCTTTCTCTCTTCCACATCATCACAGGTGTCGGTGCTATCAAAATGTCTACCATATACTTAACATGTATATAAAACAAGTGTTCCTTTTTCTCTAACCTCCAGCAACTTTTTCTTCTCTGTCTCTCGAGCTCTCACCAACAGTCTCTTTGAAGTCATTCCAGGTTTTCCTAACAGAATTTTTGTGGATATTCCAACTTCCACTCAATCACTGGTCTGAAAGCAAATGCCACATTCTTTCTGCTTAGGTTACAGCAGCCCCTCACTTCTAGGTACCAAATTCTGTTTCAATTATCAAGTTCTGCTTATAAACTCCCTGACTTCAAGACTTACTATAAAGCTGCAGTCAAGAGGACAGTGTGGATAAAAGCTACAAAACTGCTAGAACATAACATAGAGGGGAAAACCTAGATGACTCTGGGTATGGCGATGACTTTTTAGAAACAAAAAGTTGTTTGTTTGCAAACAAATGGTTGCAAAGTCATGATTCATGAAAGAAACAATTGATAAGCTGGACTTCACTAAAATGGAACATCTCTGCTCAGCAAAGTGCACTGTCAAGAGAATGAGATGACAGATCACAGACAGGGAGAAAACATTTGCAAAAGACACCTCTGATGTCAGAAATGTGCAGAGAACTCTTAAACACCAACAGGAAAACAGCAAACACCCTGTTTAAAAAAGAGACCCAATGACCTTAAGAGACACCTCACCAAAGAAGATGCACAGATGACAAATAAGCATAGGGAAAGATGTCCCACGTGGTATAATAGCAGAGAAATGCAGTTGTGAAAAGCTACAAGAAACCGCTACACACTTCTTATCAATAGAATGGCCAAAATCCAGAACACTGACAACACCAAATGCTGACGGGGATGTGGAGCAGCAGGAACTCTCGAATGTTGCTGGTGGGGATGCAAAGTGGTAGGAACACTTGGAAGACAGTTTGCAGGTTTCTTACGAGACCAAAAAACGCTCTGACCATATGATCCAGCAAGCAGGCTTCTCGGTATTTACCCACAGGAGTTGAAAATTACAGCCACACGAAAACTTGGCGATGGATATTTATAGGAGCTTTATTCAAAACTGCCAAAACTAGGAAGCAGCAAAGATATCCTTAGTGGGTGAATAAGGAAATAAACTGGGGTCCATCCAGACAATGGACTTTTACTCAGCATGAAAAAGAAATGAGCTATCAAGCCACAGAAAGGCAAGGATAAACCTTAGATGCATATTCCTAAGTGTAAGAAGCCAGTCTGAAGAGATTACATACTGTGTGATTCCCACTGTATGGCATTCTAGAAAAGTTAAAACAAAGAAAATGATTAGTAGATTGGTGAGTGCCAGGAGTCTGGAGAGGGAAAGGGGTGAATAGGTGGGTCACAGAGAGTTTTTAGGGCTGTAAGAATAATTCCATAAAGAAGAATGATAGAATAGTGACCCATGTTATCACACATTGATCCAAACATTTATCCATTGCATATTTGACCAAACTTACAGAAGGTGCAACACCAAGACTATAATGCAAACCAGACTTTCAGTGATTATGAGGTGCCATGATAAATGTACCATCTGGTGGGGGATGTTGATAATGGGGGAGGCTGTGCATGAGGGTGGTACATAGGAATTGCTGCACCTTCCCCTAAAAAATAAAATTTATAAAATATTATCCCAGAACACAGTGACTTTAAACAATATGCTGTTGTCTCTCATGGCTTGAAGGGTGTGGATTCATCTGTGTAGCTGCTGTGGGTGAACCTGTCACATGGCTTCAGTCTGCTGGCAGTGGGTGGGATCAGCCCAACCTCTCCTCACCCTGTTCTTGGCATGGAGGACCTGATCCCTAGAGGTCTGCTGGGCACATCGCTCTCTGCAGCTTCTCTGCTCAGCCCTACTGGGCTTCCTCAGACCACGGTGGTCTCAGGGTAATTGGACCTTCTGTGGTGGCTGGCTTCTCGCAGAAGGAGCAGAGGTCTGAGTGAACCACCACACGTGAATCCACACTCTCTCAATCCACAGCACTCTTAGTGTCCCAGTGTCTTTTTTTCACAACGTCCCACACCAACACAAACAATACAAAACAAAGGGGAAAACCCAATGCTGCTTTTATTAACCAGCTACAGCAAACAATTGATAAGTTATCTCCTAATAATTTAGCTTTAAAAAAACTTATTAAAGGAAAAATATTTTTATTCCATTCTTACTAATGGCTCACGTGCACCCCTGGGGCACCAGACAACTTCTTAAACCTTGAACCAGATCAGAATCAGACTGAATGCAATCACATATTACCACACGCATTGAGGCCACAATGATTTGGATGCAATACTTTTTTTTTTTTACATCACATAGACACCAAAAACCAAGCCATGCAAAGATATGAAATCACCAAAACCGATGTAACATGTTATTGAAATGGTGAGCAATCTTGAACCAAGAGCTTTTGCAGCATCTGATAGATATACAAGTATTTTCTTCAGAAACTTCAAATGAACTGGGGTACCTCCATTGCAGCACCCCAGAATACCTCAGCTGAGTTTGGGAACCGCCACGCTGCACCCATGGGCTTCCCCTGTGGCTCAGCTGGTAAAGAATCCACCTGCAGTGCGGGAGACCTGGGTTCGATCCCTGGGTTGGAAAGATCCCCTGGAGATGGGAAAGGCTACCCACTCCAGTCTTCCGGCCTGTATAGTCCATGGGGTCGCAAACAGTCGGACACGACTGAATGACTTTCACATAATGCACCAATCAAATCCTGAAACTAGATGGGGAATTTGAGGAAATAGTTTTCATTGAGTCCCATGTTCAACTTCTTCTCCTTATCTACCAGATAGATGGCCAGACAAACAAGAACTATAGATTTGTCTTGGCCCAGGCCAGCATAAGTAAGACAAGTGAAGATAATTGGGATAAAGTGTGGGTCCACAGGAGAAATTCTAAAACACCTTAAAGAAGTCACTATCTACTTACATATCACTTATGATAGTCTAAGTGCTTGCATCTTTGAATTTTTTTTCTTTTTTTCAGTGTTTGAAGTTGACATCTTTTTTAAAAAAAATTTTTATTATAGATGACTTACAATGTTGTGTTAGTTTCAGGCATACAGCAAAGTGAATCAGTTATTCATATACATATATCCACAGTTTTTTAGATTCAGTTCCCATATAAGTCATTACAGAGTACTGAGCAGAGTCCCCTGTGCTACACAGTACGTCCTTTTTAGCTATTTTACACATAGTATTGTGTGTCAATCCCTACCTCCCAATGTATCCCCCCCGCCCCCCGCCTAACCCCCTGGTAACCATAAAATTGTTTCCTATACCTGTGACTCTGAGTGAAATAAATCAGACAAAGACAAATATCATGATATCACTTACATGTGGAATCTAAAAATGTGGTACAAATGGACTTATTTATATCTCTGAATTTCTACACCTAGGTTCCTCATAGGATGTCTAAATCAGTAGAAGATATTCAACACTATTTACTGAGGAAGGAAGGAAGGGAGGAAAGAGAGGGAAGGAAGACACAGCCATCGTCTTAGAAAATAAAGGGGAACTTTCCAAGGGGAGCATGTTAATTCACAACACTGCTCTTAGAAATCTCTCTTCTAAGAAAAGCATTTAAGTTCATCTGTTACAATGTCGACTTCCTACAAAAATGCTAGGAAACAAGTCAGCCCAAGGTCTTTGCCACTTTATAACAAGGATCGCCTCTTCTCCAATTCCCATCACCAAGTTCCTCATTCCTTCTGAGACATCACCAGAATCCCATTCAGTGCCCACGCCCCTCTGACAACCTCTTTGCAGCAAACTCTGCTTTCTCTAACCTGTGCCTGGAACCTTGCCCAGCCTCCCCATCACCCGGCCTCTCCCCATCCCAAGGCCACATCCTCACCTTCAGGGGCTTGCTACAGCAGCACCCACTAGTGGGAAACCTGTCTTCATTTCCTACCATAACAAAATACCACAGACCAGGTGCCTTAAACAACAGAAATTACTTTCTCCTGGACTTCTGGATGCTGTAAGTCTAAGATCAAGGTCCTGGAAGGTTGTGTAGCTCCTGAAGCTTCTCAGCCTGGCTCATAGGTGGACTCCTTTCCTCTGGGTCTGCACCCTTCTGGGGCCTCTTCCCCTTCTTATAGAGACACCAGCGCTGTGGGAATCGGATCCCCCCCCACCATGACCTCATTTCACCTGGTTCCCTCTGTGAAGGTCCTAGCTCCAAATGCAGTCACATCGACGGCTGAGGCCTCAACACATATATATAGGGGAAAATGATTCAGTTCACTGTTGGGAACTCTGCAACGGCCACGATGACAAACCTAGATGGCATATTAAAAAGCAGAGACATCACTTTGTTGACAAATGTCTATATAGTCAAAGTTATGACATGAACACCCGTGGCTGATTCATGTCATTGTATGACAAAAACCACCACAATGTTGTAAAGTAATTAGTCTCAATGAAAACAAATTAATTAATTTTTTTTAAAAAGCTGTGGTTTTTCCAGTAGTCATTCATGGATGTGAGAGTTGGACCGTAAAGAACACTGAGTGCCGAAGAATTGATGTTTTCAAACTGTGGTGCTGGAGAAGACTCTTGAGAGTCCCTTGGGCCGCAAGGAAATCAAACCAGTCAATCCTAAGGGAAATCAATCCTGAATATTCATTGGAAAGACTGATGCTGAAACTGAAGCTCCAATACTTTGGTCATCTGATGCAGAGCTGACTCATTGGAAAAGACCCTGATGCTGGCAAAGATTGAGGGCAGGAGGAGAAGGGGGCAACAGAGGATGAGATGATTAAGTGGCATCACTAAATCAATGGATATGAATCTGAGCTAACTCTGGGAGACAGTGGAGGACAGAGGAACCTGGCGTGCTGCAGTCCATGAGGTCGCAAAGAGTCAGACATGACCTAGCGACTAAACAACAAGAAGAAATGCCTTATGCACCATGAAAAGATTTTTAAAAGACACCAAGTCCTAGACACAGAGGTTCTGATTCAGCCCTGCTGGGAGAGTGCCAGGTGGGATATTCTGTAACATTCTCCATCTGATTACAGTGTGCAGCAAGCCTGGGAATCACTGGTCTGACCTAGTGATTAAAATAATAAATGAACTTAGTTCATGTGCAGTACTTTCACACTTTTCAAATTTTTACAAAATAATCATGCTTTATAATCAGAAAAAAAATGTTAAGGAAAAAAATATACTGCCTTTAGTCCTTAAAAATGGATGAAAGTACTCAAAGAACCTGATAGAGAGGTCTTAGTTTCCATCATGTCTTACTTTCCTCCCTTCTCTTAGACTTTTTATTTAAACTGTGGTCTGAAGACCAGTGCTACCTGCATTACCTGGAAACCTACTAAAACTGTGGAATCTCAACTCCCAAGCACAGATCTACAAAATCAATAGAACCTGCCTGTTAGGTGGTCCACAGGTAACCTGCATGGCACACCCATCAAAGTTTGAGAAGCACTTGTTATAGTTTCCATACACCATGAATGAGGACTGGAACCACAAACTTTTCAAAACCACTGAGGACAAATTTTGTTCAATTTGTGACTTTAGAAAAGCTTACATAGCAGTCCTGTTCTTTGTTATTAGGTCTGCACTGTTCTAGAGATAAGGTCATGTCAGGGACAATTGCAAACAATTAATCTGTGAGGTAACAGTCCAGGGAATTACACCTTGGCTCAACCCACACAAGTAGTGACCTATTACTCATCACTGGAACTATTACAGATAATGGCTCAGTGACCCACTGCAGTTGGTCTACACAGCATTTGGCTTAAAACATCCGAACGGCACTTAATAAAGAAGATGGTAGCTGGGTTGTATTAATACTGAAAAACAAAAAAGACAAAAAAAAAAAAAAAATGAAAACAGAGAAAGGTCTAGAGAAGAGAGTGGAAGAAAATGGAAGTAATGGGGGAGGAAGAGAACCATATTTCACTTTCCTGAACATGAAACTCTGGATCCTAATCTCCCAAACTTTAAGGTCATAATCCTCAATGTCCCAGTGGCTATTCTGAATAAATAAGGGTGTGACTAGATCAGGGATGAAGAGCAGGAATAAGAAAAATCTCTCATATAGGGGGATATGTGCATGCATGTTCAGTCACAGTTTTGTCCGACTCTCTGTGGCCCCATGGACTGTAGCCCGCCAGGTTTCTCTGTCCATGGGATTTCCTAGGCAAGAATACTGGAGTGGATTGCCATTTCCTTCTCCAGGTGATCTTCCTGACCCAGGGATCGAACCCGAGTCTCCTGTGTCTTCTGCGTTGGCAGGCAGACTCTTTACCACTGAGCCACCTGGGAAGCTCAAAAAGGGATATACTATCTGACAAATGTTCTGGATAAGTTATTAGATGAATTTCACTGGATAAATTACTCTGTAGTGATAATCATCATATATTTTAGTGCCTTTTAAGAAAGTAATTTTTAAACTCAGTTCATCCAACAAGTCACCAAATGTGGGTGTGTAGTTTTACTACTATGAAATGTTTGTATGGCAATAAAGGTAGGGCGGCTTTCGTTGAGTCTTATGCATATCTGCAGAAGCCCAGAAACCTTCACCCATCCAGACTGTCTTCTGTACCCAGTCACTTCTTCAGAGGTACCTCATTCATCCTGACTCTCTATGGACCATCCTCATCAAAACCCATGGACACAGGTCCTAGACTAGCAGTTGAGGGCTCCTGGAAGTCATTTTGAACCTATTCATAACTTTCAGAGCTTGTAATCAAGCAGAAACAGTAGATGGACCAGAAATGATACTAAAGAAATAAATGAATTGCTTTAACAGCTGAATGTGGGCTTCCCAGGTGGCGCTAGTGGTAAAGAACCTGCCTGCCGATGCAGGAGACATAAGAGACATGGGTTCGATCCCTGGGTTGGGAAGATTCCCTGAAGAAGGTCATGGCACCCCACTGCAGCATTCTTGCCTGGAGAATCCCATGGACAGAGGAGCCTGGTAGGCTACAATCCATGGGGTTGCACAGAGCCAGACATGACTGAGGAAGCTTAGCTCAGCACAGCGACAGCTGCAAAGGTAGACAGTACAGTAATATGAGTATCAAAAAAGACTTGCCTTCATTATGAACTTGACGGAATATCACCATTAAGATTCTAATCTTAGTGGTGTTCCTCTCTGACCACCAACACAGTCAACAAACATGGATTTTAAACTCAAACATGCTTTTTCATAAACCCGTATCGGAGATTTGGGGTTATTCACTACCATCAGTATTTGAACAATAACACATACCTAACCGACTACTAACCTACTGAGTGTAACATATAAGCCAATAAATATTTTAATACTCTTCAAATGTTTCACCTTTATACATTCTTGTTTTCTTAATATATATCTTTTATTGAAGCATAGTTGACTTACAATTTTTCAGGTACACAGCAAGGTGATTCAGTTATACATATACACATATATATTATTTTTTATATTATTTTCCATCATAGATTATTACAAGATATAGACTATAGTTCCCTGTGCTATACAGTAAGCCTTTGTTGCTGTTGCATATCTATATCTTTTAAGATTAGAAAATCTAGCATTCTGTTCATACTAAATCAAACAAGTGGAATTAAAACGTCATAAATTTTTTAATTAGGCAAAAATTCTTAAGTTTTCTAATATATATATATATAGTACATACTATTTATATATATACATATACAAAAGCTTTTCTACTATGCTTGATAAAGGCTTGAGAACGAATCCCATTTCATTTAGTATATGTTTTCCAATTTCTCCATCTCTTCTTTCTTTTTTATGTTCTTTCTTATATTTGTTTATTTTCAAACTTTCTGTGATCTTATATTTGAGTATAGTAGCATATATCCAGTCTGGCAATTTTAGTATTTCACTTGAAATATTTAGTGCATTAATACTGAATGTAACTGCTGAAAGATGTAATTACTATCTACTAGATTTATGTCTCTCTTTTTGAAGTATAGTTGATTTACAATACTGTGCTAGTTTCAGTTCAGCAAAGTATTATTATATTTTTTCAGATTTTTTCCATTATAAGTTATTACAAGTTATTAAATATAGTTCCCTGTGCTATACAGTAGGGTCTCATAGATTATTATGTATTTCTCTTTGTCACATCTGTTTATGTTCTTTTCTCCCCTTTCTTGTCTTTTTCTTTTTAACTAATATTTGATTATTTGGTTAATTTTATTATTATTATTATTTCCCCTTCCCATTCTATTACCTTATTAGTTATCCTTCTTTGGGAAGTTATCCTAGAGATTACCAAACACATCTTTAAGGACATTGTGATGGAAAGTACTAGCTCTAGCACTTTCCTTCAATGCTCAAAGCCTAGAATATCTTAAATCTACTTATATCTACTATTCCCCCTCCCAAATTTTGTTTTAATTGACATGTATTTTCATTCTACATTTATTCTAAACCCCACAAGGCAGAACATTATCATTATTGTCTTGAACAGGTAATATTTATGTTTATCCACACATTAATGTTTTTATATTATTGTTCTTTATTCTTTTATTTGCTTTCATATATCTGAGATTATTTCTCATCTGGGTAAAGAACTCCTTTTAGTAATTTTTTAAATGAAATTTTGCTGGCCACAAATTCTCCCAATCTGTTAATGTTTTCATTCAATTTTTGAAGAATAATTTTGCTAGATACATCATTCTAGGTTGAGAGGGTTATCTGGGGGTTGACTTGTTATTTCACAATATTAATGATGTTCTATTGTTCCCTGTCTCCCCTGCTTTCTATTGAAAAGTCAGATGTTTGTCTTCTTTAAAAGTAAGGTGCATTTTTCCTTTTGCACTTAAGATTTTCATCTTGTCTCTGATTTTCTACAAACTTACTGTGTTAAGCCTAGATTTCTTTATATTTATCCGGCTTGGGTTCACAGAGATTCTTGAATTTGTGGTTTGCTGCCTTTTACCAGTTTGGAAAAATCATCAAACTTTCAAATATTTTTCTTACCCACTCTAATCCTCCTCCATGTCTGGAACTACAACTACATTATTTCAAATTCATATTTAGATATGTATGTCCAACATACATATACCTTAACCTCTTTTTTGTATTTTCACATTTTTTCCCCTCTGTGGTTCAGTCTGGATATTTTCTAATGACATGTATCCTTTTCTCCTGCTTAAATCTAATGTTAAACTTACCTACTGAATTCTTAACTTTAGCAACTGTACTTCTTAGTTCTAGAATTCACATTTGATTTTTTAAGTTATTATTTATATTATAGATTCTCATTTTAAAATAGTATGAGATTCACAAAAAGTTGCAAGAATTATACAGAGTTCCCATATACCGATAATAATATCTTATATTACTTAATACATGATCAAAACCAGATAGACAATGATACTGCTACAAGACTATTAACTATAAATAAAGAAATTATTCAGATTGTGTGTTTCCATGAAATGCTTTCACATGTATAGATTTGAATAGTAGTCACCTTAACATTTGATTGCTTAAAATTAAATTCCAAGTTCTCTATTGAAATTTTATTTTTTTCCCTCTTTTCCTCTATTTTTCTGAATATTTTAGTGATAATTTTTTTAGACTTCTTGTCTGAAAAAGACCTAGAGGTAACTTGGATATCGGAATCTCCTATTATCTGCTGTTGGATTTTTTTTCCTCTTGGCTTTCAGCTCTGTTTCTTGGCATGGTTGACAATACTTTATTGAGTGTGACACCACCAGTAATAAATTATAGCAGCTCTAAATGATATCATGCTCTTCCTGAGAGGGTTCACCCTTTCCTCTGTTCAGGCAGAAGACAGACCTGGACCCTAACACATCCCTTTAAGGGGAGGTTCCAGATTTGTTCAGGCTTTACCCACTTCTGGTTGCTTTGTAGAGACCCCCGTGGAGAGCCTGGGATTTCACCCAGGTCCTAGTCATGCTGATCCAACCTCGGCTTTAATTCTCATCTCCTTTATATTATAAGATGATCAAAACCTGTGTTCTGTTTTCAAAGGCTCTACACTAAGGTTTCATGGTCTCCTGAAATCAGAGACTTTGGCAAAATGTCTTGAGCAAAACCTGGCTAAGCCCTTCAAATGTCTAATTTGTTGTCCCTCCAGCCCCAGAAGACTTGCCAAAACCTCTTCTAGTTTCTGTGCATCTTAGCAGTGGTCCTCTGTCCAAGATCTGCATCTGAATCCTCAGCCTCTTGTTTTAAACCCAGAATTGGGGAATACCTCGAGGAAAAAGAGCTATTGCATATTGAGTCAAATCCCAGAGGTTTCCTGTTTGGGGGTATTTAGGACCTTCAGTCCTAGACGCTTTGGTGTATTTCCGATGTCTTCAAATAGATGTTTTTTACTTTGCTATTTTTACTTGTTCTCAGAGACAGCACTGGTGTACTACAACCCAATCTATTACTCTGGAGCACCTGGAAACCCAGAACTGCCTGACTCCAGACTTTACATGTTGACGGGTGTTAGCTGCAGGCCATGGGCTACTACCCTGATGTGTTGTTATGGGTTGATGTTTGTGTCTCCCCAAAACTCACATTTCCCAATGCATGGTGTTTGGATGTGGGGCCTCTGGGAGGTGACCAGGTCATGAGAGGGATTAGTGCCCTCATGAAAGAGAACCCAAGAGTTCCCTGACCCTTTACTTCTTGTGAGGACACAATGAGAAGATGGCTATGAGCCAGGAATCAGGTCCTTACAAATGCCGAATCTGCTGGACCCTGATCTTGGACTTACTGCCTCCAGAACCAAGAAATATAAAGTCCTGTTGTTTATAAACCACCCAGTCTATGGTGCTCTGTTCTAGCACTCAACTTACTAGGACACTTATTGAAACTCATAAAGATGAGCTCTTCTTTCCTCCATCACATGGATGAGAAGGTTGCAATCTGTGGGGCACAGCTCTTCCTCACCCTCCAGCAGTCAGGTCAGGTTGGGGAGACCTTGGATAGTAAGGCGTGGGAGAGCAGCATTAAATCTGGCCCACAACCACCAGAGATCACACACCTGAGCACAAAGGCCCTGGGTGTGCATGCTAAGTCACTTCAGTCATGTCCCACTCTTTGGAACTCTATGGACTCTAGCCCGCCAGGCTCCTCTGTCCATGGGATTCTCTGGGCAAGAATTCTGGAGTGGGTTGCCATGCCCTCCTCCAAGGGATCTTCCCAACCCAGGCATCTCTTAGGTCTCCTGCATTGGCAGGCAAGTTCTTTACCACTAGTGCCACCTGGAAAGCCCAAATCAGAAAGGAGACAATCTCCCTAGACATCCCCATCACACGCATTCAGATTCTGCCAGGAAAGAGGCCAGAGGAGGGCACTTTGGCAAATGGAACTTCCAGGCCCAGCCTTCAGGAACCAAAAGAGCCCTCCGTCCTAGAGCCGCAGCGCTGCTGTAGCTCAAGGCCCCCTGGGTCCAGATGAACTGGGGAACGCCTGACTCTGGATATGAGCTTTCCCCACCACTGCACCACGCGGTACTCAGCCTTACATCCCTCTCAGGGCATTAAGCAGCCGCAGCTCGCGAGCCCCGCAGCTGGGCATTGCAGCTGTAACATCTGACATCATTTAGAAGATACGGCAAGGGTAAAAGAGCACTTTTTTGATCGGGGACATAAATAATTTTGAGGCAGAAATTAAGTTAAAAGGCTTTTCTTTCCCTAAATGGAACTGCAGGACCTGGCTTCCCAGCCACGCTGCGGAGACGAGAATTATCTCAGCAAGCCAAGGAGGTACCTTTGAGTAGCTGACAGTCAGGCAGGAGGGGCTGTGCAGAGCTAGCAACACAGGCGGCCCCGGTAGGGATACACTGCTGGCCTCTAGAGCAGGGGAAGTGGGGGGTGACCCCTCATGGTCTCCCAGGGCCATTGGTGTCACAACAAACAGAAGGGGACAGACGGTGAACGTCTGAACAGGAGGGAAAGACACCCCCACCACCCCCACCACCATCTCCAGAGATCTTCACCGAGATCTTGGAAAGACACAAATGCCCTTTCATGACAAGAGCCCCCCAACATCCTTCTCCACGTCATCGTCTCCGCTTGGCGGGATCCAGGAAACTGTGCTGCTGCTCCGTCTTCCCAGCTCAGCATCCACATGAGGAAATGTGAAAAGAAGCAAGAGTCTCAGCTTTTTCTAAAACTTACTAAACCTGCTGCGAGCCCGTTGGCCTGAACAAAGGTCCTATGCCATCTCGCTCCTGGCTCCTTGTGCAGAGCGAGGCTGAGGGCAAGCATTCCTTGGAATTTCCAGGATTTCCAGGTTGACCACAGAGCCGCAGGGTTTGGGTCTTGTAAGAGGGACTGCACACGAGCAACAGGGCCCAACCTCCCACCTACACCACCAACCAGCCTCAGCTGCATGAGAACTGACTCAACCCAGAGGAGCCCCAGAGAATGAACAAGAGCCTCCGGCAGCTCTGACTCCATAACCATCTCAGATGAGCAGATGCATGCTCGACTGAGGTCAGAAATCTAGAATGCCAGCCTCACAGGGGACTTATGACTGTCAGCGTCAACTAGGGATGATGCATTTTACAGACAAGGATGCTATTTCCTCAGGCTGTACATGTCCATGCGCTGATGCAGGGTCGTGAACTCTGTCAGGACTGAGAGCACATAGGTTTGGTCATCACAGTACCTCCAATATCCAGCGAAAACCAGCACACAACAGGTGCTTACTGTGTGCAGAACTGTATCAAGTCCCAGGTGGCCCAGAGGGATGGGCACAGTATTGGCCCAGACAGTGTGGAATATGCAACCCAGTGGGGCATGTAGACACACGACAGGAAACTACAAAGTCATGCTGATTGTGCTTGCAGAAGTCTACAGGTAAGGTGCCCAGCAGAGAATCCGGGGGATAATAACATTGGGGCTTCCCCGATGGCTCAGCAAGCAATCCACCAGGAATGCAGGAGACACAGGAGATTGCAGTTTGATCCCTGGGTCAGGAAGATCCCCTGGAGGAGGAAATGGCAACCCACTCCAGTATTCTTGCCTGGGAAATCCCATGGACAGAAGAACCTGGCAGGCTACAGTCCATGGGGTCACAAAAGAGTTGGCTACAACCAGCAACTGAGCACACAATAAATAAGGTTGCCAGTGGCCTTCCAATAACCCAGCACCTAATATAGCAGCGTCGGCATGGCGAACACAGTGATGGGGAATGAGACGCAGGCCCTGCCTTAAAACAGCTTCCTATCTGGTGCAAAGCCATCTGCAAGGAGGTGATTCCAACATGCTGCTGTGAACGATGCCACATGGAAGCACACAGGAAAGGCACAACCCCGGCCAAGGCAGCGAGCGGGACAGGTCTCCAGCGGCCCCCACACAGAGGCTGAAGTGAACGGACAGCGCAGTTCAGCCGAGTGAGGCAAGGGATGTAGGGGGGAAGAAGGCAGCACAGGGCTACAGCCTAACACGTTCACTGTCCGGACAAGACGGCAAGATGTTTTCAGTGTTGGGGGCTCTGCCTGACGATCGAACTTTGTCCACAAGACGCCAAGCAGTCTGTCCAATCTCGAGAACAGTGAGGATCCACCGAAAGTTTTAAACAATGGAATAAAAAATGATGCTTTGGTTGAGATCCTCTAAATGTGGATGAGGGGAGAGGAATCGGGCCAAACTATAGGTGTGGCTTCCTGTTTGGGGTTTGCTGGAATAGTACAAGCAGAAAATAATAATGTATATGAACTCCATAGCAATCATATGATTTTGTTTTGGTTTTGGTTTTGGTTTCTAGTTCTATAATTAAAAATCTGACCCAAAATGGCATGGTCTGAAATAATATGAGAAGCGATACAAGAATAGTGATGAGGGGTATTAAGTGGATGTGGTTAGCAGAAACTGCCCATTGATTACACGGAGGAGATGGAGATCAGGTAAGGGTAAGGTGCACTCAGGTTTCCGCCTTGAGCTGTTGAACCTCTGGAGCTAAAGGGAACCAGGCGGAGGGTGAGATGCTACAGGCAGGAAGCTCAGTGGTTGGGTCTAGAGGCTAACATGAGGTTTCTCAGGAAGAGGAGGGAAAAGTAACTGTAAAGCAGTGTTTCTTATGAGTCTCAGGTGACACAGCAGCTAAAGTATCTTCTCCTTTGCCGCACATGTGAAGGAAGATAAAGACAAGGGAGAAGCCAATGAAGCCCAATACTGAAGGAAGTGTCCTGGGAATGTCTGCACACCATCCTCACAACACCCGAGTCCCTTGTTCCACCAGAGATGCAACGGATAAAGGCAGAGGGTGGGCCAGGTGGACCACAACCCCTGGAAAAGTCTCACGCACACAGAGGACATTCCCACTGCCAGGATGTCCTGGGAGGATCCCTCCTGCAGACCCATCCCCAGCTGCCTTCAATGCAAAAACAGAAAGAAAAGGCGCACGGGCGAGTCTGGCAGATCCGATAAAGATGGATGGGAGGGAGAGAGACAAAGGCACCTGCCGGCACTGCCTTGGATCCAACCCACCAGTGCAAAAACAAGCTCATTCATTATCCATCCGCCAGCCCTAGGCTGAAGTGCCCCAGTGTAAACACATCCTACCTAGTTCTCAGCAAGCACACCACCTCAGGGTGCACGCACCACAGGTCTGGCTGCTGACAGGGCTCACGGCCAGCTTTGCCGGGCCAGAACCGCCTTCCCCAGAGGACACGGTACCTGGACCACACGAGACCCTCAACAAACATTTACCAAGGAGACGAATGAGCAAGAGGTGGTAACCAACAAGGAACTCAGTTGAGCTTTTTGGCTGCTAGCAAGGGAACCCACATGGAGCCAACTCCAAGTGAGGAGTGTTCTAGGAGAGAATACTGGGTCCTCGGGTTGGAAACATGCAAAAACCACCCAAATCATCTCCAGGAGCCCAAGAGGCAAGAAAGCAGGAGAGGTCATATGATGGAAACAGGCTCGTCTCATGAGGGAACACAAGCATGTTTAAGTTCCTTTCTACTCACTTAAGATTCAAAGTCAAGAGAGAGGATTCAGCATGAACCTATATGTCACATCTGGACTTGGTGAAAAGATAGCAGAGCCGCTGTGTAATGGCTCTAATGGGCTGTTGTCAATGAGGAAGAAGGCCCACGCAGAGCTATAAGGAATGAGGATGGATGTTAGAGGCTGAAGCCAAGACACGCCCATGACACTCACAGATAATGTTTAAGAGACCACAGTTACTACCTCCTAGATGCAGAGTTGCGGGTTGGAGTGGGAAGTAGGGAGACAAGGCCAGTACAACACCAGGGTGGATCTAATGAATGACTGACTCATTTCTCCACTGGGACATGTGCTGACTTTCTATACAGAAGTCACCTGAACTTCCCATCATATAACGGACACCAGAAGGAACACAGGCACACAGAAAATAACAATTGACAATCTACTGAAAGATGGATCAGAGAATGGTTCTTTAACCATCAAAAAGGTCTTAAGAAGTGTCTGAAAAACTGTCTTTATTAAAGATTAAGATTTTACAAAGAATTTTTCTGTTCCTCTTTCCAAAGATTTAAAGAGAGTCAGTAGGTTTAAATAAAGTATGAAGTGGAGAAGGAAATGGCAACCCACTCCAGTATTCTTGCCTGGAAAAGTCCATGGACAGAGGAGTCTGGCGGGCTGAAGTCCATGGGATTACATGACAGCATGTGTGCATGAGGGTGGAGGGAAATGGGTTGGTAGCAAAAAAGTGGTAGAACTAAAAAATAAAATAAAATAAAGTATGAAGAATTTAGAATTCATCATGGGATGTGAGCATTGAAAATAGGGCCGGTGTCTTATTCTTTTAAACATGTCCTATGTCTTGTGCTGCGTGCCATGGAAAGGAGGAAGGCATTTCAGACTCAGAGAAGTCAGGGCTTGTCATGTACTGACCTCATGACCCTGAAGACATCATTTACCTGAGCCTCAGTGTCCTGCCTGAGTACTGAGTCTAGGAACACTTCAGACAAGCATTCCTTGGTTTTAATAGGTTCCTGCATATAAGGCACTGAACACAGTTCTGAATGTATAATCACTCAATAAATGACAACTGAGATTCAGTAAACATTTGTTAATTTTGAGAATGATTTTCTTAAGGGAAAAATTATTATTAGGCAAAAAGTTATTATTAGTTTATTACCTATTCTTTTTATTAGGTAATAAAAAATCTTTTTCACAACCTGTCACAGAAACTGTTATTTGAACAAAGAGAAGATCCCAGACCTTCCTAGGGTGACTTAGCACAAGTTCTGCCTGAAGGCAGGAACATGAGATGAATAGTACCTTCCGCTCTCTCCTCTCCTCCGATGCACCCAGCAGACCCAGGGAAATCAGCTTCCTGCCCAGGTCTGAAGCATCTCACAGCCTTTTCAGAAGGGAAATTAGACAGCTCAGCCTCATTGAGCAGCTGCTCCCAAGAGGAGGATCTGCCGGAGTCCACCACCTTCTCTGTCTGACCTGCTGTGGTCTCCAGACACAGGTTGGCTGCCGTGGGCTCATGGGTGCATTGGGGGAAGTGAGGGTAAAATGTAACATGTGATCTGTGAACGTGGGAGGAAAATGAACCGGTAAGTAAAGCAAGGAGGCAATGGCCAGACATCAAAATTCCTGAGAGTCCCACACTGTCTTGGCAGAATCCATTATGTGCTGACTTGGCTGGAGGTTCATGCAACCCTCTAAGCCCTGACTTTCCTAAAAGTCAGAGAGTTTCCAGATAAGCTCCGCTCGCACATCTGCCACTCAGCATCCTGTGGGTGCCCCCAACACCCCCCTACCATTCAAGGGGTTCCTAAAGTCCCGACTTTTGGCAGCATCACTACCATCATCACCACCACCACCCTGTAACTGGACACCCTCAGTCAAGAGAGACTATTGGGTTCTCACCCTCAGCAAACCCCCCATCTTTATCAGAGACAGCACCTTGAAAGAAGCTAATCACTCTACTCTCTCTCAGGAACAATGACACGGCTGTTCTTGCAGAGCTAGAAGAGGTCCAACAGAGACAGACACTGTCCACAGCACACAAGTACGGTAAGTGGAAGGTTCGGGAAACACCAGCTGAACAAGACAATGAGGAAGACTGAAGATAATTAGTGAGACGTTGGAAAGGGGACGGAAAGGAAGGAAGTGAACCGACCACAGACCACCCGGGGAGGACATGACGCTGCCGTCCAAGGGTGAGCAACTGTGCTGCCTGGAGAAGAAGGTAACTCCCCACAAATGCCACGTGAACTTGGACAACAGAGAGATCAAACAGGTCTTTCAAAGAATATTAGTTTAGAGTTTTTAAATTATCTGCTCAACCCCATGATAATTAATCATGTTTCTAATACTAACATGACCCATGATAGCTGGCTTATCCTCCACTTTGAGAAACTTGTTCTTAGTCACCAGGTGTACTAAATCTCTTCAGTCGTGTCTGAGACCCCCCTAGATGTAACCCGCCAGGCTCGTCTGTCCATGGGATTCTCCAGGCAAGAATACTGGAGTGGGTCGCCATTCCCTTCTCCAGGGCATCTTCCCACCCAGCAACTCTCATGTCTCACTGCATTGGCAGGAGGGCTCTTTACTGCTAGCACCACCTGGGAAGCTGGCTTCCCTCTGAAGCCTCCCAAAGTGTTTTAAAGACTTGTAAACCTCCTCACCTTTGTAACTTCTCATTTACACCTCTTTACTCCTGTCTCTTCCACTTCACATGGCTCCCCATGCCCATTGCAGTTCCACTGAACCGCAATTTCCTTGAAAATAGATGTAGGTCTTATTCATGGTCATATTCTTCTCACACATGATAAAGTCTGCCTCAAGAAACATTTATCCGCTGGACGAATAAACAGATTGACAGGGCACATTTAAACCAGGCAGAACCAGAGGTATCTGAGCTGCCTGAGTGGAAGAGCCCAGGAGATGCACACCCCTCCCTCCTGCAGAGCCTGCAGACCCCCAACCTGCTGTTGGCTCAACAAAATGCACACTCTAGAAGTTGACAGCTATGTTTTATTCAGCAAACAGAACTGAGGACTTAAGCCCAGGACATGCCCTCTCTGACAGCTCAGAGGGACTGCTCCAATGAGGCAATGGGCAAATCAGGATATATAGGAGTTTTTGTCACAAAGACCACGTAGTGGGAGCATCCAAAGATTGGTGAACAAAAGCCCTGTTCCCACTCCCAGGATAAGGGAGGGAGGAGGAGGAGGAGGAGGAAGAGAAAGAGGGGGAAGGGAAGGAAGAGGAAGAGGAGGGGGAGGAAGAAAGGAGAAAGGGAAAGGAGGAAAGGAAGAGCTTGCCATGTGCCAGGTGCTGCACATGACAACACAAAGCACTTAACACAGATAAAAACACAGATGCTGATATTTGGAAGTTAGAGTGTGAAACAACACGTTCACCAAAATATTGACTGGGTAAACACTAACAAAAATGGCATTTGGTAGTTATAATAATATAGAAATAGACTAGATGACAAAAACTTCAAGAGTATGAATGTCTTAAGTACAGGAGCTGCTGAATCTCAAGAAAAGACGCTGAATGGATACAGATGCAGGACGATGGTCAAGCCTAGATTACATCGAAGGCAATTATATGAAGCTCTGGCCCCAAAGCCCGTCCTCTTTCAGCTTCTGAAGTCCTGTGAGTCTGCTGTCTATGACTGTCAGCTTCAGGAGGAATACTGAGGGAGAAATTGGTGCCCAGCTAAGGTCCAGTTCTGCCCACGAGCTGCAACTCCTGAGACAAGTCACTGCGCCTCTGGGTCCTCCAGTTGGTTCGAACAGTCATGCAGATGCAATACATGCCATTTTCACAATTAGTTCCCTTTCTGTGTTCCACAATGTGAATAAATGTGTGCAGAAGCTTTAAACGTCACATGTGATCACAAGCACTGCTGCTGCTAAGTCGCTTCAGTCGTGTCCGACTCTGTGCGACCCCATAGACAGCAGCCCACCAGGCTCCACCGTCCCTGGGATTCTCCAGGCAAGAACACTGGAGTGGGTTGCCATTACCTTCTCCAGCGCATGAAAGTGAAAAGTGAAAGTGAAGTTGCTCAGTCGTGTCCGACTCTTCACGACCTCATGGACTGCAGCCCACCAGGCTCCTCTGTCCATGGGATTTTCCAGGCAAGAGTACTGGAGTGGGGTGCTATTGCCTTCTCCGGTCACAAGCACTATATAGATACAAAATGTTGATCAGTCCAGTCGCTCAGCCGTGTCTGACTCTTTGCGACCCCATGAGCTGCAGCACACTAGGCCTCCCTGTCCATCACCAACTCCCAGAGTTTACCCAAACTCATGTCCATCGAGTCAGTGATGCCATCCAACCATCTCATCCTCTGTCATCCCCTTCTCTTCCTGCCCTCAATCAATTCGTGTAATTCGTGCATCAGGGTCTTTTCAAATGAGTCAGTTCTTCACATCAGGTGGCCAAAGTATTGGAGTTTCAGCTTCAGCATCAGTCCTTCCAATGAACACCCAGGACTGATCTCCTTTAGGATGGACTGGTTGGATCTCCTTGCAATCCAAGGGACTCTCAAGAGTCTTCTCCAACACCACAGTTCAAAAGCATCAATTCTTTTGCACTCAGTTTTCTTCATAGTTCAACTCTTACATTCATACATGACTACTGGAAAAACCATAGCCTTGACTAGACAGATCTTTGATGACAAAGTAATGTCTCTGCTTTTTAATATGCTGTCTAGGTTGTTTTAAGATAGCTAGCATTTACCCAATGATAGTCATGGGTCAGAAACTGTGTAAAGTGTTTTAAATGTATGGATTTGTCACTGTTACAGCAATCTTACAACGACAACTCTATCACGACTGTGTATTTATAAGCCAAAACACGAAAGCACAGAAAGACTAAGAAACTCTCCATAGCTCACACAGTTAGTAAGTGACAGAACCAGAACCTAAGCCCAGGAACTAGACTCCAGAGTCCAGAGCCCGCACTCCTAACCACAGTACCACAAGAAGCAGGTTTCACAGTCAGAGGCTCTCGGTGTGTAAATCAGGAAACCTGATATTTTCTCTTGATCTTCTCAAGCCAGTCATCCTACTGCCTGACCGGTTCATGATACAAGGTTTTTACCAGCATTTCCTTACCCAAGACTTGAGGGAGCCAATGCGGAGCCCACCCCATGTGGTGGGGGGCAGCCCGTGTCCTCACCCTCACAGCCTCACTTCCTGGAAGCATCTTCTCCATATCGCCACCCGTGGGTCTGCAGTTGTTAAATTCAGTGGAGATGCTGAGCTGTGTTGTGCAGCTTGTGACCAGGGCAACTCCATCTTCAAAATTCTGTCCTCCCTGACTTCCCTGACCTGGTCCCCCAGCTCTCTGGTGGCCAGGTTCCAGAGATCAATGTGTCTGTCCCCTGCACACCCACAGCCCCCAGGATCTCACCACTCCCGTGCTCTCTGCTCCCCTGAAACAGCTCAGCAGCTCTGGGTCTTCCAGCTGCCCGTGTTTTCCAAGTCTAATGCTCTGGAGCACCTCTCTTCTGAGCTCCAGATCAACACAAACAACTGGTTCCTGGCATGTCCACTTGATGACGCCCAGGTCCCTCAGATTCCAGAGCTCCAAGAAACAGCCATGGCCCCCTCTCCCAAACTCTTACTATCCCAAGTCCTCCACTCCAGAGGCCTGGGAATCACTCCCGCTCCCCTCACACTATTCTGCACACAACCTCCCTTCCAGTTTCATCAACTCTGCTTGCTTAACACGTCTGGAATTGGCTTCCTCTTCCCCACCTGCTCAGCCACTACTCGTCAAACACAATGTGTCTTGCCCTTTTCCAGGGCAATCTCCAGAATTTTTCTAAAATGTAACCACATTAAGGTCTACTGCTTAGAGCCATCGCACTTCACTGCTTTTGGGTAATTTTTAACCTCCTCCTAGGGTAGGCATTCTAGGCATTTCTCTCTCCAGTAGACCCTCTCAGCACTTCACTCTGCCACAGAGACCCCAGGAAATCAAACAGAACTATTTGCAATACACCACTCTCTTTTATGAACATCTGAGAATGCCCTCGCAAATTGAAACCACCATCACTCTGCCATTTTGCTAATTCCTGCTCCTCAAGTCTTAACCCAAACTTGACCGATTTCAGGAAGCTTCCTGGAACTCCTTTCTCCTCCCTGGGAGGTCAGAAGTCCTGGTTGTTTATGTGTATATGATGTATATATGATATGATCTAAAGGATATATACATCATACATATAATGTGTATGTGATGTGATTTCTTCTCCACATTATAATCTTTATCACGGCCTTTGTCCCTCACTAGACCATGAGGTCCTTGAGAGATCATCTTAGAAATTCTTTTTCCTCTACATTTCCAGCGAGTAGTATGTCACCTGCATGTAGAGGCGGTTTAATATGGATTTGCTGAATGACTGAATGAGTGAGTGAGTGAATGGATGAATGCATGGAGAAACAACATAACAAAGAGGAGCGTCTGGGTGCAGCTCCCAAAGCAGGGACGGCGGCGCCCGGCATCCAGGTTTCTCCACCATCTACAGTGGCTGAACTCGGAGCTATTTGCTTTCCCCTAAAATTATAAACTTTCTTTAAAGCTGTGTTTGTGGAAAGGATACAAAGAAAGAAGCACTTGTTTAAAGAGAAAGGTCTCAGGCAATTAGCAAACACGGGACAAATCCAAGACCTACTCGCTTCCCGGGGCCTTGTGTTTGCAGTCAGATGTATGGAGAAGCTGGTCGGAATGAGATTCCTTCTCCACAGAAGAGAAAATGTGTTATTTAAATAGCGATGCCTCTCACCACCAAGGCTGCAGTCTAGAAAATCAGGAGTTTGGATTTACTGCAAAAACTAATCCTAGCAGGCTGGGTCAAGAATGGGGGCGGGGATCCCCCGGATTGCCTTTCACTCCTAAAAGAAAGCGTATTCTGCAGGCAGAAGACACAGGCTCAGTTGTGCCGGCACGCATTGCAGGATCTAATACAGCTCTGACTGACAAGATAGGCGGTGAGGGGTGGGGTGAGACGAGTGTGCGACAGAAACGGCATCCGTGTCCACGCGTGAAGCTGCATGAATGAACACGCACACACCTCAACCTTCTCCCCTGCCCATCTTTCCCAGGAAAGAGAGTGGGCCGAGGAGGGGTCGTCTGACCTCCCGATGCCCCTGCCCTCGCAGACGCACAGGAGCCCTGAGTCAGCCTGAATCAGCATCTCAGTTAGGTGATGCTGTGCCAGTTCCAAGGTTCTGTGATCCTGCTGAAACGTGACTATTTTAATAGTCTACCTTCATGTGAAGGAGCACACAGGGGAAAGCACAGGCCAGTCGTGGATGTAAAACTAAAATCCATCTCTGCAGTGAGGGGACTTGGATCCCGTCTTCACCACCTACTTGCCGAGTGACCTCTGGAGAACTGCTTTACTTCCCGGAGCCACCAGTCTCAAAGTAAAATTAAACTCACCTACTTCAAGGCGGTTTTGTGAAGAGCAAGTCGTCTCTCAAGAGCCCTGCCTTGCTCCTTTTGTATCTGTACGGCCTGAGCAGCTGAAGGCATGAAGAAGAGGCCGTATAATCACACACATCCTTTTGCCAATGGAGACAGATCACAGAAATGCACCTTTGGGCAAACACGCACCCCCCTGTGCTGCCCAGAAATCACACCCACTTCAAATCACTCCCTGGAAAGGGCTCCCAGCACCCCCACTGGTGCAACTCTGCATCATGTTACATCAGGGTGGACGGTGGGCCCCTCCTTTGCAGGAGAGACCCCTGGGCCAACCTGTGGATCGGCAGGCCTCCAGGCAGTAGGGCAGTGCCAAGGGGACGCTGCAGGAGACAGGAAGCACCTGGAAGAGGCACTGTGGGGAGCAGGACAGGCAGGTGGCATCCACCACCCACCAGCAGACAGAGCTCCGGTCTGTTCTCCTCTGCTGCCCTCCCAGAGCCAGCGATCTGTCAGGCACCAGCTTCATTTGAAGGTGAGGCTCATTAATCTGAATTAATAGCACTGCTCTGCTCTAGGCTTTGTTTTGCTTTATCCCCCTCCCATGGACACTGCAGACCTCTCTGTTGCCTGGTTCTGGGATTGGGGAGACACTGTAAACAAGTGTCCAATTAGCTGGGAAAACAGAATCCAGAAAGCAGGAGCCAGGATTCCAGCTCCGGCCAGAAGGCATCTCCCTCTAAAGCCCAGAGACCACACACCACTCAATTGATGGTTTCCATTCAGGTCAGGCCCCAGGGGCATCCTTGCTATTCTCTGCCCTCCTAACCCCACAGAATAATCCCGACCCCTAGGGATATGATTATCCCCACCCCACACCTCCCTCCCTGCTCAAGTTACTACAGAAACAGAGATGCCCTGACGATCAAAGACAACTTATGCCAAAGATATGGCCTAGTGTCTGCTGCACATGGACATGTGATGGATGCGGTCAGCTCCTGAGAAGGGATGGCTCATGCTCTGTGAATCCACAGATCGGGGGGTGGGGCAGGAAGGCAGCTGAGAACAAGAAAGACAGCGTCTCCAGGTTCTGAGCAGGAGCAGCCCCTGGCCATCCTGCAGAGCCAGGCACAGACTCTAGGAGTTGAACAAACAGCTGAGCGTGGTCAGAGGAGCCGCCAAGGGTGCATGGTCAGTTCTGCCAATACTGACACCCCCTTCCCCTCCAGAGGTGGCTGCAACGCCTGCACCGGCCTTTCCCGCCTGATGTTTCTGAGCAGAGCATCCCTTCCACAAGCTGGTAAAGAAACAGCTTCAGAGAAAGGGCCCACAGCAAGCCATCCCAGGCGCTGTGTCCCTGCTAGAGAATCTTGCCGTGGGCTTGTGGACACCACGGGGCTCGCGAGGGACAACTCTGTCATCTTCAAACACCAATGGAGACAGTTTCAGATGACACACCACAATCTTTCTGGTTTGCTGGGGATGAACTTCATGAAGATCCAGAGGTTGCTGCTGGATGGACAGGTTCTGAGAATGAATCAACAGGCCACAGACCGTCCACCAGGGAAAGAGCAAAAGAAGGAAGGGTGGGCGGCTGGAGGGTCCCTCTCCAGGAATCCTGGCCCCAAGGAACTTCAGCTTTCGAAAATGACACACACTCAAGCTCCCCTGATGAACAGAGGACAATCTCAGGCATCTGCAGTAGGAAGAGGCCCCCACGGGGCTCCGGGAGCAGCAGGAATTCAGCCAGGTCTCGGCACGGCCGTCTCCAATGCCAGCGCACCTGCCACGCTGGGCGAGAGTCGCCGTGATTTACTGACACATCTGAGCCCCTCCAGATTCCCTCCTCATCGACCACCTCCCAGCCAAGCCCACCAAACTGCAAAAAGACCAAGCGTGGCGGCTCCAGAGCCAGCTGGAAGGACGTCGTCTGTAGCTGACGCTACCACCTGTCCTCTTCTGGTTCCAGCCAAACATCCCCCTCCATCACTCCGCACCCGGAGTACGGAACCGGTTTCGCACAAGCTTGCCTGGGTCAGGCCAGTGGAGGGAAGAGGCGAGGCTTGGGTTCCTGCCACAAGCCGGGGCGACGGGGGAGGGGTAGAGCAGTACCCCTATTACTACCGCTACTACTCAGCAGTACTACTGAGTGAGGTGGACTCACTTTTTGCCCCCTTTGCCCTGGGGTCTAGTGCTGGGCGATCCTTCCAGCAACTTCCTTAGTTCCACGTGCCAGCTGCAAGCCCATGAGTCTGCACCACCCCTGCTGTGACATTCACGCCCACAGAGCTGCCCCTCAGGGTGAGGAGCAAGTCTGAAACATGAGCTGATCTGCTGACTGCCTGACCCACTCATCTCCGCAAGCCGTCACTTGCTGACTCCATGACAATGTCCCTAAACTTCTGGGTGTGTGTGTGTGCTAAGTCACTTCAGTCATGTCCAACTCTCTGTGATCCCATGGACTGTAGCCCCCCAGGCACCTCTGTCCATGGGATTCTCCAGGCAAGAATATAGGAGTCAGTTGCCATGCCCTCCTCTAGGGGATCTTCCCCACCCAGGAATCGAACCCATGTCTCTTATGCCTCCTGTAGTGGTAGGAGGGTTCTTCACCACTAGCACCACCTAGGAAGCCTCCCATATAACCCTGCTAAAAATTTCTGAAGCAAGACCCTCCACCCTTCTCACTCCTAAATTCATTTCCTCTCTACATCATTTGTCCGAAGCTCACTGAATCATAGTATTCTTTTGGGGGTGTGTGTGTGTGTGTGTGTGTGTGCACGCTCAGTCATGACCGACTCTTTGTGACCCCAAGGATGGTAGCGTGCCAGGCTCCCCTGTCCATGAGATGTCCCAGGCAAGAATGAACCTCTACTATTTCAGACTTTTCAGGACACCTGTCAGATCTCTTACCAGCACTGATCTGCCTTCTGCTCTAGATTCTATTCCTCACTAGTCCCTGTGGGAACCCTCTGCACTCAAAGAAAGAAAGTTACATGCTTTCTGTGGAAGAAGAAGATGGGAGTAGTCATGCAAGCTGAATAACCAGAGTCACCGCAGCTGTATTAAGATGACCACAAAATGGCTGAGGTCTAAATGGCAAAAGAACTGGCTCTGTTGTTATTTTCTTAAAAAAAAAAAAAAAATCTAAGTTCAAGCACCAAGCTTTTCTTCCAAATCCCAAGTGTGTGTTGACTTCCCTGGATTCTGGCATGAGACACTTCAGGCCACATCCTCTAGAAATTCTGGGCACAACTTCTCATTCTCCAAGGGGATCAATAACAGCATTAAGTTCCTGCCGCCAGTGCATGCCGATCACACCCTAGAGTCTGATCCTGGGATCTGCAAGGTAGGCGTGTGCCTTTTAAATCTGTTAAGCTGCTGAGAAGTCTTAATGGTGTCGTCTGTCACTCAAATGACAAGAAAGAGTGTCATGAGCTATATTTGGCATCAACTTGGCCCTTATTAGAGTGTCATGCTCAGTTTGGGAATTCTAATTTTCCAAAAGGTACAGAGAACTTGGAGAGGGTCCAAGACAGAGCAATGAAAATGATTAAAGGGGTGGAGAGAGGGAACTCAGGAAAAAGGTTAAATGAATGTGGGCGACTTATCAGAGAAAAAGAAAAATTAGGGTAGACTACATATCTCGAAGTAAAGTAGGCGTTATCTTAAGGAAACCAGAGGCCATTGCTCCCTGGTATTAACAATATATTAAAAAAAAAAGACAATCTAATACGACATTTGAGTATTAGGCATATCAGTCTTCTTTTGGTGTTTGTTAAGTTTCAAAATCATTGAGACCAGATAATGAGAATATCAAAACAATTTTTCTTGTAAGCTCAAGAAAAAAAAATTGTCTCCATCTATGTTAATGTATTTAATTCTCACAATAAATCCAAGATAAAGGAACTGAGGTCCTCAGAAGCCAACTGTCCAAGATACCTTAGCTATTAATTTGGGTCCAGAATTTAGGATGCCACATCCTGGGGTCTGGGCTTCCCCAGTGGTTCAGACAGTAAAGAATCCTCCTGTAATGCAAGAGACCTGGGCCTGGGTTTGATTCCTGGGTTGGGAAGATCCCCTGGAGAAGGGAATGGCAATCCACTCCAATATTCTTGTCTGGGAAATCCCATGGACAGAGGAGCCAGGTGGGCTACAGTCCATGAGGAAAGAGTCAGACAGGATTGAATGACTGATACACACACACACACACACATACACACACACACACACACACACACACACACACACACATATCCTGTTGTCTTCAGTCAGACCCTCTTCACCCAAATGCTTAGATTGGATTTTTCTGGAAGAAGAGCACTAGACCATGACCTGGGGGTGGGGATGATTATAACTCCTTTATTTAGACAACTGTGAAAAATCAGATAGGAGCTTCTCCCTAAACCATGAATCACAATTGCCTACAGACTCATTTTTTTCTTCAGTTCAGTTCAGTCGCTCAGTTATGCCTGACTCTTTGCGACCCCATGCACTGCAGCAAGCCAGGCTTTCCTGTCCATACCAACTCCTGGAGCTTACTCAAACTCATGTCCATTGAGTCAGTGATGCCATCCAGCCATCTCATCCTCTGTCATCCCCTTCTCCTCCTGCCTTCATTCATTCCCAGAATCAGGGTCTTATGCAATGAGTCAGTTCTTCACGTCAGATGGCCAAAGTATTGGAGTTTCAGCTTCAGTATCAGTCCTTCCAGCGAATATTCAGGACTGATTTCCTTTAGGATGATTGGATCTCCTTGCAGGCCAAGGGACTCTAAGAGTCTTCCCCAACACCACAGTTCAAAAGCATCAATTCTTCTGTGCTCAGCTTTCTTTATAGTCCAACTCTCACATCCATACATGACTACTGGAAAAACCAAAGCTTTGACTAGATGGACCTTTGTTGGCAAAGTAATGTCTCTGCTTTTTAATACGCTGTCTAGGTTGGTCATAGCTTTTCTTCCAAGGAGCAAGCGTCTTTTAATTTCATGGTTGCAGTCACCATCTGCAGTGATTTTGGAGCCCAAGAAATGAAGTCTGTCACTGTTTCCACTGTTTCCCCATCTATTTGCCATGAAGTGATGGAACAAGATGCCATGATCTTAGTCTTCTGAGTTGAGTTTTAAGCCAACTTTTTCACTGTCCTCTTTCATTTTCATCAAGAGGCTCTTTAGTTCTTCCTCACTTTCTGCCATAAGTGTCGTGTCATCTGCATATGTGAGGTTATTGATATTTCTACCAGCAATCTTGATTCCAGCTTGTGTTTCATCCAGTCTAGCATTTTTCATGATGTACTCTGAATATAAGTTAAATAAGCAGGGTGACAATATACAGCCTTGACATACTCCTTTCCAGATTTGGAACCAGTCTGTTGCTCCATATCCAGTTCTAACTGCTGCTTATTGACCTGCCTACAGATTTCTCAGACCCCAGAAAAACAAGAGATGTAAGTTTGCCAACTCTCAAGATTTTCCTTTGGGTGGCTGGTTAAGAGGTGAGGCCATGAAATGAGCCAGAGACTACCTCTAGAGGAGATAGTTTATGGACAAAAGTGATGAGAAAATTCTGTCTGGGACATCCAGGTAGACCAGCCCATCAGCAAGCTGATTGGAGTAGTCAGAACACTGGATACATGTCTGCACATGGGATTAAACTTGAATATTATTGCATGTGTGTGTGAGATGGTTGAGACAGAGATGGCATCTCAGGGCACATAGGTAACACAGGAAAGCAAAGGGTGAGGGCAGAACCTTCTGGAAGATCTCCTGAAGGAGACAAAAGAGGAAATGTCGGAGTATAGGAGGAAAACTTACAACAGGGATGGTTTATATCAATACAAAGAAAAGATGCAATCCCCCAGGGAGATGTAACTGTAATGCAATTCATGCATCAGCTGACAGAGCACTGAAATGCATGCAAAAAAAAAACAAAAAAAAACCCGGCTGACATAAATGTAGCTGGAGACTTTAATGAAACTCATAAATGGACAAATCAAAGAAACAAAAAGTAACCAGTGATAGAAGAGAATACTTTTTTCAAATGTCCATCAAACACTCATAAAAACATGATCAAGGCCTGATTACAAAGAAAATCTCAGTGTATTTCAAAATATATATGGACTGTTTTCTGGCCCCAGTGTAATAAAACTAGATATCAACAACAAAAAGGGCAGAAAGATGAGTAAACAAACATCTATTCTTTTGAAATTGAAAACACTTTCCCAGAGAATTTTTGGACATAAAATGAAATGGAAAACAATGCTACGGACTAATTACAAACAGCAATACCGAAAACACTACACTCACAGCAATTTTAAAAGAAGCAGAAAAACTTGGTATCAATGGAAGCCAAGAGAGTAGAACATTTCAAAGAAGGACTGAGTAACAGCACCAATGAAAGAACCCACTACTAGGGCAGGACTGAAAAATATACACCGGATGTGAAAATAAGCAGGTCACTGGTGACTGCCAGAATAATTTCAATAGGCCAGAACACCTTTAATATTTCAACAGGATAATTAAGATGCTGTTGGTAGATATTAAATGACTGAAGGAAGAAGTAGTAGAGATAAAAACTTTAAAACACGATTAGATGAGAATGACAGAAAAATACTAAAGTAACTAAAGCAAGATTCAGGATCATATGAGACATGCTTGATGTGCTTATTTTGTTTGAATTGGAGAGACCTGAGAGAGAGAGAGAGGAGGGATCTAGGACCATTAGAAAGAAAAAACAAGAGCTTGGAGAGAAAGACCAGTAAATGGGGATGTAAGCTGAAGACAGACCCAGGAAAAATGGAAGGGAAGAGGTGAGACTCACAGGTAGAGAGGCTGACCTTCAAGAACAGAAGGCACATTTCCTTCTCTCAGACTGAAAAAGACCCAGAGGACGGACGTGGGTGTGTGTAATTGAGGGTGAGGTGCAGGACAGGCTTTATCAGGGAAGCAAGACAGCAGCTCACCATCTAAAACTAAGTGGGACTGAGGTTGACCAGGCAACAAGAGCTAATTGCAAAATAATAACTACTAAAAATATTAAAATCAACTGATTTAATTCTACAAAGAATTTTATGGGGAAGGGACCATACTTATTATTTTAATTGCCATTTTTAAAAAGTGAGGTGCCTCAGGCACAAAGAACTTATGTGAATCCCCCAGGTCAAACAGCGGGTAATCTGGGACAGCATCCATGTCCGGGAGCCACACCCTTGCACACATACATGCAGACGTACACTACTAGAGATGTTAAACTAAGTCCAGATTTGTTTTTTGGAAGAAGGCTTTATGTTTGGGCACCGAATATATGGGTTTATAAAAGCAAGCCCGGCTGATGAAATAAAGCCAGAGTGCATCGCCAACCATCTCATTGGAGTTGTTTCTGTTCGCTGCAGTCTATTGATCTCGGCTGGAGAAGTCGCTGAAACCTGGCCGGCACGCCATGCCTCCACCGGGGTAATTTATGAGCCTGTTGCGCGAGGCTGAGGACTGATGAACCCCGCCAGCTGGTGGAGCAGGTCCCGTGATTGATTCACTCCCGCTCTCCTGCTCGGCCATTTCACCCTGATCAGCCCGCGCCGCTGCGTGTGCAGTGCTCATCCATCACCCAGTAAACATCATCAGCACTGCACACCACGGGCACCGTCCTTTGTACTCTGCTTTCTTCTTCCTGGGATCCTCAAAGCTGGCTGTGGCTTATCTCCACCCCCTCCTGCCGAGCCAACTCACCAGACATACCTGGGAGAGACCAGTTGTCAAGAGACGCAGGTGCAACCAAGAGGCCACAGTGAAGGGCAGCAAGGATTCAGAATCCAGTCTCAGGTGCCTTTCTAACTAGGACACGGATGGCAAAGGGGTCGTGCATCTGTGACTCTGACAAACAAACATTTTTCAACTTCCTCCTCTGGAGCAGCCCTTTAGAAAATGCACCATGAATGCCCAAAATGCAGTGGCATATCTTTTTGTTTCCCCTGGAACAGGCTTTATATGTCATTTCTAAACAGCTACAAAATATGCTGTCAAGAAGCCAGAGGAGGCTTTGTGGGGAGAGAACCATGCATATTGTCACATAATTGTACAGAAAACTTGTAAAAAGAGTGTAAAGGGAAAGCGCAAAAAAAAAAAAAAGAAAGCATGATGTTTCATCCATAAATAATAGTCATATTGGTGTTTCATGTTCCAACTCAAAGGCAGAAGTTAATCTTATCTCGTGATACTTCACAAACAAAATGATATCTGGACCAGATAGAAATTGGATGGGAGGCTCACCCATCCATCTTTCTGTGCACAGACCAGATCCTTCACCCCACCTCCACCGAGACGGAAGGTCGCCCTCTGAGTTCTCCTCCCCAGGAATCTCCCCCAGTCCAAGGGAGCTGCTTTGCTGAGCACTCATGTGGCCTTTGCTCCAATCAGGGCAGCTCTGAAGGGTCACCTCAGCTTCTAGAACATCCCAAGGGGGCAGCTGAGGCCAGAGCCATTACCCTGGCACCCAGGCCTGTTTCCCTCAGTCCCAGATAAACCACCTGCTCTCGAAGCCCTGCCTTTCAGGGAACCCAACTTCTGACACTCAGGAGGTGTAGTGTACACAGTTGATTCCAACAGTAAATGCATCAGGGCTAGTTCCAGTAACAGATGATGTAATTGGTTGTGTTTTAATCCAGCAAAGAAAAAAAAACAAGAGAGAGAACTGTTCAGAGTGAAACAAAAATGGTTTAGAGAACAATGACTTTCCAAATGTGATTTCGGACCACTGCAGGCAGTGATTGGCAAAGAGCCGATAAGCTCAAAGCTCACAGGGCTTGCCATTTGAGATGGTCTCAAAGGAAGATCCCTCTGGCTCTCCTTCTCTTCAGGTGGAGCAGGTCCTGCAAACGAGTCTGGTAGCTACCTGTGACTCACATGCCAGCAGAGAGAAAGACAGAAGAGAAAGAAGAAGAGAGAGGAAAGAAAGGCAACTTCAGGGAGGACAACAGAAGAAAGAAGTTACAGGAGGTGTCAGGAGATGAAGTCTGCTGGGGAGAAAGGATGAAAGATCCATCTGAAGTGACAGGGTCACCACAGAAACCCCCCACCCTCTCCTCCTTGGACAGGAAGCCAGGTCACCCCTGCAACTTGGAGGTAATTTGCTTTGGAAGCCCACAGCCACCAAGAATCACACATTGGGGACTTCCCCAGTGGTCCAGTGGCTAAAACTGTGCTCCCAATGCAGGGCATCTGGGTTCCATCTTGCTCCCAGTTCAGGGAACTAGATCCCACATGCTGCAACTAAGAGTTCACAAGCCACAACCAAGACCCGGCACAGCCAAATAAATAAACCTTTTGAATGCTTCAATTATTTGAGATAAAAAAGAATCACACATGAGCCGCTCTTGGAACAGTCTATGTAACTGTGAGTGTTTTGCAGGCATTGGGTTCTGCCGGTAGATATACGGTAAGCAGCAATTCACAGTGGACGGCTGACACTTACTGGTTCTCCTAAGAGCTGCTAAGCCCTCAGGAGCGCTGCTCCCCCCACCCACATGGGTGTGTAGCGCCCGCCTCCTTGGACCTTGGCATTGGCCCCACCTAGCAGTTGATCTTTGATGGCTCTTATTAAATATTGGATTCCCTATCTTTTCAAGCAGATGCCATATCGATTCAATTCTTCTGATCAGTCAAGGTACAAGAAATAGAAGAAAGTGCAAGAAAGCATGTTTAGCACAGAAACCTTCTCTAGAGAGGGTGGTGCCTTTGATAACAGTCAAAGGAGTAAGAATGGAGGGAGGAGGATGTCAGCTCTGTAAAAAGAACACACGGGGGTGGGGGATAAATCAGGAGCTTGGAATGTATACACACACACAACTACATATAAGATATATAACCAGTAAGGACAGGACAGGGAATGCCACTCAATGTTCTGTGATAACCTGCATGAGAAAATAATCTAAAAAAGAACAGATGTGTGTATATACATAACTGAATCACTGCTCTACACCTGAAACCAACACAGCATTGTAAATCAACCATACTCAAGTGAAATCAGAATTGGAAAGAAGAATACGAGGAAGCAGAGACTATTGGAGGTGGCCCAAATCGCCAGGATTCAGGTCAACATATGTGAATTTAAGACCACGGGAGTAATTTCTGTGTCCCCTTAGAAAGAAAACCTCAGTGGCCGAGGGTCTGCTCTTCCCATCAGGTGTGACCCTCCTCCTCCTTTCCTTCTGCATCCTGGCTTCTCAGCAGCCAGCACTCTGGACAAATCAGAAAACGAGCCAGGCTGACTTGGCCCTTGCACAGGATTTCCTATTCCTTGGTGTGTCCCCTCCCAGCCAGGCTCTTCATTGTCCTGGAGGCAAGACTCTCTCGCATTGAGATCACTTTCCCTTGGTTTTTACGTGGAACTGGACAGACTTATGCTACAGTCGGACTTCCCAGGTGGCGCTAGTGGTAAAGAATCTGCCTGCCAATGCTGGAGATGTAAGAGGAACAGGTTCGATCCCTGGGTCAGAAAGATTCCCTGGAGGAGGAAATGGCAACCCACTCCAGTATTCTTGCCTGCAGAATCCCATGGACAGAGGAGTCTGATGGGCTACAGTCCATAGGGTCACAAAGAGTCAGACACGACCGAAGTAACTTAGCATGCACACGTCATAGTCATGCTGGCTAAAATCCCACTGCTCATCTTCCAGGTTTATAGATTTGCAGACAATCTATAAAATTTGCGGACAATGTGTCATTTAGAAATGAATTCTGCTCTATTTCCTGAGTGCACTCTCTTTCTCAGTTTAATTCCAAAACACACCAGCAGTCTGGGGATGGTGGAGAAACTGGGATCTAAGACAAGAATAGTGAAAATTGTGACATGTTTCCCTTCCTCCCCTCCTGAACCTGTGAGGCTCTGGGCCCCCCTCCGTCCTGCCAGAAGATGCTCAGCGACAAGTTCAAAATTGTTAACCAACTTCAGAGATAAAAATGCAAAGTTCACCAAGGTCTCTATTTGGAGTCGTACATTGTTCTGCTTCATCATACGCTGCCCAGGTGCCTCAGTTTCTCCAAAGGTCGAGGGGAGGTAATATGAGAAGCAGGGCTTTTAAATCATACAGGAAGAGTCTTTAAGCCCTTAGGAGAAATCGTGCCTGTGTTAAAAATGCAGAGCGCTGCTACTGATATAATTACTTCTAAGATTAACATATTTTTAATATATCACATTAAAAAAACAAATTCTCTGTCCCACCGTAATCTTTTGTTGGAATTTCTTAAAACTTTCATTTTACATAATCATCGTAACTGCCTCCTCTACGGGAGAAGAAAGTTTGGCCCTGAAAGGAGGGGTGGGAGGACACAACCTCAGTAAGGGGTGCAACCTGGCCACGATCAATCATCCCAGGAGGAGGGAGAATTTGAGAGCAAGAGCAGGAAGGCATACAGACATGTGGACTTGGGGGTAACCGGAAAAAGCAGAGCCACCCGACCCAGCCATGCATGGAGGGGACAGGCGGTGGGCAGGAGGTCATACACACCCCAGCAGGGAGAAGGAGAAAAGTCTCAGCAGCTGCTGGCTCCTGCATGTGAACCTGCCCGGGTGGTCCCTCCGAGAGGGGGGACTGAGCCCTGGGTGTGCAGGGTAAGTCCCTGCAGGATGGAGGCCACAAGCAAGCATCGCTCACTGCTGAGATCACCTGTCCCAGAAGCATTTGTTGTTGTTGAGTCGCTCAGTCGTGTCCGATTTCCATTCCATGGACTGCAGCACCCTAGGCTCCCCTGTCCTTCACTATCTCCCAGAGTTTGATCAAACTCATGCCCATTGAGTCGACGATGCCATCGAACCATCTCGTCCTCTGTTGCCCCCTTCTCCTCCTGCCTTCAATCTTTCCCAGCATCAGGGTCTTTTCCAATGACTCAGCTCTTCATATCAGGTGGCCAAACTATTGGAGCTTCAGTATCAGTATCAGTACTTCTAATGAACATTCAAGATTGATTTCCTTTAGGATTGACTGGTTCAACCTCCTTGCAGTCCAAGGGACTCTCAAGAGTCTCCTCTAGCAGCACAGCTCAAGAGCATCAATCCTTTGGTGCTCAACCTTCTTTATGGTCCATTTCTCACATCCATACATGACTACTGGGAAAGCCATAGTTTTGACTGTGATGGGCTTGGGAAACCCCATCGGGACTTGCAGCTTCCTTGAGACAAGCAGCAGCCCAGCCCGAGGGTCACATGAGCTCTCCTTGGCTGGTCCCCGATCTGCTTGTCCATCCAGCTGGGTCCTGAGTCACACTTTCCATGCCTGATCCTGCAGATGGGTCCGCCAAATGGAGCAGCTAATCCAAGAAATCCGCTTCATCATCAGTGTTCTTCCCTCAGATCCTGGCATCACCAGGAAGGCTCTCTCTTTCGGGGCAGGGGAGGCGGGGAGGGCTGCATCCTTCAGTTTCCGGGACCCCTGACCTAGTGGATGCAGGTCACCCCACCAGTGCTCTGTCTCCCGGCTGAAGGTTCAGTCACCAGCTGACTCACACTGCTGCCGGGTCTCTCAATACCAAGTCCTGGCAGGAAACCATTACTGGAGTAGAGAAAGGTTACCGCATTTCTCATCACCCTTTGACATACTTTGTCAGGAAACAGCATTTGCTGAGGAGCCTGGTTACAGAGAAGTGTGAGCAGCGTGGAGTGTGCTGGGCTTTCTCTGGAGCAGTGCTGGTGCTCTGATCTCTAAGTCCTGTTCAAGTCTTTGAGACCCCATGGACCATAGCCTGCCAGGCTCCTCTATCCACAGGATATTCCAAGCAAGAATACTGGAGTGGGTTGCCATTCCCTACTCCAGAAGATCTTCCTGACCCATGGATTGAACCCACGTTTCCAGCAATGCAGGTGGATTCTTTACCACTGAGCCACTGGAAAAGCCACATTTTCTCTGGAGACACCCCCTGCATCTCCAAGCAGGGGAGCCAGGCGGCTCAGTGACTGAGGAGCTGGTTACACAGAGTCCTCCAAAGCCAAGCTGCCGACAGGTGTTGTGAGATGATGAGGTAAGAACAAAAAGGTAAACAGAAGTCAAGCCTTTCAGGAAAACATTACACTTGGCTCTAGAAGAATGCTAGGGTGAGAAGAAGTCTGGTACCACAGGAGCTTGCGGAGGATGATGGGCATCTTCCAGCCCAAACACCTGAGCCGGCGTCCCTTCCAGAAAATTCAAGCGTGATGCTCAAGTCTAGAACCACCGGGAAGCAGGGGGATGGACCAGGGGAAGGGATTCTGGGGGAGTAGAAACTCTTTTCTGAGAAAGCTTAAGTGTGTGCTGGTGGCTCTGCTGCAGGGAGCTGAAGGAGGCTGAAGCTGGGGCTAAGGAGCCCTAATTGCCGCACGGATGACTCCACCGCCCGCAGCCGTCGTCCTGCAGGAAGCTGCCGTCCATCCCTTCCAGGGGCAGGGCTGCTATCAGCACGCGGTTTACAGCCCCTGGGCAGCACACTAATTAAAAAGGGTTTGTGAGAGCCGTCCTCATTAGCCGCTGCTTCCTTAATCACTGCCTCTTCAGCCACCAGGACGATCTATAAATCTCCTCAAATATGAAATAATGAAGTGGAATGGTTCAATTTATTACAACATAATAAGTCAGGACAATGCAGAGGTGGACAGAGCGGCCCTAGAGCGCATCCCCTGCCCGGAGCCGTCCGTCCCTCCTCGTTACCAGAGGCTCTGGACACGCTGCGGCGGCGGGGGCAGCCCGACCCGGTCACTGAGTTACCTGGGGCCCCCCATGTCCTTTGCATGTCTCCCCTGGACTGGACCAGGCCAGGGGAGAGGATGGCCAGAGAGGGCTGAATGCCCCACAGAGACAGAAAGGGCCTCAGGTCCAGGCTCTCATCCTGTCGGTGGGGACAGGTCTGGGACACAGCCCCCACATCCCCTGACAGCCTGCAATTCAGCACAGAGAAGCCACTCATCCCAGGGCACACAGTGAGCCCCTCTCAGGGAAGCCATAGCCCCATCTGCCCATTGATATTAACACTCAGCTCAGTTGAGATCCACGTGCTCCATCCTAACCCCTTGAAGAGCAAGGTAAAGACAGAACTCCCTCTGAAATGAACACCCAACACCATAATAGAAGAAATCAAAGGCAAAACGTTCTCTGACATAAATTGCACCTATGTTTTCTTAGGTCAGTCTCCCAAAGCAATAGAAATAAAGGTGAAAATAAACAAATGGGACCTAACCAAACTTTTGCACAGCAGAAGAAGCCATAAAGTAACACCAAAAAGACAACCTATGGAATGGAAGAAAGTATTTGCAAATGATGTGACTGACAAAGGCTTAATTTCCCAAATATTCAGACAGCTCATAAAACTCAATAACAAGCAAACAACCCAATAGAAAAATGGGGAGACCTACATAGACATTTCCCCAAAAAAGACATACAGATGGCCAACAAACACATGAGAAGATACTCAACATCACTAATTATTACAGAAATGCTAACTGAGACTACAATGAGGACCTTCACCCACCAGTGAGAATATGTCTGTGTGTTTAGTCACCCAGTCGTGTCCCACTCTTGGCCACCCCGTGGACTGTAGCCTTCCAGGTGCCTCTGTCCATGGGATTCTCCAGGGAAGAGTACTGGAGTCGACTGCCATGCCCTCCTCCAGCGGATCAAATGGCCATCATTAAAAAGTCTACAAATAACAAGCGATGGAAAGAGTGTGGAGAAAAGGAACCCTCCTACACTGCCGGTGGGAACGCCAACTGACACAGACACAATGGAGATAATATTGAAGTTCCTTAAAAAGTAAAAATAGAAGCGCCCCATACCATCAGCCATCCCACTCCTGGGCATATATCCAGACAAAACTGTAATTCAAAAAGTCACATGCACCTCTAATATTCATAGCAGTACTACTCCCAATAGCCAAGACACAGAAGCAACCGAAACGTCCATTAACAGATGAGTCGATAAAGAGAATGTGGTACACACATACAATGGACTATTACTCAGCCATAAAAAGGAATGAAACGATGCCATTTGCAACATGAATGGACCTAGAGATGACCATACTAAGCAAAGTAAGTCAAAAAGAGAAAGACAAATAACACATGGACTGGGAGTTTGGTATTAACAGATACAAATTATCAAATATAGGATGGATAAACAACAAGATCCTATTGTAGAGCACAGGGAACTATACTCAGTGTCCTGTGATGAAACATAATGGAGAAGAATATGAAAAAGAATGCATATATTGTATAACTGAGCCACTGTGCTGTACACCATAAATTAACACATTATAAGTCAACATTTACCCCAATAACATTTTTTAAAAAGAAAAGTGGAAAAGATAGAGTTGCCGAGTTTCTTCCAAAGGGAACTTGATTGATTCGTTCAGGGGTGTGGGGCCCAAGAATCAGTATCTTTATTAAGTTCCCCCAAAGATTCTTACCATCCGACACATCTGAAAAATGCTGAGCGGCCTGACCGTCATGTCCCTCCTCCTAAGTAGTGATCTTGGCTCTTTCCTCATCCCCACACCCTTGGCACAGGCCGTTCCTGTGACTGACACCCTTCCACCTGGGAAGTCAGAAGTCTTTGCTGAAATGGCTGCAGACAGATGAGCTACACGACCAGTTTTCTGCAGGTTGAGTATAACCTCCTCCTTTCTTCTACCTCTGATCCTTAGCAGCCTGTCCCCAGCGCTCTGTCTGAGGGGCCCTGCGGGCCGGGGAAGGTGTTTTTCCCCAGGCTGCCCGTCCCCCTCACCCCAGGCCTGGGCTGCCCTGTGACCACTGACACGGGGCACATCTGCCTCCCTCTTGAGGTCCAGGAGGTGCTCTGGCCGAGAGTGGCTCCCAGGAGGCCTGGGGAAACGGACGTCCACATGCTCATTATCTCCAGAAGCTCACCCACAACATCCAGGAAGGAAGCCACGGTTTTATCCAGAAATTACCCAAAGTCAGACAGAAGGCATGGTCAGCATGAATTGAGGAAGACGCGGCCAAGTCACTGTTTTCCAGACGCAGACCTCTGCTGTCTAAGCTGCTGAGCTGCTCAGATGGTCCAACAGAAACAGACGCCGTGTCCACCCCCTGGCTCCCCGACATCCTCTGCAGGGAGGGGGCAGCTCTGCCTCTCCATGGTCCCGGGGGTCCGCCTGGCCTTTCCCGCCCATGGTCAGCCCCTCCTCCGAGGACAGAGAGGCTCCTGGCAGGAGGCACAGTCCCCCTGCCTGGTGTGGGGAGCAAGCGGGACAGGATGGCAGGGTCACCTCGTGGGACTGGGCAGCATGGCCCACAGCAAGCCTCTCCCCGGTGAGGTCTTCCTGCCCGAGGCCCCTCACCGGGCTGGCGAACTGCTCCGACCTTTTGGGATCCAAATGCCACCCCAGCCTGGGAAATGCCTGGACCTCACTCCACAGCAAAGCACATTGCTGTTGCACGCTGGGCTGTTCGTCAGCTCACCTCACATGCCTCGCCTTTCTCTCCTTCCCTTCTTACTCTAGAACACTTGTCATCTGGAACCAAATTATACAGATGTCTTTATCATGAATTTTTTTTTTTGCTTTTTTTAAAAATAATTTTTAATTAAAGGATGGTTGCTTTACAGTATTACATTGGTTTCTGCCAAACATCGACATGAATCAGCCATAGGTATATATATGTCCCCTCGTATCATGCTTATTCTCATTCCATCTATTTTGGCCAGCGGGTAAGTCCCAAGGGGACAGGGGTCACTGAGTGCTTTATTCTCTGACATGCCCTGATCATCTCCAACAGCAGCTGTCCACAGTAGGCTCTCTGTAAATGTTTGATGAATGATGGCAAGCACAGGAGAGCCTAAGACAGGAGCGTGGTCCACCCACCTCCTATCCTGCCCCGCTCAAGGGAGACGCTGCCTGTGCTGGGCATGAGGACTCTGGACTGCCTCCATAATCTACAAACAAACTAAGACGTCACAGAGTGTCCTGCTGGCTGACCCCCAGGCTGGCATCCATCCACTCCCCGCAGAAAATGTCCTGTCACTCCCATTCCACGTTGGCTCGGGAGTCAAGCAATCAGATCCCCCAGTGAAATATTGGTTGTTCTTGCTTAACCAGGTGACAAATAACATGCTTAATAAATTATAAATGATAAAATACTGCAGAAAAACCCAATATCAATTTTAATACTTTAAAATGATTTATTAATCTGCTCATGCTGTGTGCAGTGTCTGTTATTTCTCATCTTCCCACAACACCCTATGAATGAGGAGGGAGAAACTGACAAGGTGAATACAGGAAGGAAAGAGGCCAGCAGGAGGGATGTGATGGGTGGGCTCCCAATAAGCTGAATAAAAGAAGAGACACCTCTCTGCATCACGGATACAGCTCCAGAAATTTTCTAAATATTCATGAACCTGTATTGCTGGCTCCCCTTTCTAGGAGATGCCAAGAGACCACGGATTCTGTGACGGCATTCCTAACCCCAGTCCTTCTGAGAAAACCATTGACCCCACCAATCCTCCTTGCATAAAAGCACAGAGCAGTCAGCTCATGTTGCTAGATGCAGGGCTGGAGAGACGGAGAGAGAACCAGAGGAATGGGTAGTTAGATGGATGAACTGAGGAAGGGAGAGACGCAGGGATAGATAATGGGAGGGAAGGAGGAAAGGTGGACAAAGGAATGTAGGCAAGTGGAGAGACAGAGGGATAGACAGGTGGAGAGAGAACCAGAGGGATGAGTACTTGGATGGAAGGATGGAGGGAGGAGTGGTGGGATGGAGGGATGGTCGGATGGATTCATTTGCTGGTTGTCAGGGCTCTTTCCCTGGCTCAGACACTCCTTTCTCCTGTGGATGCCTGCTCTCCAGCACAGGGACCAGGGTCATCCTCAGAAGGTCACAATGCCCAGGACAACCCAGCCTGGATAGGGTGAGATTTGGAGAAAATATCTGCACTTAAAAAGACATCTCACTCTTTGCAGCTTTCATTGAAAGGCAGGAATTTCAAAATTAAAAATTTTAAGATATGTATTAAAAGCGAGTGGGTAACCCTCTTGCTCCCCCCACTCACCCAACCCAGTGTGCCATTTCTAGCTGTTTCTCTGCCCAGAGATGCAGGTGGCAGAGACTGAGATCCTGTGGGTGTTGAAGCATGTGTCTGTTGATTCAGAGGCTGCAGGCGTGTCTGCAGAATTCAGGAGATGCGGAGACACGGGCCCTGGAGTGGCCAGCCTGGTTGACAGTCCCTGTGCCTCTGCTCCCCACCAGGACGAGCCACGTGGCTCAGACCAAGGACAGTATGCCTGTACCTCGGTTTCCTCTGCTGTGAGACGGGACAGAATGCAGACCCCCCCCTCTGCCCCCACCCCAGGGAGTTGGAGGTCAGGTGATGCAACCGGTGAGGGTGCCCAGCAAACAACCAGCATTTGTGGCCAGCTAGCTAACAAACATATCATTTAGCCCAGAGCAGGCATTTGAATCCTGCTCAGCCACTGACCAGCTCTGCCTGGAGGCCTGAGTGAGGGCATCCCTCAGGTTCACGTCTAGGGTGGGTAGTGGGGAGATGGGGAGGACGTATTCACATTCACACCCAAGAGCAGCTGAGATACCATGTCACGAGAAGCACAAAAATTCAGGCCCCATGTTGTTGGAGCTCAGAAACAGCACCAACACTAGTTACTGCCCCTGTGAATCATCGTAACTAGTTGTCGTTGACACGTGGGGTTTAAAGAGCAGATTGCCTCTTCCTATCTAACGGAACCTCCCAAAGGCCTGCACCTCACAGCCTTTATGGGGGTCTGTGGGCCAGGCCACCACATAGAACAGAATACATAAGGGAGACATGCTTCCTGGAGGCAGCCAAGGTTCAGAGAGGCTGGGCCTGTGCTTCTCTTAAGGAGTTATAAGTCCAAATCATCCCGGGTGCCTTCATTTCCTCCAAAACACAGCAAACTAGAAGCAATATTTGGGTGGAACCGCTCTGGGGAAAGCAGCAGACAAATCGGAGAAGTAAGAGGCAGAGACAGCGAAGGAGACGTAACAGAGACCAGGATCCCACCACACAGAAGCGGCTGCACTCTGGGAGCTGCCCCTCGAACTCAAGGGACTGCATCCTGAATTCAGGTGTGAACAGTGTCATCCCGTGCACAAGGCAAGCTGCCAGTTCAGAAACCAATCAGCTGGTAAACAGCAATGCTCTGTAACTCCGGCTATTAACCATAGCTTAAAGAGAAATCAAATCTCATTTACTGGGGATTGCAGGGGTCTTCCTAGAATATTTCAGGGTTTCATACTCATCTAAGGAAACAGGCTGGAAGTCTCCCGTGCTGGCTTCCTTGGAGGCAATGCCATTTCCAAGCTTATTCGTGCTCAGTCACGTCCGACTGACTCTTTGTGACCCCATAGAGTGTAGACCGCCAGGTTCCTCTGTCCATGGAATTTCACAGGCAATAATACTGGAGTGGGTTGCCATTTCCTTCTCCATATAGGCTTATTAAACAGCCATTTAAAGGGACACAGCAGGCTCAAGAATGCCACTACCCCCCCACCCTGCCCCAGACAGACAGTGGCAAGCCTGGCAAGTATTTCCAAAGTCCCAGACAACCACAGGGACGGCATGAACTTTGCATGCGATCCGCATATGACACAAGGCCATCTCTGCTTTGGTCCAGAGAAAAGGAAGTTAGATCATAGTTAGAGGGAGGAAGTTAGATCATAGTTGGGGGGTGGAGTCTGTGCAGAATCTCAGTGATGAGGTCAGGTTCACACAGAACAACATCAAGAGGTCCCCCAATCACCAGAGCATATAGGGCCTTTTTCTACCCACCCCTCACCCCCCAACCACATATCAATTGTTCAGACTGTGGCCACAACCCCATGGACTCTCGGAGGCCTCCTCTGCAGAGATATGGGAGCACCAGCCTAAGCGTAGGAAAGTTGAGTCTTTCATAAGCTTTCAGTCATTTCTCTGTGCTACATTTTTAAGCATCAACATTCAAAAGAGTCAGATGACATCAGTTTATTTGATTATCAATATATGTGTCAGGAGCTGAGAGCCGTAACCGCCTGACAGCAAGGTGACATGACAACTCAAACGGCTGCCAGGTGAGGACAGAATGGGGTCTCCACGACAGTCCCACAGCCACAGGCTACCTGGCTTCCTTCCCTTGGGAGTGGAGTTCTCTGACTCAAATGGCTTTCTCAGAAGTCCCCCACAGGGGCAGGCAGACTTTGGCCAAAATATCCTCGGCAGACACTGGGCTGCAGGCCCATATCCTTGTCCTGTAATTTTCTCAATTGGAAACCAAGCTTGCATTGTTAGAATGTTGCTGTTTGAATCCTTCCAAAATTAGAGTACACATTCCCAAGTCACAGAAAGAGTGCAGCAGTGAGGGGCTTGGAGAAGGCAACGGTCATCCTCCAGGCCTGGGAGACCCAAGACGCCCAGCAAGAAAGCCCCCCGAGTTCCCTGCCATTGTCATTCACTCCCTGTTCGCCTCCTTTTCCATCACTGCTGATTACAGATAGGTCCCTGTCTGCATAATGTCTTCCCACTTTATAATCAGACAACTGCCACTTACTCTGATAACCTGTGACACTGAGTGTGATTCTGCCTGCGGAATACTTGGTCTGCGCAGGTCTCCTTTGGGGGCAGGCACATCACCATCCACTTTGAGGCAGAACGTGGCCCAGAGCAACATACTAAGAAGGTGTGGGCTGCTCCAACAGGTGCCGCCCAGCTCCCGCCAAGGTGAGAAGCCCCACTCAACCCCCTGTCCCCCAGGCTGCCCTGGAGAACGCTACACACAGGACCCCAAACGCCCATACTTCCTACCCAGTCTTCTACTCCATGGGATCTGTGTTCAGAACAGGAATTATTCTTTCTGAACTTTATCATCTGTATGGTCGTCTGTGATTTAGAAGTTCCCCCTCCTACAGAGTCACACGTAAATGGATTCATACAGAAGCTCTGGAAGCATCTTAGTCTACAGACAGGGAGACAGACCAAAGGAGCCATCCCAGTCACAAGAGGGAAGCTGGCGCTGCAGCTGCGAACTTGTTGCCCATACCACGTGTGGGTCAGAGTGAAGAGACCACGTGGAGCTGGGGAAGAGGGGCTCGCAGGACTCACAGACTCAGGCTCCAGCCGGAATCCCACCATCTTGGACCACCGTGAACGTGGAACCTAAATTTGTCAGGGCCAGGGCAATGTGCTCAACCTGACCACAGCCTGGAGCCACACAGAGCTTTGGCTCAGCCCCGAGGCCTGATGCCACTGGTTGAAGCAGTGGGAGTGTCAGTGGCCTCCCAAGCGATGCTTCTATTGAAGTTAGTCCTCTGAGGCATGGATTCCCCACTGTGAAGGAATGACAACGTGTACCACCATAAAATGATCGTCCTACAGGGAACACACATGTGGACAAGCTGCCTGAGCAAATGCCGGGGGCAGGGGAGGATATACACGAACAATGATCTGCATCACAAAAGAAAAGGGAAGCATTTCAAAACCAAGCTAGATCGCTCTCCAGAATGGTTTTCTGTCTTAATAACTTACCCACAGTGATCAAACAGGGCTTTCAGTTCTGACCCAACATCAACCAGTAGGATAACTTTATATAGAAAAATTTCCCCCCATCCAAGTTCCTAGCAGGAAGAAAATGAGCCTGCAGACGCTGCCCTGTGAGCCAGGCTCTGATGCTTTCTCATCCACACTGTCTGCTGAGCCGCGCCGGGCATTCGGAGGTGACCGTGGAGGAAAAGATGAGGCAGGCCTCTGCCTTGCTGGAGCCTGCAGCCTGGTCACGGGAACGCCCTTGCTCCCAGTGGTCAGTGCTGTGAACAGGCAGAGGCCAAAAACCTGGAGGGGAACCAGAACAGAGAGATGCATGATACCCCCAAAAAGAGGTGCCTTTTACAGTAGAGGGTGTTATTTAACCCGGATCCTGAAGGCAGAGAACAAGCATGCCAGAGACAGAGGACTGTATGAAAAGCCTTGGCGTGTTCACTCTAGTAGCTGAGTAGAGGGTGGAGAGGATGGTCCAGGCAGAGGGTGAAGGACTCTGCCTCCCCCTGCCGAAGCATCTGATTCCCATTCCAATTTCACAGCTAAGAAAACTGAGCCCAGAGAACGGAAGTGACAAGTTCAAGGCCACACAGCAGTGGAGAGTTAGATCTGGACACAAGTTGGTAATCACATGAAATTTTTCAATTAAATGTAAAAAGAGAAAAAAGCAAACAGGGCTATTCTCTCTTCTGACTGCTCTATTGATTGAAATGAATGTCTGTGCCGGGACCACTGAACTATGAGAACGGATCTGGCTCAGATGGGAACAGACTGTCAGGAATCTCTGGGCTGAAGGAGAAAGTGGAGAAATTTTTCTGCACAGACCCACGTGTGGGGGTGTCGGTGTGTCTATCTGCAGCGACGTGGCCGCGTATGGATCTGTGCATGCCTATATATAGGAGACATATGCCACAATCTTCAATCAGCATCCATGAGCCAAAGGCACGGGCAGGATTCCTGACAGGGCCGCTCGTCCAGGCTCTGCAGGGCTCCCCACTGGGCGAGGGGCTATTCAGACAGTTCTCAGAAGCCCCCGTCTGACACACGAGTCCAAGGGAACCTACAACATGGTGCTTCAAGACCGTTCTCTGGGGAATTTGGAAAAACAAGTGGCATTAATATGTATGCCTCTAATTTCATCAAAATGTTAGTTTGTGAGAGCTATTCTGCATACAAGAAACCCTTTGCTTAAGGAAAAGGGGGGAGAGGATTAAAAAAAGAAAATAAGAAAGAACTCTCTGTCAGCTGCTATCTCTAACCCCCCCCCCAAATAAAATAAGCTATTGCCAATTCTGTGAGGCACATGTTAGAGTTTAAATCAGAATCAACCATCTTTAGAAGATTATGAAACGAAGTGTTTTTGTTCTCCATAAAATTCCCTGAATGGGTAAGTATGAGAGGAAGCTAGGGATCAAAGGCCTTCTGTGAAGATGGACAAGTAGAAGTGAAAGGGCCGGGGGCTCGTCCCTGTTCCGATGAGCACTAAGCTTCCCCTGTGACCTTCATGAACAGCCGCCCACTTGCACCCCAGCTTCAGCTCCTCTGTCTCAGCGGGCCATCATCCTCTATCTACCCTGCATTCCTCTTCTTAGCCCAGCTACTTCCTCTGCTTGCCACCAAAGTACAGCAAACCTGGATGAGGACCCTGGTTTGGTCCATCCATCGGCTGGAGCAGTGGGGCCCTTCAGTGACACCGTTTCAGACCACGAGGAGGGAGGCCCAGGAGGCCTGGCCTTGTCTGTCTCCAGGCCCCTGACCCCTGCTTGGGCAGGAGACCCCTATCTTCCAGGTCAAACCTAAGGGAACGGAGACTGGTGGAGCTTTGGGAGCCATGCCCCACGAGGGGACTCAGGCCTTCTCTCTGGCCAGCTGTGCAGCCTTGAACACATGTCCTCAACTCTCTGGGCTTCAGCCTTCTCGTCTGTAAAATGGTAACAATAACTGCTGGGATCGCATTTGTCAAGAGCACAGGCACCTTGACTTACCCTGCAATGGATGAAGGCAAAGATTTTCTGAAAATCTGGAAACAGTTTTCGACTCGTTTGGTATCTAAGATGGGAGGCGGGCATTCTTCCCTCCTCAAGGGGGCTGTGGGGAGGCCAAGATGACCACACACACATAAAACTCTGAGCAGAGCACCCAGCACTGAGGAAACACCACCGCTCAGCATCCTTGCTCAGAGGCTGAGAAGCAATGATGGGTGATGAGTGATCTCACAGGAGGAAGAAACACTGCCCTGCTGCCCATGGTAGGAAACATGAGTCTGGAAGGGAAGACAGAGATACAGACAGGGAGGGGTGTGAGGAAGGACCTCTCCAGAATGTCAAGAGAAGAAAAATATCTCAAATGACCCTGGAGGAGGGGCCAGGCGACCCTCCACAGCGTCCTTCCACCAGCCCCACGTGCTCTTCCTGCTTCCCGCGACGCGTGCTGGTGCCACAGGAATGAGTTAAGACGTGGACCTCCTTACAGACAAGGAGGTGAAGGTGGGAGATGCCAAAGGCTCCAGAGGACACAGCTGGGTCCCTGGACGGTCCCTGGCATGGAGCCAGCACCCACTGTTTCATGAGGGAAAGAATGGACTCAAGAATGAATGAACACCCTAAAATAACAAATACAAAGCACTTGCCTAGGCAACAATTTTGAGAAAAACTCTGCTGATATGGAAGTCCATTAACCTTTTGAGCATAATTAACACTTTATTTTAGTTCATATAAATGATTATTTGATACTCAGCACTAGGCAAATGAAGACAGGTAAACCATGCAGCGTTTCTGAATGCACACAGAATATTCTAGTTCCCAGAAAGTTATCATGCATCTCAGACTGAGGAGTGATCTATTCCATTTCTGTCTCCTGCTGTCCTTTTTGGTAAGTGTAAGGTTTTTTAATAGATAAAGTTTGATTTAAAAAGAGGGGCCCCTAATAATTAATATTATTAATTGTAATAACATTACAAGTGTAATATTGTGTAAGAAAGTATAATAAAGATCCTAAAAACTCTGTGAAAACAGATTAAATGATACATACAAAAGGATTAATTGTCTGTCTCTCTAGATTGCTTTTTCCCAGTCAAGATTCCACCCTCCAGCTTCCCGCTGTCAATAGCACCTGCAAATTGATTTATCCCTTGATGAAGTTAAAGCTTTTCTGAAAATTTGGAAACAGTTTTCAAAACCTTGCTGTTGTTAAGCATCCGAGGAGCTGTTTTTCCCCCACTAGTTTTCGTCTCAGAATCTCCGCATCTGCAGGATCATCAAGCACCTCTGCAGAACAGGAGAGCAGAGGCGGGGTGGGTGTCTACAGGCTGCGGTTCCCCATCCATCCCAGCAGTCTGTCCCCAACAGGCAGGGCAGGCAGAGTCACAAGCTGGGCCAGAAAAACAGCTTCTAGTGTCTCTGATTAGGGCTTCCTAACAGAAGCATGGGGCCTCCCAGATGGTGTTACTGGTAAAGAACCCGCCTGCCAATGCAAGAGATGTAAGAGATGCGGGTTGGATCCCTGGGTCGGGAAGATCCCCTGGAGAAGAGCATGGCAACCCACTCCAATATTCTTGTCTGGAGAATCCCATGGAGAGAGGAGCCTGGTGGGCTACAGTCCATGGGGTCGCAGAGAGTCTAACACAACTGAAGCAACTTAGCGCGCATGCAAGAGAAGCACTAACATTTTGTTCTGAGTATTGAAAATTCCCAAATTAGACACAGCTACATTCAAATATGAACACCCCTCCTCCTCGACACCTCCCCAAAACTCCAGATATAAAATACACAGAGAGGAACATTCCGGTCGATAGATATTCTGGATATAGATGCAAGTAGTTGTTTCTGCTCAGATAAGAGAGTGATGGCTGGGTGATTGTCTCTGGTCTGTCTACTAAAACAAAAGTCTTTTTTAACTCAGGATGAGTGTGGTTAACAGCACACACATGGGCCAACTGGGCATTTGCAGCTGCATTTGCTTCTGACTTGGAAGCAGAGGTGTTGGAGATGACAGCTGGGGAAGAGGCCTGGTGTGCTGAGACTTGGCTCAAGGGGCATGTCTCAGGTTCTTCACACCCACACACCCCTCTTCACCCACCTTCTCCCCCATAAATCAGTAAGTCCAGGTTTTCATGGGGTCCTCAGACACCACAGTGTCTGGTTTCAGACCATCATTGTGTTCACCACTGCCAGAAATAAGTCACCTCAGCAAACTCTAATGGTGGCAATTTTGTGACGCATAAAATTGATTTATGCTTACAATCAAGCTGTATTTCCCTTGATAATTTATGCTCAACAATTTAACATAATTATTTGTGCCACAATTTCAACATTTCTGCCGTCCTGACTGTCAACTCTGGAGTACAAACACACACACACAGACACATACACAATATACAAAACAAAAAACACAGTATCCTTCAGAGGCAGGATTTTTAAAAAATCAATGTCATAGCAGCCTCTTTTGTATTTTGTTGTGACAAGACTGAATTTAAACAGCCTAGGAAGTCAAAACAACAGGAGAAATATCAATACATATTAACTTAATCAGGCAGCTCTTCTCCACCACTCCGTCTATATTCGAATTACGCTTCCACAGTGAGTCCCACGGAGCTATTGGCATCTTGTAACTTCTGCACAAATATTTGCAGTCTTCGACAGTCATGGTCACCCAGGACGAAGGGTGGCTACAGGCATCCGACATCCTCTTTGCATCTGTATGAGATTCTGTCACAGCCACTTTAGGAGAATCACTCCCCAGTGAGGCTTAGCCTCACGTGTTTGAATTCACAATCTTAAAAGGTCTTTCATACAGGACAGGCTTTTCCTCACGTCCCCCAATGGCCTCCCAGCAGAAACTTCATTGTCTACTGTTCTGCATAAACTTCTTTGAAAACTCAGTAAAAGACACGTTAACCCAAATGAACGCCTCTTGCACGGCCCCATCAAACGCCGGGTGTGCACACAGGACTCTGAAGTCAGTGTCTGATTAAGGCACCGGAGTCAGATCGGAGACACAGGCAGAGCAGGTAGAGACCGAATACACTTGACCTTTTAAATGAACACTTGCTGCTTTCCGTTCACGCCGGTACATTCCATTCTTGCTCCCCAAAAAGGTAATTGGAAGAGATACACCAATGGTCTCATTGAGCACATCGTGTTCACTTCATCATACAGGAAGATGTTCCTGCTGGCGCACGACCAGCTGGGCTGCTTCCAGAGAAGGGTGAGTGGCCAGCCCTTCCCACCCTCTCACCACTGCCCCTGGAGACCCACCTGCAACAGCCCCAAGGAGCCTCCTCCAGTTGGGCAAACAAGCAGAGCTCGGGGTCCCCCTTGCGCACACTTGGACAGAGACACCCAGGCTGCATCATCATCTGCAGGGCCAAGGGCAAAGTGAAAATGATGGTGATAACAGCACAGACACAGGCCTGGGAGCCAGCCTGCTGCTTCACCCCCAGAAACACCTAGAGGTGACAGGACTCTGCACAGAACCGGCGAGGCCCAACAGGTGACCGACTATCTGTAGGGAGTCCTCGGTGAGCGGCCCACCCTGCAAAGCTTCCCCCACTGACCCAGCAGACAATCCAGTTCACTGTTCTCTTCTTCTGCATTAAACAAAGTCCAAGGCAAGACCACCTTTGAGAAGGAGATAAATGCACTTAAGTCCCTACCTGCCCAGCCTCCCTAAAACTCTGTATTTTCAGAAGAAGACAATTTGAGCATCACCCTGATACTCGGATTTTTGGGAAGACACAGGAATCGATACCCCCTCTCTCTCCATGTCTTCTCACTGCAGTTACTTCCCAGGAAAAAATAAATGCACACACATTCACTTCTAAAACTATGAGAATATCCAAACTTAAGAAATTCTTCATATAAATACAAATATTAAACCCAGCAGGACATGGCACAAAAAGACACAAAAAGAGGAGAATTTACTTACACTTCTAGAAACCCCAGGATCCACTTGAACCGATCCTCTAATAGTGGGTTTTGTATTATCTGCTAAAATCAGACATGAGAGAACTTTCTTTCCAATGATTTAAAGGTGCCATGCCACGGGGTGGTGGAAACTGCCACCTTTGTGAGAAATCCAGCTTCCGCATGTCCAAAGATTATGTGTAACAGAAGCCCGGTCTGAAGGATCTGATGATAATTAGAGTAGAAATATTACCTACAGATAACCTTCTGTTTATTGATTGTATTAACAAAACTCCACACAAATCAAAGTTCCAAAATATTTCTATGAAATTGTGATGGATGTTCAGATATATATATTTATATGTGTGTGTGTGTATATATATTCCTTCAATAATTATTTGCTGAGTTCCCACTGACCTTGCATCATTCCATTTCATTCTATAATATGGGTATATAGAATATAGAAAAATAAATTAGACAAATGTACACATTTCCAGTAGTCATATATGGATGTGAGAGTTGGACCATGAAGAAGGCTGAGCACTGAAGAGCTGATGCTTCCGAACTGTGGTGCTGTAAGACTCTTGAGAGTCCCTTGGACAGCAAGATCAAAGCAGTCAATTCTAAAGGAAATCAACCCTGAATAATCACTGGAAAGACCGAAGCTGAAACTCCAATACTTAGGCCACCTGATGCCAAGAACTGACTCATTGGAAAGGATCCTGATGCTGGGAAAGATTGAGGGCAGGAGGAGAAGGAGGCAGCAGAGGATGAGATGGCTGGATGGTATCACTGACTCAGTGGACATGAGTCTGATCAAACTTGGGGAAACAGTGAAGGACAGGGAAGCCTGGGGTGCTTCAGTCCATGGGGTCGCAAAGAGTCAGACACGACTTAGTGACTGAACAACAACACATGACATATGTACAGTCTAATAAAGGAATGAAGATGCAGATAAATAACTACAATATGGGATTTAAAGAAAAACAGAAATAAATGTCATAAGTGGACCATCGATTTAGATTTAATATTGCCAGAGTCCAGACAGAGGAGATAATACTTCCCTATGAGGAGATCTTCAGAGATTTCCCATGGAAGAACTATCATTTAGTTATTCCTGGATGTGTAGATAAGAATGTGGAGCAGGTGTGGAGGTAGGGCCTTCCAGCAAAGGGAAACGGTGTGACCTGGACCATCACCACCAGATTCCCCCCACAGGAACTAACTACCCAGGAAGTAGCCATCTGGTCTACCCCTTCCCTTCTCTGTTGTTTTTCAAAGAACTGATGCTCAAATCCCCTCCTTCCTCTCTCCAGCTCTCAGTAGTCTGGCTCCTGCTCCCACCTTCAACTGAACATGTTCTCAGAAAATGCCACTAGGAACTCTTAAATGTCGAGCATGATGGGCATTTTGCAATCCGAATCTCACTGGATCTCTCTGCTATGTGTGATGCAATTAATCGCTTCTTCCTTCCCAAGGCTTCCATGGTCCCACATCATCTGGCTCCCCCAGTCCCTTGGACGGTTCCTCCTCTGGCCCCTTCATGGGCCCGTCTTCCTCCATCTGCTCTGTGAAGGCTGCCATTCCCCAGGGTTCTGTCCTCCACCCACTGTTTTTCTCACTCCACATGCTCCCTGGGTAGCCGCAGCCATTCTCGCGATTGTAATTACCATCTATATGCCAGTGGCTCCTAAATCTATATTTCCAGGCTTGGCCTCATCCCCTGAGCCTCAGACTCATATATCAAAGCTCCACTGCTGATCCCACCGGCAACTAAAAGTCAACATGTTGGAAATGAAAATCATTAGTTTTTTCCCTAAGACGTCACCCCCTCTTATATTTTCTGCCTCAGTTGGAGTTGGCCAATTTTACTCACTATATAACTCTCAAATCTGTCCCCTCCTTCCTGTCCTCCTGCCAAGTCCTGGCTCAGCCTTCTCAGCCTTGGCCCCAAAGTTGTCCTGTGTCCTCAAGCTCACCTCTGAACATCTGCCAGAAAGAACTTAGCTTCATCTCACTCACTCACACACACACACACACACACACACACACACACGTCTTGGAGCGTCTGCCAGCTACACATTTCCTGGGAATAAGATCCAATTTCCTTAATGTGAAATACAAGGCCCCTTCATGATCTTTCCATCATAGAAGAGAGAAGTTCTGAAACTGCCACCTGACAGCCAGTGAGGAACACGTGAAGGATTTCTGGGCAGCACCAATAGCCCAAAGGAATGGAAAAAGCATGACTTTATAGAGTATTCCCTTGGCAGGATGCCTCGGCAGTAGCCAAAGGGGTCAGTATAGATGCAGAGAAGGCAGACGGCAGGAGGACCCAGGATTCCCATGGTGGAGTACCAAAGGGTGTGGGCTACCATCCAGAGCAGTACTGGAATGTAAGTGATGGTCCATGGGGTCCAGGCTTGATGGAGGGAGTGAAAGGGAAGAGGCAAGCAGGCTGTCAGAAGAAAACAGTGGAAATAAAAGATGGGCAGTTTCAATGAGACAAGAGGAATGAAGACCACAGTAAAGGGAGGCTATACTCAGGTAGGGGTGTCTCCTTTTCCCAGGTAAGATGGAGACAGAGCTGTTCCAAGCAAACATATGATTCTAGCCACAGTCGGCTTCGGTGCATAGACGTGTGACACGGAGGTGAAGGGCACCGGAGACTGAGGAAGCCATGAGCCCTGAGCTCGATGATGTAGAAGATTTATCACTGTATCCATCCCATGGGGTTTTTAACTGTCTCTCTATGCATCTGTCCCTATCAAAGAGCTAACAGAGGTCAAGACTGCAGACATTCAAGTCACATCCCCAGCACCTAGCACCATGCCTAAGACATAAGACAGGGTGACAGCTTGGCAAAGCCATTCCTCTAGTGACAAAGTCCCAGAAGTGGGGGGATGCTAGGGCGTATGCAAGGAGAAGCGGAATCTGGCTGGTTCAGAGGCATGAGAATAAAGAGTGAGAAGGACGCTGGGTTAACACCCTAAAAATAAGGGCACCCTGGAACAGGAGGCTGCTGCGAGGTCGTGATTTATGAGAAATGAGCATTTGGTCTTCATCCCGTTTCTTCCATAGAGCTCCTAAAATCCTTGAAATTAGTGTTTTCTTTTGTTAATGTGGAGGCTTTGGGAAAGCATCTAAGGAGGGGGCTGGTTGCCAGGGGGACCAAACCCAAACAGAGGGCTGGAACTTCCACCCCCTACCCCACTCCACCCTGACCTCTCCACCCTGATTCCTGGAGAGAGGAGAGTGAATAGAGGTCAAATCACTCATGCCCATGTCTTGAGTCTCCGTAAGCCCCGAAAGGATGGGTTTGGAGAGCTCCCAGGCTGGGGGCACAGAAGGCTTCCCTGTGCCCTGAGATGGGCCGGATTCCCCAGGGCCAGACATATCTCTTCATCTGGCTGCTGACTCCAACCCTTCAAATCCTCTCCAGTAAACCCCTGACCCAGTGAGTAAACAGGTTCTCTGAGTTCTCTGAGCTGCTCCAGCAGGTTCATGGAACCCAAGGAGGGGTTGTTGAGGACCTCTGATTTTAGCCACTGGGGCAGAAGACAGGTGGCACCTGGAACTGAGACTGGCATCTGATGTGGGGGTCATCTTGGGAGACTGGGCGCTTACCCTTGGGATTTGACGTGTCTCTGGGGAGATGGTATCAGAACAGCGGTGACTTGCAGGACACCCAGCGGGTGCTGTGGAAAAACCATCACCGCTATGCTGAAATTGGCTGCAGAATCGTTAAAAGCCAAGGAAAGCAGACTTTATTTTGTGTCAATTGGAAGTCACTGAAAGTTTGGGGCTTGGAAGAAAGGAAAGGTTATCAGGAAGATTTCACAATGATGATTAATATTTATGACCCTAAAGCACTGCACAACGCTACCCTGAGCATCGCTGAAGAAGGACGATGTCAGGCTCACCAGAGCGGTCCTGTCCCAGTAAGTCTACTGTTTCCCACTGATTCTCTGAAACTGGAATTCCATCTTCTCCATTCAGATGACATCACATGGCCAGTGGCTACTGAATATCTTCTACATATGCAGCCCAACACTAGACACCTTCACAAATGCTATTCTACTTCAATTCAAAACTTCAATCTGATAAACCAGATCCTCAGATTTCTAAATGATATTACACAATGAACATCATATTTACATATCATAGGATCTCTCAGACTCAAAGATTCAAAGCCACATACAGGATTATGCAGAGTTTATTTTTGTTTGTTTTTTAATGAAATTGCTTCTATTCAAAGGCTTGGTGTATAAGTAGGAACAGAAATTCACCTTCTAAAATGCAGAAAATGAAACCCAGGAAGGTTTAGTAATAAATGACAGGCCACAGAGAAAGAAGATAAAGGAAGCCAGAGTTGGAAGTGTCTGCAACTCTGCGTGGTCTTCGGTCGGTGCTGTGATTTAGATGTAAACCTTACCAGCTCTGAAATGTGATCTCCATACAACAGACGAGTGGAAAATCGGCCATTCAGCGAAACACAGTGGACGGGGAGCAGGCTGCTGGGTGAGCCCCGTCATTTATTACCACGCTGGTCCTGAATTTTCACACCTAATTAATCAAGCTTGCTCTGTAATCACTTTCCTACATGTGGCGTTGGTGGGTTTTACAGCTGCAGTTTTAATGAGCTGCTATTCCTTTTGACATTTGGAAATCTAATCTGGAAAAATGACTCAGTGACTTGTGAAGACCCTTCATTTTATATGTTTAGCCATGTAACTGTCCAGGGTCCTCAGAGCAAACCAGGGGCAGCCATTCTCCCCATATAGCTGCAGTTCCCACCAGCCCACGGTAGGCCAGTCCCTATGGCGGCCCAGAACAGCTGTGGCCAGCAGCCCAGAGAGCTAATCAGAATTAATACTAGTGATTGTAAACACCTCAGCAATGAATGGGAATTTGCAACTTGACTTACGAGATGCTGATATTTGAAAACCCAAAAGTTTGCATAAAATACTAGAAATTTTGGAGGCCATCCAATATTAGGAAGCAGAAAGTTACCGGGGTGAATCAAGAAAAAATATTCACTACGAATAGGAAACAACTATTGAGTTCTAGTGGAGAAGGAAACGGCAACCCACTCCAATATGCTTGCCTGGAAAATCCCCTGAACAGTGAAGCCTGGTGGGCTACAGTCCATGGGGTCGCAAAAGAGTCGGACACCACTTAGCAACTAAACAACAAACAACAATTGAGTTCTAGAAATATGTCAGCTACCGAGAGAGAGAAACAGCATGAGAAGCAACATTTCCACTTACAAGGAACATTAATTAATATTCTATAGCCTCTGTAATCCTCGTAATTACTTCTCTGAAATCGGGGTGTTTGCGGAGAAGAGAGATCCTAGAGGAAATACACATGTCAAAAGACATTATTCCTGCCTGCGTGGCACATGTGCATGAGGCCAAATTGGCCTTCTTCTTTCCATCATACCTTCCCCCACCCCGGCGCTCCAGGCTCAGAGCCTGGCAGTCATGGGACCATCAAGCTGCCCGCTCCAGAGACGTGATTCTCAAGCAGGGGGAGGCAGCTTGCAGCCAGGACAGTTGCCCATGAGTCCTGCAGCCACTTCACACAATAAACTGAATGAGATTAATAAACAACTGATTTTCCTTCTGAATCTCACGGAATTCATAAAGTGCCCTTGTCATTGGCTCTCTGTGGCGTGAGCTGGTTTAGTATTTCCCAGACCACACCCTTTCCCCTCTGGCACCTTGAGCTGTTTGCCCATCCTGTTAATTAGTAACGATTAGCACAGGCTCCCCTTCTTGCTTGCTTCTGTGTGGTCTTCCTCAGTTCATCAACAAGTGAAAAATCCTCAGCTATGAAACCAAACAATCAATTTTGGTTGCTAGGAGGGAAGACATCCGTCTGGAAAAATTGAAGCTGAAGGGTCAGAATTTGCTAACACCATTTCAAGCTCAGAGCTCATAAGTATTCCACGGTGCAAGGGAACTTTGCAAATAGTCTGAAAACAAACTGGATCAAAGGACTGTCTCCGCAGCGGATGGTATTTCAAAATGGCACCACTGACATGCAAGGTTTGAAATAATACATAGAGCATCCCATGTTGTGTCTGAAAAGCTACACAAACACACACATACACACACACACACACAGTAAATGCCTGGACTGCCTCTGAAGGGAACACAGGAAACGCATAGCAGCTCCTGCTTCATGGAGGGGAACAAGTTGCTGGGAGATGAGAGAGGAAGGAAGATGTGCTCTGCACGCTACATATCCTTTGACCCATTTAAAATTGTGTCCCATGCTCATATATGACTTGCAAAACATAAAAGCCTCCTTTTAAAGGGCAGTTCTCACACCAAAAGCTAAGCCCTGGAGCAGTTCTCACACCTATAGCTAAGCCCCTAGTTCTCGGTCCCGGGTCCAAGGCTGAAAAACATGTTCCTTTGCAGAGAACGCCTACCACCCTTCCTGCATCTTTCACATGGCTCTCACTCTGGACCCTCCCCATTCCTAATGCTCTCTGCTGGGGTCCTTCGGGGGGTCAACCGGTCAGTCCCTGGTTGTCAATGTCAGATGAAGAACTGGCTCAGGGTAAACACACAACCTTTCCAGGGTCTCCCTGCTTTCTAGAGATACAATTACAATCAAAAAATTTTTTATAAGAAACCACCTCGTGTGTTTCTAAGTTTTCCTACCCAAAAGGACGCAGTCACACAGAGAGAATTTGAACACACTCCCTCCAGGCAAACCCTCCAAAGCCACTGGGAGTGGCCTGCCTCCCTTCCCATGGCCAAGGCCACTGTGCTCCGTGAAGCACCCTGCTGTCGCCAAGAACTCCCTTCCCAGCTTAATGAAGGGATCCAGGATGAAACACTGAACTGGGTTGGGGCTTGCAAGGCCAACCTATCCCAGGAAAAGTTAGTCTCCAGTCAGAGAGCACGGAGACCTCAGAGCAGTTCTGCTCTCTGAGGCTGGCGGTGCCACCACTGTGGGCACTGACCCTCAGTGATGCCAGATCCCCCAGCAGCTCAGGGACCTTACAGACTAACCTCACTGCAACCAAACCCTGAAGCTGCAAATTCAGAATCTGTCAACATCGTCCTGGAGGAGACAAATGCAGCTTTGCCCCTCTGGCACCCAAGCCTCAGGCGAGGGGAGAGTAAGCTGCCCACTCGAGACCCCTGCCCTGGCCCCCATGGGAGGCTCCGCTTCCTGGACCACGGGCTGCCTCCCATGGGAGGCTCCGCTTCCTGGACCACAGGCTGCCTCCCATGGGAGGCTCAGCTTCCTGGACCACAGGCAGGATGGGGAAACCAGCCAGCCAGCACAGACCCTGGCCATGCCTTCGTCTTCTCTAGTCCAGACAGCTGCAGAGACCACCTCACAAGTCCTTGCCTCTCGTCCCTCCACTCTGAGTATGTTGCTCTCCAGACTTGAAAATCCCATTAATGCTTGGTGATCTCCAAGCTAAATGCCAAAGTCCTTCTCATGGCATCGTGTGTGTTCCATGATCTCCCAGCTTACATGGGCCACGCGGACCTCGGGCCTTTCCACCTGCCCCAGCATGGTGCTGTCATGCCTCCCACCCCAGTACTCACTAGACCCCTGCTTCATCCCCTAGGACCATGTATTCAAGTAATTCCAGTTCAACTTTCAGGATTGGAGAAAGACACATACTGTGATTTCTAATACAAATGAACATATATACAAAACACAAACAGATCCACAGACAAAACAAACTTGTCCAAGGGGAAAGGGGAAAGGGGTAAATTAGGAGTTTGGGATTAATGTATACACACTGCTATGTATAAAATAGATAAACAAAGGCCTACTGTGTAGCACAGGGAACTATACTCAATATTCTGTAATAACCTATGAGGGAAAATAATCTGGGAAAAACTATATATAACTGAATCATTCTGCTATACACCTGAAACTAACACAACATCACAAATCAGCTACACTTCAATTAAAAAAAAAGATTTACATCAAAAATCATCTCCCTCAGGAAGCCTTTTGTGATTTCAATGCCCATCTGTGCTTACTACCTTGTATCAGAATGTCTGTCCGTGTCTGTTTCTGTTTAGACTATACATTCTTTGATGGCACCGTCTTATTCAATCCAGGATTCCAAGAACCCAGCATGGTACCTGTGAAGTAACTGCTGCTAAGTAAATATTTGCTGACACTGAGTGTGATGGCTAACAGTTCTGGAGTCAGGCTGATTCGGGTACAAATGTCACCTCCGTGCCCAGAGGGCTGTCTCACTTGCCTGTCCAGACGATCACTAAAATGAAGCGTGTTGGGCTCTTTGCACAGAGCCGGTGGTAACAGCTTGACAGCTGCCGGCTGTCAAGAAGGTAGGAGGGCCCCCGGTAGGAGGGTCGGGAAGTAGGAAGAGGCAGAGGGTTCCTGAGAAAGGGAGAGGGATGGACAGAGACACTGCGGGGGGTGGAGGGGAGTGGGGGCTAAGGCTGCAGGATTCTTCCTGACCGGGCGTAAGGGGAGGTCACACTCGGGCACCGCACACAGCAAGCCTTTCACGGCAGGAATGACAAGTGCTCTGGTCCAGCCCTTAAACAACCTTGACTAGCTGCACATTTGAGCAAATGACTCTCCAGGGAAGCCTGACCAAGTATGCTTGGCTTATTTCCAAAACCCTTCCACCAAGGGGCTGTCCTGTTACTGCTAATGCAATCGGCTCCTCCATTCCTTTCCTCTCACCAGAATTTGCTCTGGAGATTTTCAAGAACGTAATGCACTTACTGTTTACACTATGTTATCATGAGACTATGTTTTGTCACTAATCATTTCCAGAAATATTCTAATAAGAACATAATATCTCACTTATTGTCTGTGTTATGGATGACAGCTCACTTTCTACTGAACTTTTTCTATTTTTCACTCTCTCCACTTGACTATGTGACAAGCAGCCTTGTTCATAAATTCTGCACACACCTTATTTTCCTGGGATGCATCCTCTGAAGCAGACTCCACAACATGGAATGTTAGAACTTCTAATCTCCATCTCTGTTCACACTGGCTCGAGCCTTGGCTCTGCACACAGAACGCCAGAACTCAGGGAAAGTCCAGGAACAAGTGCACAAGGCTCCATACCACCAGCTCAACCCCAAGCACCTTCCTTAACTCCCAGGCTATTTAGTTTCTTTCTCCATAAAGAGGAATGCTGATACCCACCACACTGAGTTTTGGGGAAAATTAAAATATACAAGCAAAATACAAGCAAAATCACTATCACTGCAACAGATGCAAAGAAAAACCTGACAAAACTTGACACCCATTCTTGACCTTAAAAAAGAAGAGCCTATTATAAAATTAGGAACAAAAAGAAATGTCTTTACCCTTAGCTCAGTAAGAAATATTTGCCAGAAAATGCAAGGCAGTCTAATACTGAATGATGATGTCAGAAGACTTCTTGTCAAGGACACTCATTTTCAATATTTCCAAACAGCATTGTAATGGGGGCTCTACATATCCAATAAGAAAAACACTAAAAAGAAAAAAACTGTTCTTATTTATTAAATACACAATTATCTGCCTAAAAGTCCACAAGAATAAATTTTAAAACTATTAGAATCAATTGACATCAGTTCACTAAGATGCTAAGATCAACACTGAAAGTATCTGAAGCAATATCAAATTAGGAAATTGTAATAGAAACATTCATATTAAGAAAAATTATGACTAAGCCTTATAATGAAGTGTGTCTGACCTGATTGAGCCAAACTCTCTGGTTTTACAGATGAAAACAGAGAACTGGGCTCATGGACAGTAAATCAGTGCATAAACTTAATAAATTAAGTTGTCTCACAGGTCCTTGTAAACTTTCAATGAAATGAATAAGCTGATAAAAAAAATTAATCTGCATAGTAAAAGTCTAAAAAAAAGCTGACAAAATGTTGAAATGAAAAACAATGAATGGAGATTTTGTCTGAGGGGACATACAGACATTTTACAGATTGATTGTAACTAAAATAGTATAGAAATGCTATAGAAAAATACCCAAATAAATCATGGAACCCATATCTACGTGGGCAGTTAGTATACAATAAAAGTTACATATCAAGTTAGTGAGGAAGGCATAGATTCTTCAACAATGTTAAAACCATTGACTATTGATGTGAAGGTACTTGTCATATCTCTGATTAAAAACGTACAGAAAAGATAACCTCCAACAGATAAAAAGGTACCTCTAGCAAGCACATCATATGAATGTTGAAAATGATTCTGGGGTATGTTTGTACCCCATGTTTGTAATCATGCAATAAGACCTCCCTCTTCCCCATGAGCCCCAGATATTCAAAATTAAGTTAATCAAACTCCCTGGGGATGGCCTTTCGTCATCACTGATCTACGCAAGTTTGCTTCTCCTTTATCCCCCAGGTGTATCCCCTGGTCGTCCCTCCAACACCTGCTCCTCCCAGGGGCCCACTGTGATGAATTTGCACACGGCGTTTACACGAATGGCACAAATGTGCACAGAAAGTGTGAGCTAAGGAACTTGTCTGCCTCCCCTGCTGCCTCCACTCTGCGCTGCCCTGTAGGGCCGCCTAAGGCCGGTCACACGGCCCTTCCATTCACCTGGCGGTGACTCTGCAGTGCTGCTCAGCCACCACTAGGAGGCTGTAGTGAGCACTCCAGGACTTGAACCTGTGCAGACTCAGGCATGCTTTTCTCCAGGGCATCACCAAGAAGGGCCGCTGGGTCCCAGACAGCTGCCAGGATGGCTGCAGCAGACTCGGAGACTAGACTAGTCCTGATGAAAATGCAAGAGTCTGCCAGTTCCCCACAGCCTTGACATGAGTTAGTATTATTTAACTTACATTTTTGCCAATCTAATGGGTTTACCTTTGTAGCTAATTGTTGTTTTTACTTGCATTTCTCGAACTCCTCAGAAGATTGAGAAACTTTTTACTGAGATTGATAGTGTTTTTCCCCCTTCTGTGAATTTCTATCCACAGCCTTTGCTCAATTTTCTACTGAAAGTGAAAATGTTGGTTCCTCAGTTGTGTCTGACTTTGTGACTCCATGGACTGTAGCCCTCCAGGCTCCTCTGTCCATGGACTTCTCCAGGCAAGGATACTGGAGTGGGTTGCCACTCTCTTCTCCAGGAGATCTTCCTGATCCAGGGATCGAACCTAGGTCTCCTGCCTTACAGGCAGATTCTTTACTATCTGAGCCACCATTTTTCTATTACATTCCCCAATATTTTTTCTGGTTGACTTGTGTGTACTATATATAAAACTCTCTTGTCAATTCTTTTCTTTTGTAAATATCTTCTATCAATATTTCATCCATCGTTTATAGTTTCCCTCATTGAGCAGAAATCCTTAATTTTTATGATCAAAACTCTAGTTTCTCACACTAGATACAAAAAGAAGTGGTCAAAGAGGAAAGATGATCAATTTAGCTTCAAACAAATGCCTCTGCAACCAAAGACAATACTAAATTGTAGACAGTAACATAAGTACATCCAATAAACAGGTGAAGAGACACAAATTGTGCTCACATGACTGGCAAAAAAAGGGCCAAGTTATAGGGAAATATGGACTCTTGTACATTACTGGTAGTGTATTCTTTCTGGAGGGCAATTAAATGATATCCGTTAACATTTAATGTGGAAACAACTGTCCACAGAGACATTCCACACATGTGTGTTAATGGATATTGTATCACTGTGTATAACAGGAAAAATGAGAAACAATTACAATGATCATTAACAAAGAAAAAAGTAAACCATCTACAATACAAGCAAACTATGGGCTCACCTGCATGAGTTACAACGAAATGGGTATTTTCCTTACGTGGACATGGAATTGTCTTCATGATATATTTATTGTAAAGCAATAGTATAGTGAGGGACAGGGAGGTCTGGCGTACTGTGGTCCATGGGCCACAGAGTTGGACACGACTGAGCGCCTGATCAAAAACAGAAAGCAAGTTCTAGACCAAACACATATTACCACATGAGTGAGCAAATGAAAAGAAAAGCCCACCCACACAACCAGCTGCACAGATCCTACAATAAACATACCAGGAAAGTTTTGGAAGAATTCACAGCAAAGTCAAAAAAGTTGCTTTGCTGGGAATGGTAGACCAGAGAAGGGAACCAACAGAAATTTTCACATTTTCTGTTTGATTTTTTTTTTAAGAAAAGGAGTATTTTCATGTTCTTTGGTGAATAAAATAAATTTTTAAGTAATTTTTAACAAAAATTAAATGAGATAATTATGTGCAAGCCCTTTGTGAGCTGCAGAATGCCATACAATAGCTAGGCATAATTAAGGGAAGATATAACAGAGAAAAGATTTAATCAAGTTATAAGTACCTTCTGACATTAAGATTCAATTATTACAATTGCCACCTAATTTATTTCTGGGTTCTTCAGCTTTGGTCAGAGAAGAAAGCTTGAGAATGGTGCTATTCAACTTGAATTCTAAGATCCAGAGCTTCTCCGTTACCCTAGTCAGGGGTCAAGAAAATAGAGCCTCTCGCCAAATGCAAGTCACCAACTCTTCTTGTATAACCCGTAGGTTCAGAATGGCTTTTACCTTTTTAAATGGTTGAATCAAAATTAAAAGCAGAAAAAACTTTGTGAAAAGTGCAAAGCATATAAAATTCCAATTTTAGTGTCCATAAATAAAGTTGAATTGGAACTCAGCCACACCGACCCATTTATGTAACATCTCTAGTTGCTCTAGTGCAACAACAGCAAAGTGGGGTAGCTACAACACTGCACAGCACACAAAGCTTAGACTATTTACCCTTTGCCTCTTTGCAGAAAAAGTTTGCTGCTCCCCTGTCCAAGTCACCTTCCTGGCTTAGCACCTACCTTTCTGGATTCCATCAAGCTTGGCATAAATGCATGCCATTCACGTGTGCCCCCCACTGTAGGTGTCAGTGAGCTACATAGCTGTTGATAATTTACAAATACTGTCAGCATGCCTCAGGGTTCACATTTCCTTCTCCTCACATCCTCTTCCATGCGTCTGCCCTCTCTTTTACCAGAGAAAGGAGCTATCTGCTGACAGGAATCATGACTGGTCACTACGGTTCTGCCCTTCCTCAATCGTCCACATCTTAGGGACAGTGGTCCTGAGCGATGAACCCAGGGCTCCCCTGTGCCCATGGCAGGCAGTGACTTGGCACCTGGGCTGATCCTGCCAGCACCCTGCCAGCCTCAGCAACACACCCCATTCCTGAGCGTCCTGGGACCTCGCAAGCCTGATAAAACCAGTAAAATCCTGCTCAGAAGGAACACGAGGATGTGTGTACCAAATGCAGACTAACCGTTTAGAGAGTTACAGACACTGTGAAACCCTCCTCGCATTTCCAGGCATCCACAGATCCGAGGAATAAAGCCCTGACTTACAGAGCCCGCCTACAGAGGGATGACAGGGTCTCCCAACCTCTCTAGGATTCCTGAAACCTTGCATCTCCTGCAGTGAGCACGAAAAGGAAAAGTCACACATGACAAGGTATGAAGGGAGTACAAACCGGCTGAGTTCCCCTCCCGCTGTCACCAGAATCCTCTCTGACGTCTTTCTAAAGAGGGACTGGGAAATACTCGCTACCCTCCACGCTTCACTCACTGCACGAAAGAGAAGGAAGAGAAGCATTCACAGAATTGTGACTATCAGGCATAAATAGAACTAATGACAAACTGACTTAAAAGATTACAAAAAGCTATTCTTGAGAAAATTTTTACTAAAAGAACGCCTTTCATAAAATCACAGGGCAAGTAAGGACGTGCCCGGTGTATCTCATGTCCAAAGCTGGCTGTGCACCAGCATCACTTAGACAGACGTCCTGAGAAGCAGATTTGTGCTCCCAGCCCAGCCCCACTGAACAGAGTCCCTGAGAGGGAAGCGGGCAGGCTGCGGGGGGCGGGGGTTGCAGAAACGGATGCATATTCATACCCAGAGACGAGAATCCCAGGGGAGACTCCAGTCAAGCACAAGCCTGTAGACATGCACCAAGAACCCACAGAATAACAACGTGTAGATGTGGGCATGTCAACAAAAGAGGAGAGAAGGAAGAGCCAAGTACCTTCAGGTCCAGTGCAGTCCCCGCCTCTAACTCGCTGTGACCTGGGACAGATCATGTCAGTTCTCTGAGCCAGGCCCCACGTTGATCTGAAAAAAGAGAGAGAGAGAGAACAGACTAAATAATATCCAAATGCTATTCAATTTCCAAAAATCTATGACCTCTTGCCCAGCATCATTTACAAGCCCTACTTAATGGAAAGACTGAATCATTCACAAGCAAATTCTAGAACTGAACAAGTTGCAGAGCTTTGGGTGGATGTTCAGACACAAGCTGACTGCACTGAGTCTAGAGAAAGTTAATCGAGGATCTAAACAAGTACAGGATCACAAACAGATTGCTCAGGCCCAAAAACGGATGCTCAGAGGGGCAGCACTGAACAATATGACAGAGAACCCAATCACAAAGCCCCAAAATGCATGAGACAAAAGCTGACAATTAAAGGGAGAAACAATAAAAGTTGAAGCTTTGAATTCTTCACTTTCAATAATGTATAGAAAAACTAGACAGAAGATCAACAAAGAAACAGATTTGAGCAACACTATAGCTGAAACTGAGGCTCCAATCCTTTGGCCACCTGATGCGAAGAGCAGAATCACTGTAAAAGACCCTGATGCTGGCAAAGACTGAGGGCAGGAAGAGAAGGAGGTGACAGAGGATGAGACGTTCGGATGGCATCACCGACTCAATGGGCATGAGTTTGAGCAAACTCCAGGAGACAGTGAAAGACAAGGAAACCTGGGGTCAACCCCATGCAGTCCAGGAGGTTGAAAAGAGTTGGACAACAACAGGATGGTTAGAATCAAAAAGTCAGACAATAACAGGAGTTGGTGGAAACACATCCCACTGTTAATGGTGCTCTAAATGGTGCAACCACCTTGGAAAACAATTTGCCAGGTTTTCAAAAAGGTAAGTATAGACAAGCATAAGATAACCACAGGACTCAGCCATTCCCCTTCTAGTTATGTACTCAAGAGAACTGAAATTATACGTCCAAACAAAAAAATGTACACAGATGTTCACAGCAGCATTATTCATTCTAGTAAAACATGGAAATGACCCCAATGTCCAGATAAATAAAATGTAGTCCATCCATGCCATGGAATAACATTCAGCCATGAAAAGGGATGGAGCTCTGACATATGCTGCCACAACCTTGACAGCAGCATGCTGAGTGGAAGAAGTAAATCACAAAAGCCATATGCTGGATGATGCCACACACGAAATGCCCAGGACAGCCAAGTCCACAGAGGCAGAAAGCAGGAGTTGGGAGAACAGGGTACGACTGTTCATGATGAAGGTGGAGTTTGTTTTTGGGGTGATGAAAATGCTATGCAATTAGAGGGGTTGATGATCGTACTGTATGTTGTGAATGTGCTGAAAAGCCACTGAGTTACACACACACCCGTGGCAGCAGCACAGGGACACTGTGGTCACTTGACCTTGTCCACCAAACTGGAACTGCAGCATCTCAGCACTCAGGACTGGTGGAGATGAGGGGAGATGGGAAAGTTCCCCAAGAGCAAGGCAGGGAAGCAACGACCCAACAGCAATTTTTAAAATGGGAAACCCAAGGTGTGCATACCCCTGGGAGGACTGGGGGCCACCTGCTGCCCTTCCCAGCAGCACCTCCAGAGGGTGACTCTGTAGTCACTGTTCAACACGCATGGGTTGACAGACACACAAGACCCACACCCTACAGTTCATAGGAGACTTTCATTCATTAACTTACTGATTTCCAAAGCAGCTGCAACATACAAATGTGTGGAGACCTGGGCATCAGAGGATTAACAGACTCGCCTAAAGGGAATCAGTCCTGAATATTCATTGGAAGGACTGATGCTGAAGCTGAAACTCCAATACTTTGGTCACCTGATGTGAAGAGTTGACTCATTTGAAAAGACCCTGATGCTGGGAAAGACTGAAGGTGGGAGAAGAAAGGGATGACAGAGGATGAGATGGTTGGATGGCATCACTGACTCAATGGACATGAGTTTGAGTAAGCTCCAGGATTTGGTGATGGACAGGGAAACCTGGCATGCTGCAGTCCATGGGGTCGCAAAGAGTCGGACACGACTGAGCAACTGAACTGAACTGAACTAAAAGGACTCACTAGAGACAGCAAAGTGGAGCCTCTAAACCGACACCACAGAGAATAGACCGCAAAAGGCAGGAAGAGTCTCATCATGTTACAAATCAAAAACTTTGTATATTAAACCCCTTTCCTCCATGGCCTTCGAGGAAAAGATCTGGGCCATTTTCCAGCTCTTCACTCAGTTCTCCTATCCGCCCTACTGCCAGCATTCCCCAAAACAACGGGGCAAGTGCTCCGGGCCATGCTCGGACCCAAGCCCGGCTCCCCAGGAGTCAATATGCAGCGCAGATCACACAGTGGGGTTACTGTGTAGGTGGTGGGGGGGACCTGGGCCCGCCCTGTGGGTGCGGTTAGCACCCCGTGTGACAGAGGCACCTGGGCCACTTTCCCTTGACTGCCACCAACACCCTAGTGCTCACAGCTATATCCCAAGGAGGGACAGAGCTGCCTGACTGCCCAGAGGGACAGCGGTGATTCATTCCACAGAACAGAGGGTCCCAGAAGGGCAGTTAACCAGCTTTTCCCTAGGGGTGAGAGTTGAGATTTCTTCACATCAAATCACTGGAATTCCCAACTTAGGGAGGAGATGTCTTTATTATCCCCACTTTCCACAGAGAAACGGACACAGGCTTGCACAGAGGCCCAGAGGCAGCTGCAGACTGGTGCTGGAGTTATGAGTCGTGGGATCCAGGTGGGATCCTGGCCAGCGGGCAGACCAGGCCATCTCTCTATCCTCACCTCAGCAGGACAGAGGCAGCCTTGTGACCGGCAGGCGAACTTCAGGAGGCTCCCAGAAGTGACAGAACTGCGCAGGCCTTCTGCACACCGCAGACCACTGTCCTAGTGCTGGTTATTACTCCTGCCCTGGGCTCTACAACCAGTGACTCCCTCCTTGGGGACGGCCATTAGGTAGGGAGAAAAAATACTCCCTTTTTTGAGAGATATTTACGTGCCAGATGCCAGGTGGAGCTTCCACATGCACTATCTCATTAAATCCTCTTACAGCGATGCCCAGAGAGACGCTACCACCCCATCATGCAGAAGACGAGAGTGAGGCCAGGATGGCTCAGTGGGCAGGGAAGCATATAGTTCAGGCTTCAGCCCCCTTCTCTCCATCCACCCCACGGAGCAGGGACCAGGGCACCGCCTGCAGCTGAAACCAGCCCTGCCCACGCATTCCTGTGTGGTCTACGCGATGTTCACACTATAGAGGCGGAGAGCTGTGCTTATATGGACTCTCTAGACATACTCTGCCTGTCCTGAAATACTCACCATCTGCTCCTTCACGGAAAACATCTACCGACCCTCAGCCTGCAGCAGCAGGGCCAGGGAGCTTGGGGCCCAACCGCCAGGGCTCCACGGACAAGTGTCCCCGCTTGGCCGTGAGACCGAGACTGGAGGAGAGTCACATAACCGCGTGCGGGCATCACCTCCCTCATCTGTGAACTGAGATAATAATAGGATTGGGATGATCATAGTCCGACTTCACGGGATTGCGGGGGAAGCTGGAGACACTCAACATGAGGCCCTCAGCTGGGCCTGGGGCTCTGTCCACCACAACGTGTGGACAAAGGGCTGGGGGGTCCTGCCATCCTGTCCCCAGAAGCCCAGCCTCCTCTGCCCTCCCGGGGAGGGACACAGCCCCCAGTCTCAGGGGATTCGGGCGGAGTCTTCCTCCTTCATCTTCAGGGACACCGCAGACACCCAGCTCACTACCCTCTTCTGGAAGCAAGGCAGCCCTGGGGCTCAGTTTTAGGCTTGGTGAAGCATCAGGACCACTCTTCGGAGGCCAAGAGCCAGCAGGGACGTTGGGCAGGAATTAGAACCAGCAGTCGCGGGGGAGGCAAGGGATGAGGGAAGGAGGGGGCACAGTAATGCCCCAGAGGCAGAGGACAGCCAAGGCTTTCAACTTGGGAATTTTAAGAACATCCTGAGGCAGGACAGCCTGGAGAAACCCAGCCACCGTCTATTTTTGACTGCCTCAGGCCTTTAAAGACTGTGGTTCAAATGTATCTTTCAAATACAACTGCCCTCCTTTGAAAATACTAGTGGCCTTTTAAAGGCGGCATTGAGAGGTTTTTAAATCAGAGCCTGTAGTCTGACCCTGCAGAGATTCTCTGAGTAACTCAGAATGGGACTGGCCTCCCCGGGGACCCAGGACTCCCGCCACAGTCGCCCCCACAGACCAGGTACCAGCCTCCCCTTCACTAGGGCCAAGGCGGTGGCGGGGGCATGTCTGGGGAGCCCAGGCCTCGCTCTCCAGTGGGACTGGACACAGCACCACTGCATGGACCAGAACACCAGTGGGCAGCCCACGGACCCCCAGTCAGGAGACAGGCTGCAGTCTTGAGGGCCTGATCCTCCTCTCGACCCCCCTCCCCTCTCAGCCACTCTTTCCTGGGCCTACCACCCAGAAGCGCTCTCCAGAGCCCTAAGAAGCTCTCCACCACTGCTGGAGACTGATCTTTACAGGCCCTACATGGGGCCCTCAGCCGGGGGCAACCTCCATGCACCTCGGAGCATGGATCTGATTCCAGGCCTGCCTGCTCCAAAGTTCCAAGATGCTTCACTCTGCTCCATCCTGTCTTTCTATATATACCATCCCATCTGGTGACCCCAATGTCACTCTCCCACCTAGACAGGAAAGAGGGGGGACATGGAGCCCGCACAGAGCTCTCTGACCGCCCCCCCCCCATAAGCATGGGCCCCCTAAGGCATGTTGCAGTGAAAAGAAAAAAAAGAGGAATGAATTTTTTCTTTTCTTTCCCTTTCCTGAGAACAAAGAAGATAAAGAAAACAGGGAGCAAGCCTGAACATTCCTAGTTTTGTCACTTTAACTGCTTCTAACTCTGAATGTCTATAACCAAGTTTGCTTCCCTGCCCCCTAACTCTGCAAGAGCTTCACTTCAAACCTATTTTCCTTTGACTCTATGCTAAATACATCCTATATCTGGTGTTTACCCTTACAACGCTATTCCCCTTGTAGTTACACATCAGAAAGAAGGCTGCAGAGCCACCGAACTGCCAGATTCAATTAGTGGGTTACTGATGCCAGTCTATGACTGTCTTCGAAACAGCGAAAGAGGAAGAAATCAAGATCCTATCAGCCTTGTTCCTCATCACCGACTCCTGACTGCAAGCCCTCATTTTATATTAGCCCCTAGACTCCTCCTGGAGTGGGGGGCACAGTTCTTGAGGCAAGAGCCTACTGGGTTCCCCTCTCTGCCGGCTGAGAATTAAAGCCACCTTTCTACTTCCTCCAAACTCTGTCTCCATAATATTTATTTGGCTTTGGTGGACATAGAATGCCAAGATTTTGCCCAGTCACAGATAGAAGGGCCTCTGCTTTTAACTGGAAGAAATAAGGGGAGGAAGGAGCATGGAGAAGTGGGTGGAGGAGGAAAAAGGAACACATCTTCACATGATGCTCTGGAGTAAGACAAACACCTACAAAAGTACCAAATAAAATACCTACGAAAGTTGAAAAGCAACAACAACCAAGGTAACTGCAAACACCCCAAAACACATAATCCGGAGCTATTGCTGCTTATTTCCCAGGTAACTGAAACCAAACATCTTTGCCCTCTTCGTCTGATTCTTTAGTACAAATGGACCTTAGCGGCCCTGGGCGGTCACTGTGCTCCTGGCCTCAGAGGCAGCCTCCTCAGTCTGTGACACTCGCTTTCTGCTCAGACATGGGGGGGCTGGCACTGGACCAGAAGGTCACCGTGTGAACAGGGGACGAACCTGCAAAGCTACTGGGAGAGCGATCTCGGTGCAGGCCAGGCATGGACTCCAAAGGAGAGCGCGCCGTGACAAGGAACACCTGCGAGACAGGAAACAACCGACAGCAAGACAGAACAGACGGGCTGGAGGACTCAGAGGCCCCTTGGTGGCCCAGGCCCTCCCTCCTCAGGACTGGCCAGGCCCGCAGTCCCCAAGTCAGCCACAGGCCAGAGGCTCCCTGGGCCATGGGCGTCACAGGGCAGGAAGCACTCCTCTTCCGCCTTCTGCGAACTCTCGCAGATGTAATCATCAGCTGTACTCCACATTGCCCGACACCACAGTGGGTCTGCACTCACAGGGAGCGATGCTCACAGGTCAGAGCACCGACGGGGCGGGAAGCCAGCAGAGCACACGGCCCACGGTCAGGAACCAGGGGCGGAGGGGACAGGGACACGGCAAATCCACGGGAAGGAGACAGGGCACACCTCTCCACCAAGGCACAGGACGACCAGGGTCTCCTCACCCTCCACCCTCCTCCAGGACAAAGGCCAGGGCAGCGTGACGCTGGGCCCTGGGGCTCGTCCTGGCTCTGCCACTTAAGACACACATGGCCTCAGATGGGTCTTCACGTGTCTGCAGACCCCACAGCCCTCTTCCTGTGGGTCCAGCTCCCATGAGCAGCTGATCCGGTCCAGGGCTCTGAACACACTGGGGAGAACGGGGACCTCGGTACATGCACTTGGCCTGTGGCCAGAAGAGCATCAGTGAGCAACCGGACGTCTGCGATGCTTAATTCTGTGTATCAGCCTAATAGGGCCCTGGTCAAACGTTCTTCTGGCCGCATCTGCGAGTGTGTCCCCACTGGATGGTCACTGGAGTGGTGTGTTGAGTCAAGGAGGCCACCCTCCTTCACGTGGGCGGGTCTCAGCCAGTTGACTACAGGCCAGAGCAGATCAAGAAGGCTGACAAAGAGAGAACCAACCCCCAAGTTCCCACCCAGCCTGACTGTGGGCCGGGTCACGGTCTTGTCCTGCCTCAAGCTCAGGCTGACACCTGGACCCTGCCTGGGCCTCCAGCTTGCCGACCACGGGTCCTGGAGCTTTTAGACTCTGAAACTGTGGGAGCCAGTTCCCTAAGACAGGGGTACACGTCCTGGTTTTGAACCCTGTCTAAGATGACCTCCCGGAGCACCCTGGATGTATACATGTCAGAGAAGACGGCAGAAAACCTTCGCCGGAGAACACTTCCTGCTGCCAAACCCTCATAGGCATTAAAATGGTAAGGACGGCCTCACACAGTCAGACATTAAAGTATATGAGAACCACACCGGAGAACCCTCTCGGTCAGACCTTCACTGAAGCCTGAGCCTGGGCTGGAGAAGGTTCAGAGAAGAGCTGCTGATGTGAGAAAACAATATGAAGGCGGCCCCTGGGGGGGATGGTCGGGGCGGTGAGTGTGTTTAGTAATAATAGAGTGAAAGCAAGAGAAGGATCAGGTGTGGAGCCCCTCCGCAACCAGGGCAGCACAGCCAGGGAAGCTGATCACAGTGAAGATGGGTGGCGACGCGTTCGCTAGGAGGACGGGATCGTAAGGTCAGCCTGTGGACTGGATTGTAAGGGGAAATCGCATAAACATTATACATGGGCTCACAATGCCCTCCTGGTAGGATTTTGACACCTACCCTTCCAAAGCTTACTGGAGATCCAGATATCTCTCTCTCTCTGTCTCCCCCCATCACCCACTTCATCCAGCTTTATTTCTATTTCTTTTGGCTTCCCTGGTGGCTCAGATGGTAAAGAATCCACCTGAAATGCAGGAGACCTGCATTCGATCCCTGGGTTGGGAAGATCCCCTGGAGAAGGGCATGGCTACCCACTCTAGTATTCTTGCCTGGAGCAAGAGGAGCCTGGAGAGAGTAGCCTGGCAGGCTACAGTCCATTGGGGTTTCAAAGAGTAGGACACAACTGAACAACGAACACTTTCACTTTCTTTCACTTACAGAAACATCACAAACATTTCTCTAAACCATCAACTACTTCTCTACACCAGCACTTTTTTTTAAAAAGATTTTCTGATGTGGACCATTTTTAAAGTCTTATTGAATGTGTTCCAAGATTGCTTCTGTTTTATGTTTTGGTGTTTGGGCCCCGAGCCAAAAATGTGGGATTTTGAGCTCCCCAACCAGGGATTGAACTCACACCCCCTGCATTGGAAGGCAAAGTCTTAACCACTGAACCACCAGGGAGGTCCCCACCCCATGACTTTAAAGCAGGTGAACATCACTATCATACGGCATACCACAACTTAGTTAATGAGGCATTGAGTTAATGAGGGCTTTGAGATTCCTTCTGATGTTGCACTAGTTTAAGGAACGCTGTGACAAATGGCCTCCTACTTGCATTAGTGTTGACACCTCCCTGATTGCTCCCTTAGAATGATCTTAGACGTGGAACCGCTGGGTCAAAAGCTGCGAACCTGCTCAAGGATCTTAACCTACAGCTGATGCTTTACACCACCAGGAGGGACTGGGGCAGAGCCGTTTCTCCTTGCGCTCTCCAACAAAAGCCTTTGTTGCTTTTGTTTTTCCTTTGCATCAGTGTGAGCTGAACAGCAAGGAAGACATCCTGTGAAAGAAGCGGCGTTGGAGTTGATCGCTGAGCAGCCAGGGAGGGCGTTTCATGGCAGGAAAGAGCACAGTGGCTCAGACAGAGCATATGTGCTAAAGGGCAGGGTCCAGGTAACCCGGAGGAGGACCCAGGCCACAGGTGGGCCTTGAACAGCACCCCGAGGAGCTCAGGCTTTACTCCGCGGCACTTGGAAGCCATTAGCAGCTTCTGAGCAGGGCCAATGTGTTTCCACACGCCGCCCCGCGGGTGCCAAGAACCTGCCACGGAGGTTGTGAAGTGGCAGCATCGGGCTTCGTAGTTTTGACAGTAACCAGGAGACATGTCTATTTTTCCCACTCTGCTGTGACGCACGGGCTGGCGCGCTCCACTCGTGTTGCGACACGGATCCCACGAAGAAGACAAAACCCCGCCCGAGCACATCAAAAAGGAGCAAGAACAAGTGTCTGCAGACCCAGCAGAACAGGGCACACGGGGCCTATGAGCAGCCTTGGCTCGTTTATCTCCGTCCTTATTTCTCTCATCAATATTTTATGTCACTAGGAAACTCCAGCTTCATTTTCTGGTAATGAATTTATCATGAGACCAAGAGCAAGCTGCTGAGGCGGACGCCCGGGGAAGCTGCATAGCAGGCGGCTCTAGGCCTCGGCTGCGGGCTCAGCCACCCCGCCGGGCAGAGGGGCCGCCAGACCAGCCGGGGAGCATCGGCCCAGGAAGCCCAGATTCCATCTATGCCGGTCACTGATGCCCCAAGTAAAGACTCTTCAGAAAACACCATTTCTCCCTGGGGGGCTGAGCGGTGTCAGGGAAGGTTAGTTGGCACCACTGATTAACCACCCACTGGACATAGGACCCTGTCATAGAACAAGGAAAATAATCGAATTCAAATAGCAGCTTCTCTTCTTGCAGGGCTCGCGATCTCTGTCCTCGCTGCAGCATGGGCGGAGGGCTGGGGGCATAGCAGGCACTCAGAAACGCCTTCTCCGGTGGATGAGTAACCGCTGACGCTACCCCTTAAAACCTCGGTGTCTGATCTCAAGGGAAGTCACTTAACAGAGTCTAGCTTCAGACACCTTACTTCACAAAGTGGAGGAAAAAATAGTAACAGCAGCAGACACTTTAATAGCACTTACTATGTGCTTCCAAAGGCATCTCTTTTCAGTTCATTTTCACAGCAGCCCCAAGGAACGTGCTGCCTCTCACAGGTGAGGAGGCGGTGCCTAGGTAAGGGAAGGCCTGGCCCCAGGTCACAGAGCAGAGTTTAGATCTGTCTGTGCTCCGGTCAACTCCCCACAGCATCTCCTATCAATCCTGTATCAGTTTGGTAGAGCTCATTTTGGTGCAAATGACAAAAAAATTCATTGTTGCTGAACCCCGCAAAAGCTGGCTTACCAGTGACTTACAGAAAATTCAAGGTATATTCCTGTTTCAGGAATGGATTGACTCAAGGCCTGAAATTACGTCACGGACTCAGTCTGTGTCTGTCTCTGCAGCATACTCTGTAGGGTTCGGGTCTCAGACAGGCTCCAGCAGGCAGTCAGGGCGGCTATGGTCATCATGTGCAGCATACAGGCCTCGCATTAAACTGATGAGAACAGCAGACCCTTCTCCATCATTCACAGCTCAAACTTCACTGTCTCATTGGTCTCGTGATCCAGTGGCCACAAAGCTGTAATATGCGAATCAGTGGAGACCCAGATCAAGTCCTCAGCTGCCAGTGAACACCTGGGCCAGTCCCCGGAAGAGGGAAGCAGGACAAGCTCCCAAAGAGCAGAAAGTAGTGTCAGGAAGCCGAAGCACAGACGCCCACACCCAGAACAAGGTCAAAATGCTGATGGAAAGACATCACTTGAAGAGGATGACAGAGGCCCTGAGCCCAGGAGGAGCCGCAGCTCCCTCCTCCCCTCCCACCCTCAGACGTGCTCTGCCCCTCAGACACCGAGGCTGCTGCTGGTCTCAGGCCTTTCTAGCCCTGCTCCTCTGCCTACAACACGTCCCCCAGCTCCCATGAGTCCGGCTCCCTCGTCTCATTCACTCCTCCACTCGGGGGCCAACCTCCCCAGACCAGCCTATCACCCCTGGTACAGATGAACAGACCGACTCTCCCGAAAGGCACCTCAGAACCCGTGAGCATAATGTGCGTGAGTCACCCTCTCACCGGAAGGTGGGCTCCAGGAGGACAGGAGTCTGTTTTGTCAGCTGCCTCCTCCCTGCGCTCCGTGGGCGCGCTCTGACACGAGGCAGGCACTCCGTGCGTAATCTGCTGAGTGACGAGCTTCTCTGACTACAGCAGGGACAGTCCAGGCTGCGACGGGGACGCTGAGAGTGGAGAAGACCCGGGCAAGACGGCCAGGGGACACAAGCGGATGCCGGGACCTGAGTGCCTGCACCCTTGGGTACCAGCTCCTCCGCAGTCCCCACCGCCAGCCAGCAGGACACAGTGTGGCCACGGGGGGCTCTGAAGGGCTGGAGACACACCGTGGGAAGGAAGAGGGTGGCCAGGGGTTTTGAAAGCAGGTGAGAGAAACCGAGACGAAGAGACAGGGAGGACGCAGCCTTAAAGGGTGCAGGACGGGGCTGGAGACACGTCATCATCGCCCTGCACCCCACAGCGGCCTCGAGGCCAAGATCATCTGAATCTGATCCAAGCAGGAGGCTGAGGAAGCACCTTTGACCTCTCTCTGGACCAGAATTGTACCATCGCAGAACTGTATCTAGAAAGGGACATTAGGAAAAAGAAAAAAATTCTGAATGGTAATCAAGTTCTTTGTCTCACTGAGCAGGTAAATCTGTTTTCATTGAGAAAATTGAAATAAGACTAGCATTCAGCTGTGACATTTACTACACAGATTAATTAATTACCTAAACAGATCTGAGTTAGAAAAATAAGATAATTTCAGAGAATCATGATATAAACACCCACAGTTTCCGAGACACGGATGTAAAATTCACCACACAAAGCCTATGAGATAATATTGGTTTATTTTTCCTGCTTACAAAATTAAGTCTCAGTCATTTCCCGTTTCCCCACAGGGCAATCCCTGATGACTACTGAACACGCCGAGTTCATTACTGTGAGGCCACATCCTTGCTGCTAACGCACCACTTGGAGACTGTAAATATCCCGCATCTCCTTCTACGAGACAGACATTCTCTTTCCTGCTTCTCATTAAATTTCTGATGAACTAATAAGGAACTGATAAGTTCTTTGTGAGGATCCCAGGCCAACGTGGCAGCTGATTCCCAGGGGCCAGTCTGTATACCGACATCAAGGCTATATGTAATTTTGTGAGAAGCCATCACACTCCTTTCCACAGTGGCTGCACAATTTGACCTTCTCGCCAGAAATACAGAATTCCAATTTCTCCAGGTCCTGGCCAACTTTTGCTATTTTCTGTTTTTCTGATAATAGTCATCCTTTGGGGCATGATGAAGTGATATCCCACAGTGGTTTTAATTTGAAGTTCCCTAATGACTAGTGATGTTGAGCCCAGTTGATTTTGTTTATTGGCCATTTGTTTGTCTTCTGTGGACAGGTGTCTACTCAACTCCTCTGCCCATATTTTAACGGGGTTGTTTGATTTTCCGTTGCTGGATTGCAGGAGTTCTTTTTATATTCTGTATATTAATCTCTGATCATATATATGATTAGCAAATATTTTCTCCCATTCGGTGGGTTGCTTTCTCACTTTGTTGTTAGTGTCCTTTGATATGCAAAAGGTTTCTTTTTTAAACTTTGATGAAGACCAATTTATCTATTTTTTTCTTTTTTGCCTGTGCTTTTGGTATCATATCTAAGAAATCATTGTCAAATTCAATATCATGAAGATTTTCCCTATGTGTTTTTCTCAGAATTTTATAGTTTTCACACTTACATTTAGGTTTTGGTTCATTTTGAGTAATTTTTGTATATAGTATAAAGTAAGGATCCAGTTTTCCCAGCACCAGTTGAAAGACTGTTCTTTTCCCAATCAGTCTTGGCCTCCTTGTTGGAAATCAATTGACCATATAGGTGAAGGTTTATTTCCAGGCTCTCTCTTCTCTTCCACTGATGTATACATCTGTCTCTATGCTAGTGCCATATTGTTTTCATTATTGTAGTTCTGTAGTAAGTTTTAAAATCCAGAAGTGTAAGTCCTCCAGGTTTCTTTCTTTCTTTTCGAGATTGTTTGTGACTACTGAGGATCCCTTGAGATTTCATATGAATTTTAGGGTAGATTTTTCTTTTATTTCTGCAAACAAACTAGCATTTTGAAAGGGATTGCCTTGAATCTATAAATTGCTATGTGTAGTACTGACATCTTAACAATTATTAGTCTTTCAATCTATGAACATCGAATGTCTTCCCCTTTTTTAATGTCCTCACTCATTTCTTTCAGCATTGTTTGGAGGTTTTCAGTGTAGAACTCTCTTACCTCCTTGGTTAATTGTTAAGTCTTTTATTCTTTTTGATACTTTTGTAAATGGAGATGTTGCTTTAATTTTTTAGATTATTTATTGTTAGTGTAGAGACATGTAACTAATTTTCTGTGTTGATTATGCATCCTGTAACTTTACTGAATTCATATATTAGTTCTAACAGTCATTTAGGAACTCTTTAGGGGTTTTCTACATACAAAAAGATCATGCTATTTGTGGAGATAATTCTTCTTTCTTTCCAATTTAGATGCATTTTATTTCTTTTTCTTGCCTAACTGTTCTGGATAGAAATTCTAATACTATGTTGAACAGAAGTGGTAAAAAAAAAAAAAAAAAAAAAAAAACCAGCTATTTTTAATATATTTTTCAGTCTTTTTCACTTCAAAATTTTTTAGTCTTTCACCTTTGAGTACAATACTAACTACAGGTTTTTCATATATGTCCTTTATCATGTTGGAAGATTTAGAAATCTGCCTGCAATGCAGGAGACCCCAGTTCTATTCCTGGGTCAGGAAGATCTGCTGGAGAAGGGATATGCTACCCACTCCAGTATTCTTGGGTTTCCCTTGTGGCTCAGCTGGTAAAGAATCTGTCTGCAATTTAGAAGATCTGGATTTGATCCCTGGGTTGGAAGATCCCCTGGAGAAGGGAATGGCTACCCACTCCAGTACTCTGGCCTAGAGAATTCTATGGACCGTACAGTCCATGGAGTCACAGAGTTCGATACAACTAACACTTTACTTTTACTTACTTTAAAAGCTTACTGGAATGCCCAAAATAAGTGTTTTTAGGTTTTGATAAAAGTATATCAAGTCAACTTGACAACAAACTGATTGGCAGGCTTATATTTTTCATGGGTGAAAACTGAATTAAATAGTACTTACTCATATTCGTATCATAAGTAAAATTATTGCAATACCTGTGCTTCAGTGGTGGTTGGTTGTGGGGAGCAAGGGGTCAATGTAACAGGTCATTTACAGAGAAATGGGAATTCCTAAGACATGATGTGATGTAACACACAACAAGAGTCACTCATTTCCTTCTTCTGCACAGAGTCAAGCTACAAAGATGTGTTTTCTCAGTGTGAAAAGTGGTTATTTGTTACAGCAGCCCCGAGAAAGCACTCTTGCTCTAACCGGGTCCTGGGTGTCTCCTACTGGAACGGTCCACCCTTGGCTGCAATGCTCACAGGAGGGCCTCAGTGACGAGGAAACGCTGAGCCCACTGGATCACAAGATAAAGGAGTAATTCAGGGGCTCCAGCACTCTCCAAAGTGCTTTCCCACTGGCCTCACCAGCTGACCATCTGACCCCCACCTGGCCTCCTCTGTACACAAGAGAAAAAATAAGGTCCACTGTCAGTTTACAGACATACAAGCCAAGATGTGGACTCTAGGCTTTTGCTTGAGGCCCCTGCTTCCACTGGACTTCCCTGGTGGCTCAGACGGTAATGTGTCTGCCTACAATGCAGGAGACCCAAGTTTGATCCCTGGGTCGGGAAGATCTCCTGGAGAAGGAAATGGAAACCCACTGCAGTACTCTTGCCTGGGAGATCCCATGGACAGAGGAGCCTGGTAGGCTACAGTCCATGGGGTCGCAAAGAGTTGGACACAACTGAGCGATCTCATTTTTCTTCTTTCTTTCCTGTTCCTGCCACTGTGCAGACCCAACTCCATAAGAAGGGAAATGACAAGGTTGGGGGGGGCGGGGCGGGGGGGCCTATGAGAGCACCTTCCAGTCGACAACGCTCTTATACCCACGCCATTTAGTTCTCACAACACGGGAGGCCCTCTGGCCACCCCTGCTCGACAGGTGAAAAAAACAAAAGACTGAGCAAAGTCCAGCGACTTCCTCCAAGATGCACAAGGGCTGCAGCCGTCTGACGTCAATCAAGGGCCTGCTCCTCCCTCGCAGCTACTGTCGTTCCACGTTCGTGGGGCGCAGGCCGAAATAATACACGCCATACCCAGATGCACGTGTGGGTTGTGGGGTGGGCTTTTTTTTTTTGCATTTAAAAATAAAAATAGTCTTGATGTAAAGTTTAAAACAGGAGGGTGATTTGCATAAGACCCTGCACTCTCAATTACACCAATTACTTTATAATTACAGGCAATGCCATCTTGAGTTTTTCAAAACCTATGTCTATTCTTAAAGAATCTGTCAGAAAGGAGGCTTCTTCTCAGGGAGAGGCTCCAATTAGTATGCATGCTGCATGCAGAGGAAGCAGGCCTGCTGGAGCTCCGGGGACGAGTGAAAAGCCAGTACTTCCAAACGGGCCTGCAGGGAGAGCAAAGCCTTGGAAAGCTCCCGGCTCCAGGCTCCCGGCTCTGCTGCGGCTGGCCCGTGCTGCCCTCCCGCCGGCTGCAGCCTCTGCCACGAGGTGGGAAGACAAGAGCCTGGCCTGCTGAACTTGGGCGCCTCATAACTACCCTTACGAGTCGCTCGTGGGAGAAACAACCAGGACGGGTGGGCCCCAGTCCTTCTACACTGGGTGCACCCCAGGCAGTGAAGTATCACCATCTCCTCCAACCCTGGAACCGCTGGCCCAGAGGACTTGGAACAGGCGGGAGCAGGGACATCCGTGGTCAGTGGCGATCCTTCTACCCGCCCCCTCATGTCGGTAAGTGAATCTCCAACCAAGGCCTGGCCCTTGCCTCCCCCAGGGCCCCACCTTGATTCCATGTCAGTCACAGTGCGCCCCTCCCCTGCAGCCTCTGGGACCGGCCCCCGTCTTCTCCAACCAGACTTGGACCCACTTGCACAGCAGAACGAGTCTAACGGAAGCACACAACTGTGCTACTTACTTCAATTTGTGATCAGTAAGTGCCAGGGGCACGGGTTACCATCAACATCCACAGCTCTGGGGCCCGGCGGCCCAAACGCCAGACGGCCAAGACAAGCAGGCGCATCTCTAACATGGATGGCACCTCACCAGTCTTCAACTCGGCTGATGGCCTTGATTCTATTCCACCAAGAAAACTGAAATAGTGGGGGAAAGAACAACCACAGCTCCCACTGCTCATCTGCCTTCCGGCACTTCCCGCATTGCGGTGATGGCCGCCCCCCACCCCACCCCCACCCATCTGATCTCATCCCTCTTCATCTGCTCAAGGATGCAGTCCCAGCAATTGGTCCCCTCTCTCCTGCAGCAACATCAGTTTTTTTTTTTTCATTCTGCTGCATCTTTTCCATCAATGTACAAACATACTGTGGCTTTTCTCTATTTAAAACTCTCCCAACCGTGCTCCCTTCTTTAGCTGCCTCGTTTCTCCTGCCCCAGAGCAGAGCTCAGCGAGCAGCGTGTCCGTACCTGTGGTGCGTCTGCATCTATGCAAATGCGTCTCCTCCACCCTCCCTTGAAACTGTTCCACGTCGGGGCCACCCCCACCTCCTCACCAACGCTACCCTAATTCAGGCCACCTGTGTCACCCATGGTGCAAAACCAACATCAACTTTCAGCCTCAGCCTCTTAATTATCACCAGCATGTTACACTGCTGGTCACCACCTCCTCCTGAAAACACTGGCTCAGGAGAGCTCCCTGGACCACAGGTCACCTGGTTTCCAGCCACATCGTGACCACCCCACCCACTTCTCAGGGCCCCTCTTGCCTCACCTCTAAGCACCAGGCCCAGGCTCAGATTCTAGACCTCTCTTCCGTGGGGTCACCCAGCCTCTGGTTTCAACACCATCAATGTGTGAAGGTCACCCAGATTTGTACTGGCAGCTCGGGCCCCAGCTCCAAACTCAACTCACACATCTCACTGTCTGGCAGGCATCCCCACACGGACATCTAGTCAATGTCTGAGACCCAACATGCTTAAAACTGTGCTCTTGATCTTCCCAAAGCTGTTCTTTCCACTTTTTCCCTGAGATCACTTGATGCAACATTGTCCTGTTAACTGAAAAGCTAAAAACAGTGGGGTCACCCTTGACTTTTCCCATCTCCTGACCCCACATCCAGTCCGGTAGCAGTCAGAGTCACATCCTTTAAATATACAGACAGAGTCACATCCTTTAAATATACAGAGAGAACCCGCTCACTTCCCCATGCATGTCCCCGTGACCCACCCACCCCTCAGGTCCTACCACTTGCTCTGCCCTGGTCACTCCAGTCTGTCCTCAGCACGGACATCAGAGTGACACCCAGTGGCCATATCATTTCAGTCCTCTATTGAAACCCTCCACTGAGCTCCCAGTGCAGTCCAGCTGACCTGCCAGGCCTTGCTCCCACCAACCCAACCCGCCCTTCCTCTGTGAACACTCCTGTTCTCAGCCGTTCATCCCACTTCTGCCACGTGGCCACCTCCCTGCTCCTGGGTCACCCGTTCATTCTTCTGTCTGCAGACCACGAATGTGCCTACTGGAAGGTCTTGCTCCAAAGGCTGCTCAGAGCCAGGAAGCCTTTGCCCTAATCCCACCATCAGCAAGGACTCCTCGGACATCCCACCCAAATTCCCACCCTTTTCCCTGGTTCCGTCCTCCGCCCACCTCCTCCCAGACACTGCTCCTCCCTGTTGCGCTATTCTGTATTTACCTACCTCGTTTATCGTCTTCACGTGTGTGCTGTCACTTCAGTCTTTTCCAACTCTGTGCGACCCTATGGACTGTAGCCCCCCAGGCTTCCCTGTCCATGGGATTCTCCAGGCAAGAATACTAGAGTGGGTTGCCATAACCCCCCTCCAGAGAACCTTCCTGACCCAGGATCAAACCCAGGTGTCCTGCACTGGCAGGCGGATGCTTAACCACTGAGCCACCTGTATCCACACTGTGCTCATATTCCCTACTACAGCCCCAGTGCCTACAACAGTGCCTGACACACACAGTGGGTGCATACAGCAGGGGCTGAATGAATAACCGGTGGCCACTGGTTATCAATACATCCAGACTAGAGCACTTGGCTTACACCACCTCTAGACACACACACACACACACACACACACACACACACACCCTAGTTTATTGCCCAGTATTCCCCAACCAGAACTGGAAATCTGGGATTCAGACTCACCCTTGATGCTTCCCTCCCTTCCCTGTGGCCCCAGACCCACTCCACTCCCACTCCAGCCCAGCTCCTGAGCCCACCCCTCCCCTATCCTCACCCACACACCTCTGCCACCACTACCCTGATGAGAATCCCTTTCTGGACCATGTGAGGCTGGTCTCTTGGCATCTCCTGCATCTCCCACCCCCAACCATGGTCCCCATCAGCTCTTGTCTCCTGGCTTCCATCCATCCCCACCTCTTTCTCAAGTACCTGCCATGGGCCCACATGCCTTCTCCCCAAATGCTTTCCCCAGCTCTTTGCCTGGCCAACTTTTCTCCCCTTGGGTCCTACTTGAATCTTCCCAGAGAACCTCCTCTGGCCACCCTGCCCATGTGACTCAGAAAGCCTACACCCACCCAACCACCATCTCCCATCCACAGTTCCCAGCACTCGGAGCACTTGTTACCTGCAATCACATCCTCTATCTGCATTCCCACTGAACCTGCAACACCGCTGAAGGCAGAGACAGAACTAGGAACAAGCAGACACCAGGCCCCCAGACGCATGAAGGGCTGAGTGACAGCAAGTATGGGGCCACCATGGAATCTGGAGATGTCCACTGTCCCCCTGCCCCAGGAACAGATGTCAGCCACACAGAAACAGCGACAAGGGCCAAGCTAGTGCCCCTGAAGCCACTGGCCACCGAGGCAGCCCCCTGGCCTCCTGCTCCTCCTGGCCTGTCCTCAGTCTTGCTCTGGAGTTGTCTTTCTGTCTCGGTTTCATGGGAATCAGGAGAAACCTCTCCATCAGGCGGCACTGGCCCAAACAATATCATGTGAAAGGGCTTAAGAAGCAAGAAACAACTCACCCCCCAAATACCCCATACTTGGCTTCCAGCTGTTCCGAACAGCTGGATGCTTTTCTGAGCCAGAGAGCTTCTATCTCTACGCCAATAAGAGGGAGAAACCACACACACAGACAAGCAGGATGGGTCACTGCGAATTCCCTTGGGAAGATACGCGTCATCGGCGTTCTTCATACAGGCTTCCAGCAGTAAGTTTTCAACTCTGTTCTGAGCTGGGTACCACCATCAAAGACTCGCGTGTGAAGTGACCCCGCCACAGAATTTATAAACTAGATGTGCTGAGAAAGCTAACGCACATTAGACAATTAGCCAAAGATGATGATGGAACAGAACAAGCACTAAATACAGTCATTCAGGTTCAGAGAGGGCTGAGGTCTCCTGGAGAAGCTTTGGGCTCTGCTCAGAAGGGAGAGAAAGCTGGAGAAAAGGCAGGCAGCCCAGAAGGGAAGACGTCTGCCAAGGCGCGGAGCTGGGCACGAAGCCGGGTGAAGTGGGCTGCCAGACCAGACCTGAAAGGAGTGTTTAGGACAGTATACCTGGACTGAGTCTCCTGGTACCCGGCCCACAGTGAGAGTCGGCACAGAAGTCCTTACCCTCTTAGAGCCTCTGCCTCAGCTACCGGATATAGCCTCTACCTGCACACCAGACCCTCTGCCTGCTGGGACGCAGCCACCCACGTCAGTGAAGGCGGAGACGCGGTTCTGGTATAAAGGCCTCCCTGACCAAGCAGACCTGCTGCACTCCTGGTGCCCTCGGCCACACGGCCCTGTTGGGGTGGCAGCCTGCCTTCTCCTTCTGGGCAGCTCGAGGGGACAGGATGCACCTTATTCTCTCTCCCAGCACCCAGCACAGAGCCTTAGGGACAGGCACACCAGGGAATTCTGAGGATGCTCTGAGTCCTTTCTGTTCTCGCCACCTCCTCCCAGAACATCCTCAGAATTCCCTGGTGCGCCTGCTGCTCATCTACCCCAACTTCATGGGCTCCAACTTTCTCTCTTCTCCCTTTGACCACAGAGAGAGGAACTTGAATAGCTGACCAAAGGGACCAGTTTCAGGCAAGCCATGTACTTCCTGAGCCTCGGTTTCCCCTTCTAAAAAGGGGGTGCTGTGGTAATCCCCCATCTACAGGGATGGTCTTCAGCTGTGAGCTCCCTGGATGGAGCAAGCAGAGAGGGGGTGGATCCCATCGTCTTCAGGACGAGCCAGGGAAAGGGGCTTGTGGAGGCTGGGAGAGAAAGCATCTGGAATCGGATGTTCTGAATGGGTGCAGCTTCCACCAAAGGGGAACTCTGCAGACTCCCCCACCCAGCAACCACCCACAGTTCTGTTCCTCCACCCCGTCCACCCCTGGGCCAGCGTCGTCCCTACAGCCCCTACCTTCTTCTAGTTCCAAAAGAACTTGCTAAGCTGTCAGATGCTCCTCACCCTCACCTCCCCAGCCTCTGGCTCTGGCTTCCTGGTCGGAGGGGGAAACTAATGAAAAGACCACGTGGACAATGCATTACTAGATTAAATTCCATACCGAGCAGCACCTGCCAGACTGAAGGCTCCTGACCAGCATCTGGGTCACAACAGGACCCCTGCGGGGATTCAGCTGGCATGAGAAACAGACCAGGGGTGAGGCAAGGGGCAGCTGAGTCATCAAAACCCAGAAGATTTGAGCAGTCATCTGGTCCATCCCCCCACCTGGCTCAAATCCCTCTGCAACACATCACATCAGCAGTCACCCAGACACCTCCTGGAGCTGCTCCGATGTGGGCGACCTCATTTCTCCTGGGGTTCTCTACTCTGTGGTTGCAATTTGTTAGAAAGATAAGCTCAAGACTGCCTCACTTTAATCTCTATTCAGCCTAATTCATTCATTCATTCATTCAGCAATTATATGCAGATCACCAGGCACCGTCTGAGTCACTAGAGAAGCCAAAAAGAAAGAAAAGAAGACATAAAGATGGCCAACAGGCACATGAAAAGATGATTAACATCACTAAGTACTTCCCCAAGCAAGCATACTGGAGTGGGTAGCCATTTTCTTCTCCAGAGGATCTTCCTGACCCAGGGATCTAACAGCAGATTCTTCTATGCTTTCTTTTTTTTTTTTTTTTTTTTTCATTTATTTTTATTAGTTGGAGTCTAATTACTTTACAATATTATAGTGATTTTTGCCATACATTGACTAAATCAGCCATGGATTTACATGTGTTCCCCATCCCAATTCCCCCCTCTCACCTCCCTCCCCATCCCATCCCTCTGGGTCCTCCCAGTACACCAGCCCAGAGCACTTGTCTCATGCATCCAACCTGGGCTGGTGATCTGTTTCACCCTTGATAGTATACTTGTTTCAATGCTGTTCTCTCAGAACATCCCACCCTCGCCTTCTCCCACAGAGTCCCAAAGTCTGTTCTGTACGTCTGTGTCTCTTTTTCTGTTTTGCATATAGGGTTATCGTTACCATCTTTTTAAATTCCATACATATGCATTAGTATACTGTATTGGTCTTTATCTTTCTGGCTTATTTCACTCTGTATAATGGGCTCCAGTTTCATCCATCTCATTAGAACTGATTCAGATGAATTCTTTTTAATGGCTGTGTAATATTCCATTGTGTATATATACCATAGCTTCCTTAACCATTTGTCTGCTGATGGGCATCTAGGTTGCTTCCAGATGCTTTCTAATTGTGGTGCTAGAGAAGACTCTTGAGAGTCCCTTGGACTGCAAGAAGACCAAACCAGTCAACCCTAAAGAAAATCAACCCTGAATATTCATTGGAAGGACTGATGCTGAAGCTGAAGCTCCAATACTTTGGCCACTTGATTCGAGGAGCCAACTCATTATAAAAGACCCTGATGCCAGGAAAGATTGAAGACAAAAGAAGGGGGCAGCAGAGGAAGAGACGATTAGTCAGCATCACAAACTCAATGGACATGAATCTGAGCAAACTCTGGAAGACAGTGGAGCCTGGTGTGCTGCATGCAGTCCATGGGGTCTTAAAGAGTCGGACACAACTTAGAGACTGAACACCACCCCCAGACACTGGTCCACGATGCCAAGGGTGCCATGAGGAACAAGACAGTGCATCCTGTCCCCACACAATACATGGTCCTTCAGAGACACAAGCCAGCAAACAGCCTGTACATTTCAGAACCCGGCTGGATATGCAGGGATCGGTGGGGACACATAGGAGAGACCCCACCGGGGTGTTTTAGTGGGTTACAGGGGTGCAAGTCAAGAAAGCTTTTCTGGGAGAGACATCACAGCCAGAATTGATCAGTTAACAAGTCAAAGGGTGGTAGGAATGGGGTGGGAAGGGATCCACACAAGAGTCTTTTGGGGAACCTATAAGTTGTGGGAAGTGACCTCTGACAGATGAGGATGGTAACACAGGTGGAGAGGAAGATGTATTTGAGCCCTTGATCCAGACCACTGGTTTTGTTCCTGGCTTACCCTGGTCCTGAGGCCTGCCCACTGCTACCCCGATCCCAGGCTTTGCTCCGGCTGGGGCCTCGCACTCCCCAGCCCACCCAGCTATCACAAGTCTGCAGCTGCTCCTCTATCAGGCTGGACAGCTTCTCTCCTCTGTTAGGTCACCGTCCTCAATGGCTGCTGGACGCCCCAAAGCATCCCTACTCAGAGCCAGGCCATGGGGAGGTGTCCTACAGGTTTTCTCAAGCCCAGCAGGAGGGAGTCAGAAATTACACCCCGGGGACCCTGGTCTTTACAGCAGGAAGCAAAGAACAGGTCCAGCTCCACAGGAGAGCTCCCAGTCTCATGACCCCCACCCCAGGCCTCCTCCAAATTTCAAATCATCCCTTCTCCACAATTACCAGCCTCTGAAAGAGTTTTCAAATGGAAACTGCCAGCTTCATAACCAAACTATTGCACAGCCCAAAGTGAAGTACTGAAAGTGTTAGTCACTCAGTTCTGTCTGACTCTTTGTGACCCCAGGGACTGTAGCCCACCAGGCTGCTCTGTCCATGGAATTCTCCAGGAAAGAATTCTGGAGTGGGTTGCCATTCCCTTCTCCAGGGTGTTTTCCTGACCCACGGAACGAAGAACCCAGGTCTCCTATATTGCAGGCAGATTCTTTACCATAGCCGTAAAAAGGAATGAAGCAATGATCCACGCTACAATGTGGATGAATCTTGAAAATATTATACTAAGTGACATAAGCCTGACACAAAGGCCACAGACTGTATGATTCTATTTAAATTCAACATCCAGAACCGGCAAATCCATAGAGGCAGGAGGTATTAACAGATCAGTGACTGCCAGGGGCTGGGGGAGCAGGGAATGGGGGAGCAAGTGCTGACGGGTGGGGTGTGGGTGTGTGTGGGGTGAAAGAATGTTCTGAAACTAGATGGAGTGAATAGCTGCACAACATTGCGAATGCATTTAGTGCCACTGAACTGCACACTTGAATATGATTAAAATGGTAAATGCTATGTTTTGTGTGTTTTTCCACAATAAACACCCCTACCGTCTTTATACTACTCTGTGCCACCTTGCAGGGCACCTCCTCACCCTCCTCAGCCAGCCCCGACCCCTGGGGTCAGATGAGGAAGCTGAGATTCCGCCCCGCCTGGGGCTCACGCTGAGGCCGCCCAGCCGCCTGAGCAGCAGGTGAAGGACCGCTCACACGATGCCCATGATGACCACGGTAACCACGGTGCCCCGGGGTGGCCGTGCTGTGCTGTGGGCGTGCAAGGGGGCCCGGGGACAGGAGGCGGCAGCCTGCCTAGCGAAAGTCAGAACAAAGGTGATGACACAGAGGCTCACCTTCTGCGGGTACACATGGGGCCTGGCGCCCATGGAGTGGCAGATGTTAGAGGAGCAGGAATCTCCCGTCTCTCCTGTGGTTGGAACTGGAAGATCCTTTATGGACTGATGGGCTACAGGCAGCCTGAGGACCAGCTAGACGGCAATGGGAGGGGATGGAGAGAGATGCTCGGAGGCCTGGGGACCTCGCTCGATCACAGATGATGGAGGCAGGTGCAAGTGGGCAGGCCAGGGGCGTGTGAGGAGCAAAGTAAGTGTGCCTACATGGGACCCACCAGGTGAGCACAGGTGGGGGGCGTCCCCCAACCAGGCCACACTGAGGGGTTCTCTGGGGCCTGTCAGGGGACAGTGACAGGGAGGTCACATTATCAGTCTCTGAGTAATGCGACAAAATCACCAGCAAGCCCTGAAGGTCTTCTCTAGTTTATTCCATCAAACAATAGTCGGGAACCGAGGCTGAGACCCCCTGAGGTTTGCTCCCTTGGCGGATGGGCCAGGATCTGAACCAGGACGGTCCTATTGGGACGCCCGCCCTGCCCCTGTGGTTGGAGCTCGGGACTTGGGGCGAAAGGCAAGGGGTGCAGGCTGACCTGGGAAACAGGTAGAGGACAGGTGGTCTCATGAGGTGGGAGGGAGGGTGTGGTCACAGAAGGGAGACACAGAAGCCAGCCCTCTGTGTGCGCTTCCTCTAGGAAACACTGCTGAGACCTGGGCATGGTCCATCTCCTCCTGGGCTGGGGAACCTTGGCTTTGGGGAGGAGCCAGCGGGCTGACCTCAGTCGAGGTCCCACCTAGGGACGGCTTCGCTCAACACCAGTACTTTCAGCCGGTGGACGGTTTTACGCCTGCAGCCACGCTGCCCCACCACACAGCAATACCCGCAGATTTCTCCCTGAGACCACGCTTGACCACAGTCCCCTGACCAAGTCAGCTTCCTCTCAAACCAGAGCAGAGGAAGTGCCACACACAGTCCACAAGACTGGCAGGTACGGTGGCGTTGGCAGGGTCCACCGGCAAATCTCTAACTCACAGCCCAGAGCCACCACCCACCACCACGTTTTGAAAACCTACTTTGAAAGAAGCCACCCAACAGGAAACCACTCATGTCTCTCCTCCAAATTTAGGGAGCGTGTGGGTTTTTCAACCAGAAGCTGTGGTTCAAAAGCCTGAGTTGCAGGTTTTGAAAGAAGATATAATGCCAACTGTCCAGATTTTATACCCTGAATAGCCTCCCTCAGACAGTGGAAGACGGCTGTCTGGGGACTTCTGTCGGCTGCCGCTCTGTGGAGAGCTGTCCCCTGAATCCTAGAAGGTCTCTCCATCCAGACAGAACCAGGAGGTGTTCAACCAGTCTGTACCCCACTTCTCCCATCACAGATGGGTGGAAAGCAGCAGACAGGCCATGCAAACCCTGCTCTCCTCCAGGCATGAGGCTCGGTCAAAGCACTCCACTCTCAGACCCTGCTTCCCCATAAAATACAGAAAAATAACCACTGTTTACATTCTCACTTTGTGTCTGCCCAGCATACTTCCTCCCTTATTCTAGAAACATCACCTTCGCCTTCCTTGAAGGGTCCTATGGGTCCATTCCTTCTGAAACTTATGGGACTGGTCTTATGAGCCTGGTCTGACCCATGAACATATTCCACCCCTCTGGCCACAGTGTCCAGTTTGGGGACAGCCACGTGCACCAAGCTCAATTTCAGGACATTTTGTTGGCAATGCTGAGAAGGGAGGCCTCTCTCTGCTGGGTTCATTTGCAGTGAGGATGACCTCAACCCGATGTTGCCTGAGGCCCGTTGAGGGAAGAACTCATCAGACTACAGCCAATGGGGTCAGAGGGGAGGATGGAGGAGAAGAGAGAGACCACATCCCAGAGGCATTGTTCATGTCCCTGGAGCCAGCTGTGCTCGATGTCAGCCCTCACCCCTCCACTTTTTGTTACATGAACGGACTGAATTGGGTTTGTGATACTAAAACAGAATTGGTGCCTGTGTAATAGGTTTGTTGTGAGACTTGGTTGGATAATATAAGCGAAGCACTTAGCCCAGTGTCTGGCACATAGTAAACCCTCAATAAATAATGATAGCTTTAATGGGGAGCAAATGAGATGATCGATGTGAACACACTCAGGAAGGCATAACATGTTCTATAAAAGTAAGGTACCTGTGATGTGCTTTTCCTGTTCTCCAGTGATCTACACCTCCCATTGAGCCTTTATTGCCCACTCTCATTCTCTAAATATTTCATGTGCCCAATTAGACTGTGAGCATCTCATGGTAGGAACTGAGCTTCATATTCTGTTTTAGCCACCAAGAGATCTAACACTGTTGTCACACATGCCAGGTCATGACAGGACAGTCAACATCACAGGCGTGAGCATCTGAGCCCTTGGCTCCATATGCTGGCTCTGTTCCCTACGGAGGGGGGTGATCACAGGGGGAGCTAACTTCACCCCTCCGGTCCTAGTTGTCTGCCATGTAAAGTGTGGCCAATGCCGGTACCCACTTCATTTAGTCATCACGAAGATGAAATTCATTATTGAAGCATGTAAGACAGTGCCTGTCATGTAGTGATCCCTACAAAAATGTCTGTTAAGTAAACGCTTCCCAATTATTTTATTATTGTGATTCAAAAGCATTTACTGAATATTCAAAGGATATTCAACCCTTTCCTTAATACTGTGATGAAGAAGACAAGCCCCTGCCTTTGCTATAATGACAGCTATCATTTTTAAGGGTATACTCTTTGCCTACATCTGTTTTCCCTCATGCTCCAATCATGCACTTTAACGCTGGAAGGAGCCAAATGAGACTTTGCACTTTGCAGATGAGAACAGAGAGGTCCGGAGAGGCTACATGATTTATCCAAGTTGGCATGGCTTGCTGGAAAGAGTGAGGAAGAGAATCTAAATCCCCTGACTCCAGACCCGTCATGCCCTGCTCACTGTGCCACACAGCCTGAGGAGCTGGTACACGAGCATATGGCCAGAACACATAAACACAAACAACTGCAGCTGCACAGAGATTCTTTCTCTGTCCTTTAACAAATATTTATTTAGCACTGAAATATATACAACTGCCAAAAATTAGGAAAATGGACTACAGCAAAACGGAACCATTCCCCACCCTGTTGTTTTGTAAAAGAGCAAGTGTATTACCTTTCTCTCATTCGTTTGGCAAATATTTAAGCATTTATGATTTACTAGGCATGGGGAAGAGATCCAGTGTCTACACAAAGAACACAGTTCTTTCCCGCACAGAGCTTAAAATATCATGGATTTGGCTATATCATGAGCACTGAGTGATGTTTATTGGTGATATGAATGAAACATTAAAAGTACTAGTAAATCGATGGATGGATGGATGGGTGGATAGATGGATAAATGCATGGATGAATGGATAGGTCAGTAGACAGACGGATGAATGGATGGTTGGCATGGGTAGATGGATGGTTGGGATGGGTCAATGGATGGATGGATGGATAGGTCAATGGGTAGATGGATATGTGGATGGATGGATGGATGGATAGGTCAATGAATAGATGGATGGATGGTTGGATAGATGGATGAATGGATGGGTGGGTGGATGGATAGATGAATAGATGGATGGTTGGTCTTTTCCAAGGGCACACATCTCTGAGGTTTGTGCATAAGATATTGCACAACTATCTTCCCTTGATTTATTTCCCCAAAAGATTTGACAAGGAGCATGAAAGATTGAATCGGGAAACTTAGGGGATGAAAGGAACCTAAGAGATCAGAATACCCAACTCCCTAACATTATAGATGAGAAAACTGGCACTCAGAGAGATGCAGGTCACATAGAAGCCCAGTTCCATGACCACCTTTCAGAATATAACCCCCTGGCAGCTGATTCCTCGTCCTGGAGGAACACATCTTAGAAAAGTTAGGTTTCATCCTCAGGATTCAACCTTCACCCAGAAAAGCCATAGTTCAAAAAGGTCTCCTCTAGGATGTCACCCACCCACACTGGCTTTGGAAATTATAAAAGCTTTCTGTGGTGTTCAATGAGATCTTCTCATGACCCAAAGAACTGCACACCGAGGCTTGAAGGTGATGGTTCTGTCCACAGTTAACCATTATCAGACAGGCAGCAGAGTCGCTACCCTTGAAATTTGGTTGCCAACCACCAAGACTGTGTAGGATCCCTGAGCACTTTAACGGCTGGGAGGCAATGAAATTCCTCATACCCTCCCTCTGGGAGCAAAACATCAAATGACACAGGTTAAGAAATGCAAACCTTTGTCTGTTTCCTCATTTGTTATTATAACACATATATACGGAATTTAGATAGATGGTGGCGATAACCCTATATGCAAAACAGAAAAAGAGACACAGAAATACAGAACAGACTTTTGAACTCTGGGGGAGAACGTGAGGGTGGGATGTTTTGAAAGAACAGCATGTATATTATCTATGGTGAAACGGACCACCAGCCCAGGTGGGATACAAGAGTCAGGTGCTCGGGCCTGGTGCACTGGGAGGACCCTGAGGAGTCGGGTGGGGAGGGAGGTGGGAGGGGGGATCGGGATGGGGAATACATGTAACTATATGGCTGATTCATGTCAATGTATGACAAAACCCACTGAAATGTTGTAAAGTGATTGGCCTCCAACTAATAAAATAATATTAAAAAAATAAAAAAAAAAAAAAAAAATAAATAAAAAAAAAAAAAAAAAAGAAATGCAAACCCAGCCACCTGCCGTGGTCTTCAAATGTTTCTAACGGTTTTCCTGATGCTTTGAACTGATTTAACTGAAAGTGCATTTGGCCCCTAAACACTTATGCCTTTGATTTTTAATCTGGGGTGTAATTTAATTCTCAGAGACCCAACTCTTCTGTACTTCTCAGTACAAGGCTGCAGGCCACAAACCTCTGAATCGAGCAATAACTTTCTTCCTCAGGACAAAAAATTACGGTTTATTTCTGTCCACAGAATATGACCTAAGTCGGGGAGGAAAGTGAGCAGAAGTGCAAAGCCCCAGGGACAGAAAGCAATTAGGTTGAACCTGAAGAAACCAGGTACAGGGATGAGGAGGGATGTGACTGACAATCAGGAAACAAACGGGTCCTTGTCTGAACGTCAGGGCCAGCTTTCTGCAAGAGACTCCTGTTCCCAGACCATGATGGTGAGCCTTGAGGACACCGGGAAAGGTGGCAAAACTGGGGATCAGTAAGGAAGACAGATAGAAACGAGCCCATCTTGTTGCATTTCTTTTCATCTCTGGTCCAGACAGTGAGCCGCCAAGACCAGCGGTCCCTCACCACCATCCCCTCCCCACACACGGCAGGCACAGGCCAGGCTGCTAGAAACAAATGGGAGCAAATACTGAAGGAAGAAGGGCTGCCACCTTGAATCTATGACACCCAGCCTCTGGTGCAAGGATTACTCCACAAGCTGCCTTTATTTATACTAGGAGCCGACCGGGTGTTTGTTCTCAAAGCTAGAGCTTCCCTACAACCACACTCAGAGCCTCAGTCTTTAGATGTTCACAGTATTTTTATCGAACATTAGGAAAGCCCTTGGTAATTTGCAGCAATTTAGTATGCTTGCTTTGCTTTTAGAAAATCCACAGCAATTCAATAAACGCCCAGTCACTGTGGCTGTTAACACGCACACAAGCTCTCCCCACAGCTGCCTGCCAGCTGCCACTCCAGGAGGCCAGCCATCACAGCCCCCGTTCCTGATGACCCTCAACCCATCCTCTCCTCCAGCCGCAATGAGGATCAGCCCCATAAAACGACCTCACCCCGCGGCCAGTGCTGCCCACCTCTCCTGGGCCCTGGGCACAGACAGGCGCGGAGGGCCGGTCGTGCACCCCACCTTGGCCTCGCTCGGCTGTGCGGGGCCATCTGTTCACTGTCAGGGTTGCGCGAGGCCCGAGAAGAAGGACACACCTCTCCATCTGCTCTCGGTTGCACAAGCCAGTTTGGATCCTGCGGTGGAGCCTAGTCCCAGATGCACACGATCAAAGGCAAAGGTATGGGCCCTGCGACCAAATCCTGCTTCTCCTGCCAGTTCCTGGGGTTAATCACTGGCCTCTCAAGTCCCAATATCTTTGCCTTTACCTGTTTTCCTGACCTGAGTTTCTGGGCATAATCACAGAAATTCCCCCTGAATACATGTTCTAGTCTTTACTAGTCACCGAAGAAAACTCTGGGACAAGCTCTCCAGCAAGATCCATGGATGCCATCCTGTCTGTGGAGTGGCAGTCATGGTTGAGACCTACTGCTTCTTTGAGCCGAGACACGTCCTTCATGTCTCATCCCCATGTCCTTAGCAAAAGACCTGACATACAATATAGTTGTTCAGTCGCTAAGTCATGTTCAGCTCTCTGCAATCCCATGGACTGCAGCACCCCAGGCTCCTCTGTCCTCCACTGTTTCCTGGAGTTTGCACAAAATTCACATGCACTGAGTTGGTAATGCTATCTAACCTGCAATGGGAGGTGAATTCTTTACCACTGCATCCCCTGGGAAGCCCTACATACAATAAGCACTTAATAAATATGTACTGATCTTAAGAGGTAAAAACCTTCACCACCAAGGGCCACACTCTAATCACCAAGACCTTGGCGCACTGGTCCCTTCAGTGAGTCCAGACCAAACACCTTCCCGTCCATCTCCAAGCAGCCGTGAGTAGCTATCAACTCAGTGACACCTGGCATTGCCTCCAAATAAGACTAGAGGGTTGATCCCTCCTAAGTATGGCTGTGCCCACCAGAGGCCACGTGTCCCCCACCAGGCACCAGTCACCGTTTCCCCCACCCCGAGAGCAGTGACCTGTCCACAGCCACTAGGAGGCCAGAAGAACTGGACTGACTCATCCGGCTGGTGGACAGCAACCGGCCTACTACCACCCTGGCTCTAACATCTCATCCGCGCAGCTCCTGTCACACCAGGGACTGCAGGAGGCTGAATTTCAATGGAATCGCTATTTGCTTTAAGGAATCATCTTGCCCACCTGCACTGCACTCCACTGCCCCCTCCCGCAAACTAGAAGGAATTTCTCTTATACAAGAGAAATAGAGTAACAACTATTGCTTTCCTTCTCACTTCAAATTTGAGATTCACTTACAAAACCCCCATGAAGAGTCTGATGTGTTTGCTGAGAACCTGCTGCTCGGTGGACAGCACCAATTGGTCACCCGGGCCTGCCGTGCCCGGCAGCCGGGTAGCTTCCTGGCTACCGAGGCAGGGGTGGTTGGAATGGACCCTGGCCGAAGAGCAATTACCTTCCTGCGTGTTGGGTGGTAGGAAGGGGTCACACCATTTGTCAGTCTCGTGGATAATGGTGAACAGATGTTAAGTGCCTGCAGGTAAGCTGGACACGGTGCCAGAGACAGAAACAAGGGCACCACCCTCCGGTCACTTCCATCCAGACGGGACAAGGCCAGGAATCTGCCCCTGACTTGGACCCCAGCATCATCCGGGGTCTGGCTTCCACGGAGCAGCCACTTTTTCCTACAGTGTCACGGTAGGACTTTACTCATTTGCTGTGAACAATTTCTTGGATGAGGTTGACACCTGCCTTCACACTGAACCAGGGAAAAAGGCAGTAGAGAGGGGTGTTTTGGGCAAATAAGTGGTATGAATGAGATGAGAACTGCACAGGAGAACCAAGATGACTTCACCATGAGCAGCAGGCACTTGCAAGACGACCAGTAAGGCCCTAATTCTACCATCCAGGGCTGTCAGATGCGGAGCACATCCAGAAGCAGGGGTCTGTGTTCTCATCCAACCTGGAAAGGGCATTTTGGATCCAACATGGGCATTTTACAGCTATGGACATCAAGGCCAGGTGAGTAAAAAGACTTTCCCAGAACGTCTGTGTCTCATTACCAGCATTTAACGTCCCAGTCACAGGAAATAGGCACTGAGCCTTTGGAAGCCAGTGTGAGATGGGTCTCACACACACACACACACACTCAATCACACACATACACACATAGTCACACACACTTACACACACATACACTCACTCACACACACACAGCACCACCAGTCCTTTTTCCTTTTAACTTCAGCAGCAGCCGTGTCACCTGCCCTTGGCGTGGTCACCATCTACTGAAGGTGATCGGCCCAGACAGCAATGACAGGAAGGTATGTCCATGCACATGGTGTGGAGCTAAGGGACTCAGGACACACAGAGGCCCCAGGGAGTGACCAGGAGCCATCCCTGCATGGTTGGCCACCCCACCGTGACCTCCCAGGAAGGCAAGGTTGGTCTGACCTGGCCCCTCTGCTTCTCCCCTCCCCTCCCCACACCTCTCCTAATGCATTGTGGATGAGGGAGTCAGAGAGCTTTGGAAAAAGCAATGGGACAACATCACTCCCCCGGCTCCCAGTCTCGGTGTTCTACCATGGCCCTTGGAATAACTCCTCACGTGACCTCCAAGGTCCCTCATCCCCTCCCCATGTCCTAACCTCCCCGGGCTCCCCAGACTCCAGGTCCCTCTCCTTCCCTAAGCACCCAGGATGGGGGTGGGGGTCTCAGGGCCAGGGAAGGGGCAGCTTCTTCTGCCCATAATATTGTCCTCCAACCACCCCACCACCCGTCACCTTCCTTCACAGTTCACACCTCAATGTAACCGCACGTGTTCGTGTGTGTGTTACTGTTTCCTGTCAAGTGCTTCTGGAGGGCCCGAGGAAGGGCAGGGGGAAAGTACAGCTCCAACAGAGTCAGCTAACTGTCAAGGCCCACCTCCTCAGACCAGAAACGGCCGTGCAGACGGGGACAGAAGTCCTGACCCTGCAACTACCGCTCCAGCCCAACTGCCTCGCACCCTGACCCTTCAAGCAGCCTCACTCTGGGTGGGACCACCCACCACTGATGCAGACAGTAGACTATGACCCAACCATCTCCACCCGCAGTTTCTGAAAAGGTAGGCTCCGGGGCCACAGGACCTGTCTGTGTGGCTCTTCTCAATGTCTCCCCTGAGAGGACCCCAAGGCAGGGCCCTGCACCTATGTGGTGCAGCTGTCACTAAATGAACTAAAATTGGTGAAGATACTCAATGAATGAAGTCCACTAAGTCAGACGATTTGTCCCACCCTTCCCTTCAGTTAGGTTAACTTAGGAAGATTTACAGTGAGGGCCTTCTCGCATCCTGGAGTAAATTCCATAATAATTTCTGACTCATTGTCTGATGAACTTTGTGCTTTGAGTCAGCAACTGAGGGGTTGGGTGGGAATGGGGGCGGGGGGGGGGGGGTAAAGACAACAGACAGATAAGAAAAGCACGAGGTCCAGTGAAGCCCTGTCCACAGAAGAGCACACGAGGGGTTGGGGCTCTGCTGCAGACCCGCCTCCTCGCTCCCTAGCAGGCAGGGCAGGGAACGGCCACCAGCTGCCCACCAGCTCCCTGAGCATCCCTGGGGAGGTGGGGGGTGTGGACTCTGAACTGGCAGTACCTGTGTCTACATTTCTCTTGTTGTTGTTGTTCAGTCACCCAGTCATGTCTGACTCTGTGACCCCATGGACCGTAGCACACCAGGCCTCCCTGTCCCTCACCACCTCCCAGAGTTTGCCCAAGTTTATGTTCATCCCATCGGGGATGCCGTCCAGCCATCTCTTCCTCTGACACCCTCTTCTCCTGCTCTCAATCTTTCCCAGGTGGCTTTTTCCAATGAGTCATCTGTTCGCATCTGATGACCAAAATATTGGAGCTTCAGCTTCAGCAGGAATACTTCCAGTGAATATTCAGGGATGATCTCCCTTAAGCTTTCTCTTAGCCAGTGAGAAATGGAATATTTCCTGCCATATCAGTAAACAATGGATATCACAGTCATCAGTGATTGCAGCTGTCCAACATAAGCTGGCGAGCCCTAAGGGCACCCAGGAAGGAGAACAATACCTGCCATCTAGCAGCCATCAGACTACATAGCCACACCCCTTGGAGAGCCTTGAGGAAACTCAGGATTTGAAAACAAAGGATAATGGCCCCAGAAGAATTGATGCTTTTGAACTATGGTGCTGGAGAAGACTCTTGAGAGTCCCTTGGGTTTCAAGGAGATCAAACCAGTCAATCCTGGTTTCAACCAGGAAATCAAAGGAAATCAACCCTGAATATTCATTGGAAGGACTGCTGCTGAAGCTGAAACTCCAATACTTTGGCCACCTGGTGACTCATTAGAAAAGACCCTAATGCTGGGGAAAATTGAGGACAAGAGTAGAAGGCAGCGACAGAGTATGAGATGGCTGGATGGTATCACCGACTCAATGGACATGAATTTGAGCAAACTCTGGGAGATGGTGAAGGACAGAGAAGTCTGGCTTGCTGCAGTCCATGGGGATGAAAAGAGTCAGACACGACTCTCAGCAACTGAATGACAAAAAGCTGAGGTGCATATCAAAGGAATGATTTCAGTGAGCCCAGGCTCTTACATCTTCCTATAAGTAGAAAAGTGCTAAATTCCTTAACCAGGGATATCTGATTTTCCTTTAATTCACAAGAACATTCAAATAACCTACCCTTTGTTGCAAAATTTCTATATAACCTGGCTCCCCCCTACCCCGACTCCTTACCTACTCCGAGCAGTTCTCTCAGGGTTACTTGAAATGCTGCCTTCTAGGCTTGAAGTCCTTAAAATTTCTGCCAGATAAAACATAACTCTAAAATTTAGGTTGTGTATAACTTTTAAGTTGACACCAGGAATTACAACACACTTTTCTCTTTTTTCAAAAAAGTGGGGGGAAGGCCTGTTGTTTCTTCATTGATCTTTTCTGTTCACTCTAAATTCCTCAATTTCAATCCTTCGGCCTTTTACTTGCTTTTAGAGGTTCCTGCACACCTTTGGTAACTCGTGGCCCAGGGCAAAGCAGTCAACAATTTCCCCTGGTTTGTGTGGTTTTGTTTTTTAACAGCAAGACTAACTTTCTCACCAAAAAGTGCAGCTTAACCTTTTCTTCTGAACTCTTTAAAGAGAATTTTTTTAATGACTTGTTTGACTGACTGACTCTTTCAGTGAGCGCTTTATTGTGATTCCTTGTGCAATTACACAATGGATGTCCTTGGGCCTGTCCCAGGGGAGAGGGGGAGGTCTAAGCCTCGTGCACAGCTCTCGATGGACAGAGATGCCTGGACTGCAAGCTGCCTGTCTTCATGCCAGAGCAGCACGGGATTAAACGTGGGTGGAGAGTTCCAGTCTAATTGCAAAGTGACGGCCCTGCTAAGTAGGCTCAGGGCCTGAAACGGGGTGCAGTGCAATCTTGAAATCATGTAATTTCTCGCCTCAATGAGCATGCAAATGTATTAGGTGGGGGAGCAAGGAGAAAGGGGTCTTGATTCAAAGACTTCTGAAAATGACAAGAATGAATGATAAAGGGGCTTAGATGACGGACACAATGGAATAGTGACCATCCCCCACTCCTTGCTCAGCACAGGCAGGACTGTAGCCTGTGGCAGGCTGTATCTTCACCCTGGAATTTTCCAGAGCCAGGGCATTGTCCGGACATGTCCTAACCATGCAGCCAGAAGACCCCAGGTTCTGAAGGAACCAGTCGAAACCAAAGAGGAAACATTTTTCAAGAATTCTCTGACAGTGTCATAGGACTCAGAAAGACAAATGATAGAGTAATCCTCTAATTTTCTAGAATATGCTGTTTGGATGCCCAGAAGGCTAGGGAGGTAGCCTCCCCAGAAGGCTAGGGAGGTAGCCAGCAGTATTGCCACCTGCCCCAGTCCCAGCATCCTTCTGAAGAGCCAGACGTATCTCCGGCCTGTGGAACCCCCACCTGAAAAAGCAAGGTGCCCAGAGTGGGGATGAAGTCACAAGGTATCCTTCCTCCTGGCGCCTGCAGGTAGAGTGTCCACAGCATGTGCTTCCTTATGTCGGGGGAGTTTGTAATTTCCCCAGTTCTGTCTCGAAGCAGCAAAAATTTGAAGCGACGGATGGACCAGCATTACAGCTCAGTTTTATTTGGCAAGCAAAGGAAAATACATCCTCGAGGCATTAGGGCAAGCCAACCCAAAAGACGCAAAGAGAGGCCTGAGGTTCAACTTTGGCTCCTCTTTTTACATATTTTCCCTCCTCCCCCTGAGCCTCCCTTATGTAAATTGGGCTAGCTAGCTAGTTAGGAGGGCTGTTTGTTTCAACTGAGGTCCTCACTTCAGTCGTCGGACCTTCCTTTGTTCTATTTTCGCAGGCTTTTCCCTTCTTTGTCCTTTAGCCACCACCATTCTGGACTCCTTTTTCCTACTCTAACTACCTAACACTTAGTTGCAGAAAACCAGTTCATGTGTAACTCCGGGCAGGACAGTGAGAAACATAACCCCTGGATCCCCACCACAGCATCACTAACGCAAAGCAACATCCCCTGGACAAGCGCATTTCCAAGGGTACCATATTCTTACCCTCCAAGTTCTGTGGGCCGCATCCCTCATTCATAAGGAAAGACAGGCAGGGTGGGTGGTGTTGTTATAGCCACACTTTCCAGGAAACAAACTCACTCAGAAGGACAATACAGATAGTGGAGTGCAGTTTATTACACCGGCGGGCCCAAGGCAGAGTCTCCTCTTAGCCAAGGACCCCGACTAGCATTTGTGAAAATCTTTTATACCCAATGTGTACGTGTCCAAACCCACCACCCCAAATCCCTTGAGGCTTACAAAGGAAGGGTAAATACAATCACAATAACCCCATCATTCATGTGTTATGTGTTCAAACAGTTAATAATCAATAAGTCCTTGGTTACATTCCAACCAGTTAATAACCGATAAGCCTGTGGTTACATTCCAATAGATACTGTCAGGAGGCAGGGGTGATTAGAGTATGTTTTCTCTTAGGCGATGAGTAATCTGGATACGATCTTCAAGGTTCCCCTGTCTGGAGGGGGTCTTATCCTTCCATTGTCGTTCCCACAAGCACTAAGCAGAGAGTTCAGAGTCCACTGGAGAGGTGGCTGAGCACGATCAGCACAGACAGGCCTGAGATGGAGTCCAGGCCCTATGAATTCCTTCTTCAGTGTCAGGGGGGTGGTTGTCACAGTTCCCATCCAGGAAACCTTAGCCCACCCCTCTGCAGGAGTTAGGGCTTTTGTGAATTCAGGTTATATTAGGTTATACTAGGAAGGGAAAAGCAGCATATCTCTGTGAAAGAGCGTGCATCTTTTCCTTTCCATATTCTTCAATTCCAAGGTAATCCCACTCCAATTACATTTATAAATTTAAAGTGGTTAATGTAGTGCCATGTTAGACACTCACACCCACCTTCAAACTGCACTTTAGCTTCCAACTCAATTGCACGTATGCATGTGAAAACGGGAGACCAGGCAGAGGAGAACAATTTCACAGCCTCCCTCACACGAGCTGCTTTGAAAACCACAGTTGCACTTAATCCCATCAATTGCATGTATAAATTTTTTTAAAGTGATGCCAGACTGGAGGGAAGAGCTTTGACTGAGTGCTAACAAGCCTCCAAATCAGTCTCCAGCCAGCCCCACTGTGCAGTGGGGGCCCCGGCATACACAGCCAAAGGCAGCTAAACATACCCCCAGGCACCAGTCACCGTCCCCTGCAAACCTGGCCCTGGTTCGGATCCCCATCCCAAGGGCTGGTATCTTTTGTGAAAGGCTGAGTCAGGTGCAGGTCAGTGCTCATCGGCCTTACAGAGGGGGCAACTCTGGATCAAGCCAGGCCTCACTGTTTAAGGCGGCTGACATGCATCCCTCCAGGATTCTAGGACGCAGGGACCAGAGAGAATCGAGAAGGTCAGGAAGGCCTGCTGCCTTATTCTGTGAATGAAAGAGTAATAAAGTCATTGTAGAAGAGGGTTGAATGACTTGATCAAGGCCACATGGGGAGTTAGCGATCAGAATCAGAACTCCATCTCGTGGTTTCTTCAACTTATAATCCACTGCTACACAAGACACTTTTATATTATGGATTTTAAAAAAAAAGAGGACATATGCATGTCACTTTAAGACAAAAAGGCCTCTGTAATAAGCAGCTCTGCCCCCCACCTCAGTGCTAATTCTGGTCCTCCCACCAGGGAGCAGGGAGGACTCCACCCTCCATCCCCCACTCCCACCCACAAGCTTCCAGGTCTCTGGACCAGGTGGACATATGGCCAAAGTCCCATGTACTTCCTTTCAGTGAAAGCCTTTGACCTCCACCCTACAGTTCCTGGACCCCATGTCTTAATCCCCCGATTTACTCTAGTTTTCAAGTTGCTGTGGCAAGACCAGCATCACCCTGGCCCTAACCCTGGTTGCCCTCCTGTTCACCACTGCCCCTCTTCCCAGGAGGACCTCAGGAGCTTTTCTTATCTCGAGGATCCTGAACACGGACAGTGATGTGCTTTGGGGTGGACCTCCTCGCTTCCATCGAATTGGAAATGTTTTGTTGTAGTTATTCAGTTGCTAAGTCATGTCCGACTCTTTGCGACCCCATGAACTGCAGCTCGCCAGGCTTGCCTGTCCTTCACCACCTCCCAGAGTTTGCTCAAACTCATCTCCAATGAGTCGGTGGTGCCACCCAAGCATCTCGTCCCCTGCCACACAATAAAGAATAGAACTGCCTTCAGTTCCAGGATATTCCTGGAAATATTTCTTCGAAAACTACCTTCTCTCCACTACGCCTATTAATTAAAGGACAGGCTTTTCAGATGGATCCACATCTTTTCTCTTCCACATCTGACGGGAGCTTTTGTTCCATTTCATTGACTTTACCTGCAGACTCCTCCACAGAATATGAAGGTTCTGTTACCACAGGCTCCACTGTTAGGGCCCCTCCCTCTTGGTGCTTGCTTCTTGTCACGGCATCCTGCTCTTTCAGGGAGGCAACAGCTTCACCCTGGGATCAACAGGAGGACTTTCTTCAAGTTTCACCTGCTCCCTGCATGCCTCTGTTCTCCCAGTTCTGTTCTTAAAACTTCCATTGCATTCAGCTCTCTTTCCTGTTAGAGGTGTCTGCCAGGTGTCTGGGGACCCTTGGGTCTCCTTCCATAGTTGAGAGAAAGCCCCTAAAGAGCTGGCTGGAGGTTCAGGCATGTGAGCTGGACACGTGCAGTGGCCTCCTGGGCTCTGCATAGGCAGGCGGGTCCTCTCCTTCTGGGCACAGGTGGGTCACACGGCCTTTTCATTACCAGTGACCAGTGATCCCAAGCAGAGGTGGCCCTGCATCTCCCCCTGAGCCAAGTCAAGCAGCAGACCTCCAGAAGCGAGGATTACAGCACAGAGAGCCTGGATCGTCCGCCAGAAACAGCTAATGTGGGTGAGAAACAAACCTCTTGTTAATACCAGCCACTGAGCTTCTAAAATTGTCTGTTACTATAGCTTAGCCTATACTCTCCTGAGACGCAAAACTTGATGTGTGAACTGGGGGGTGGGAGGCGGGCTGCCATATCAAATACCTAAAATACGTGGCATCAGCTGCGTGGTCTGAAAGAGAGGAAGATGTGCCGGGGGTAGAGGAAAGGGGAACATGGAAAACTTTCACCAGAGGCACCCTGAGAAACAGAAAGCAACTGTGATGATTCACTAAAGTAACGTGACTAGGCCATGGGCACCCAAGTGTTTGGTTAGACATCATCCAGGAGTGTCTGCGGGTGTCTGTGGACGACATGAACATGTGAACCATGGGCTGAGCAAAGCAGACACCTTTGCCAACACAGCAGTGGGGGCGAGGGGGTGGGGTGTTGCCCCATCCACCCTGTTGAGGGCCTGAGTAGACTCAAAGGCTGAGTAAGGAAGAATTCTTTCTTTCTGTCTGACTGTATTAGAGTTGGGACATGGTCTTCTGCCTTCAGATACAGACATGGACTGGGACTTAGGCCATTGGCCCTCCTGGTTCTCGGGCCAGCATGCATTGACAGAGCTATAGACACATTTATGCAGACACATGCTGAGAGAGAGATTACACACAGATGTGATGCAGACACAGAGATAGAGATATGTCCTGTTGGCCTGGCGTCTCCAGCACAGCACCGTAATGACCTTGCAGATCTGCTGAACCAGACTGTCAGGAGTGTACACGTGGTGATGGCAGCTGCATTTGGTACTGATGAGGGGACTTATACTGATGAGGGGACTTCCCTGGAGGTACAGCAGTTAAGACTCTGTGCTTCCACTGCAGGGGCTGTGGGCTCGATCCCTGGTGGGGGAACTAAGATCCCACATGCCCCTCAGGGAAACCAAAAAAGGTAGTGATGAGCCTAGAAGAGAGCATGTGGGCCTCCAAGCAGGAATGCAAAGAAACAGAGTCAAAAACTTGGGGATTTTCTTGGTTGGAAGAAGGGGCTCCATCTCAAGCCCAAACAGTAATAGAAAAAACTGAGAAAGTCTATGAGGGAAAAAAAGTTAAAGGATGATTCTAAATAACCTTGAAGTATGAACCACATAAGCATGGCCACCAAATGCTAAACGTCTTCAATGAACAAAGATGTGCTTTTAAAAAAAGATACAACATATAGAATATCCTTTCAAATGGAAAAAAATGACTCAGGGGGGAAGCTGCAGCAATGGTGTTCCCACCAAAACCTGATCGGATCTTCCCAAGATACCTATAATTAAATTGAGAGAGAAAAAGGCAGGAGAGCAAGAGAGCAAATAAATGGAGCAAATTTAAGTTCTTCTATAAAATGATTGTGTGTGTCTATTTGCACATGGAGCTGACTTTGATCAAATAAATTATAAGCTAACTACATTTCTGAGAGCTTAATGTTGTCAAAAATACTATCAGCTGGGACTGTGACTCTTTAAAATGTGAAACGACCCCTGAGAGCCTATTATCTGTAGATGGGAAATAGGATTAGAAAGTTTGCTCCCCACCTCTCATGAGGCAAAGGAGGATAATAAAAAGGTAGGATGCTTAAAAAGGCAGAGAAGGGGACAACCATACACAGAGGGCAGGAGTGGGAATTGAGGATCAAGGAGCAGTGCCCTCTCTAGGACCAGGGGCCCTACATGTGAGGGCCCAGGGGTCCCCTTGGTCTGCTGCCGACTCCCCTCCATCCTCTTTCTGAACAAGAATGTTCACTGCAGTGATTCTGTTTTGTTCCATGAGTATATATCCAGTGGGTGGAAAGGAGACAAGTGACTTGCCACATAGCAAGTTGTCAAAAATACTATCCCTTGCTGGACCTGAAATAGGGACTCATGAGCATCACCCTTGATGACGAGGCTGGTCGCAGGTACCACTGCTCCAGAGGCTAAGTTGGTGTCATCACTTGGTGACACAGGGGAGCGAGTTACTCAAGGACAGACAGTGAGAAGGGGCCAAGGCTCTGTGGCCACCAGATGGGAGGCCACTGTTCATAGCGCTCACAGACATTCCAGTTCTTCTTCCAGGCATGTGGTAAGATCTCACTGCCTACCCAAGTTCAAGCTACCCACAGCCATGTGATGCTCTGGTCAGTGAGGTGCACAAGGAAAAGACGCACATCTCTTCCGTGGGGACCTCCGGGAATCACTGCAGAACCCACAACACTGGCTCCTTCTGCATGAGGATGGCCCGCGTGCCCGAGGCTCCCCCAAGTCTCGGGGAGAGACACCTGCAGCAGATCCCTGGATGATCTGAGGCAGACGGCAGCTGACAGGGCATGGCGTGGACTGGGCTTGACTTGACTTCAGTTTTGTTTTGTTTTTTTTAGATACTCTTTTTATGTATTTATAAATATTTATGTGTTTATACAATAAATATTTGTTTATTTTTGGCTGTGCTGGGTCTTCGCTGCTGCATGAGCTTTCCCCAGTTTTGTGGTGTGCGGGGTCTACTCTCCATTTGTGGTTAGCAGGCTTCTCATTGTGGTAGCTTCTCTTGTTGCAGAACACAGGCTCTAGGTGCGGGTGCTCAGCAGTTGTGGAGTACTAGTCTAGCTTTTCTGCAGCCTGTGGGATCTTCCTGGACCAGGGATCGAACCCACATCCCCTGCACTGACAGGTGGATTCCCACCCACTGCGCCACCAGGGAAACCCTTGACTTGGATTTTGATTTGATTTAACTTGGACTGGGGGCTTGACTTTATTGCTCAGTATCTGCAGACTTCCAAGTTTTCTGCTAGGAGAACAGATGGGTGGCTGCTTTGTGGAGGAGCTAGAATACCCACTGTTTATATCCACTGTTTATGATGCAGATTTTCACATGTCCTTCAGAGCAATGTCTCAGCCTCCTCCTCTGGGCAGGGTGGGAGCAGGGTGTCAGGGGTGGGGAGGGTGCAGAGCTGCAGAGTCAGCTCTGGGGACAGGCTCAGGGAGTTCATCTGGGGTCTCATGCTTTGTACAGTAGCTTGGCACCCAAGACTTCTTTCTATTTGCTTCATCACACACACACACACACACACACACACGAGCTTAAATTTCAGCTTATCTATTTTAAGGCAGTTGCCTCTCTTTCATCTGCTGTCCAGCTCCTAATATTTGTGGTCATCTCTCTATGTTGTTGTCCCTTTTCTTCATCTCTTTGTTTACTGGTATTTCTTTTTTTAATCCTTTACTGCCATTTTAGAAGATGCTGGGGGAGGAGTCAAGAAGAAACCACGTGTTCACATCAGCAAGTTTAACCAAAAAAATCCCCTACCAGTTACTAATTCCACTAAAAGTCACAACATTCCTTATTGCCATGAGGGGAATTAGGCTTATTTATCAGTCAATTTGTAAGTATTTACTGAGAAACTCACATACCATATGGAAGATACTGCTGTAGAAACAAGGAAAAGTAGAAGCTAATTTCTCTCTCTCTCCTGAGTTCCTAGAATATATGGATCATGTATCCCTTACATTCTTCTTTGTGCCTCCCAAACCATCTCAATGATGATTATTTAATAATTGGTAAATGTTTCAATATTATCTGTGATAACAGTCTTAGTGCTCAAAGGAAGTTCAGTTCATCTAAAAAGTAGATTATGTTGGTGGATAGACAGATACAGGTAGATAATAAAAAGCAGTAAATCCTAGAGGGATAACACTAGTGAAGTCAAGCTGATTTGAAAGCTAAAACAAACAAAACAAAACTCAGAGAGATTAAGCAAATTAGCCGGCATCACAAAGTATTACAATCACCCTCCTCTTGCCTACTGATACCCAGGGACCGATCTTGGGTCTCCTGCATTGCAGGCAGATATTTTACCCATGGAGCCATCAGGGAAGCCCTTTGATGCTCAAACATGATAGAAAGTGCATTTAAATCAGCTTGACCCCAGAAGCAAGCTGCACAGTCCGAGCTTCTGGCTGGAGGCACCAGGTTCCCAGGCCAGTACCACTACTGTGCCCAGTGATTCACAGGGGCCCGAGGCTCCCTGGACGAGGGACTAGGGGTGCATGGGAGCAGCCTGTAACAGGACAGGCCACACACTCCCAGAGCAACTCTGCAGGGCGTCTCAGCATTGAGAACTCTAGGAGAGCTGGCTCACGCTGGGAAAAGTATGAGCCCTGCAGGACCATGGAGTCATTACACACCCCCACCCCCATAGCCCTTTCTCCTAAACTCTCTCTGGGGCAGCGGGAAGATCTGGATGATGTGATCTGCTGTTATCTGTGTCATGTAACCTTGAGCACCTTCTCTGGGTCGTCATTTCCGCACACTCTGACATGCAAAGTCTGAGCCCCAGGGCAGGCCCGCTTGATGATGGGGAGCCCGAGATTGACTCTGGGGCAAGCATCCCAAATTCCAACCCAGACGGTCGGTTCTAGGTGCCCTGCTTCTCTCACAGGCGTGCTGCCTCCTACACTTCACTGGAAATCACAGGGTCTGCTTTTGCCAGTGCTGTTTTCTCCTCCACTGTCCCTGACCCTTGCCCTCCTAGGAGCAAGCACCAAGGAGTGATGCAGTGGTTCAAAGCGGACAGAGAAAGGGCCAGACGTGGCGTAGGTCCAGAGCAGCTGAGATACACTCAAAGCCCACGAGGCTCTGGGAGTAAAGTCAAAACCACCCAAGAGATCCGAGAGACCCTCTGACCTCAGGTGATGTCAGTAAAGTGGCACAGAACCAGAGCCTCTGGGAGAGGCCTCTTGTTCGAGAGAGAAGGGTTTATCCAGACCCAGATGGCTGAGCAGTAAAGAACCCACCTGCCAATGCAGGAGACACAGGTTCAATCCCTGGGTCAGGAAGATCCCCTGGAGGAGAAAATGGCCACACACTCTAGTATTCTTGCCTGGAGAATCTCATGGACAGAGGAGTCTGGCGGGCTACAGTCCATAGAGTCAGAGTCAGACACAACTGAGCACACAAAACGATGCTTATAGATGACGGAGCAGGAAATAAGGGAGAGAGGATGGACAGAGACGGGGAAAGACATGAACTCTGCCTTGCAGAAGAAAAACAGCCGCCCTGGGCTTGCTGAGATAATTCCCTGGAGAGTGTCGGAGGGTTTGCACAGAGGCTGGTCTGTGAACCCCCATCAGACGGCTCCAGCATGTGGGCAAAGGAAGCAGCCTTAAGCCCTGCCTGGACTCCCAGACGGGAGTGGGAGGGCTGAGTCAGAGCGCTGGTGAGGAGCGGAGTGCGCTGAAACCACAGTCTTCAAGTGAGGCTGAACATCCCCGCTCCAGCGGCCTGATTACCAGGACTTTGATGGCTCATTCACTGGCTTTTAAAAGTCCCAAGACTTTCAGGCTTTTACTTCTGATCCTGGTTGGAATCAGCCATCGAAGGCAGATGTGTGAATCAGGCAGGGAAATCAAAGTAAACTTACACAAAACCAGAAGTCAAGACAGAAGGCAACCGCCCTGTCCCGCTGCTGTGGCCCAGAAGTCCTTTCAGTTTCATCTTTAAAAGTCTCTAACCAAATGACTGGCCACATTTTTCTTACAGGGTCTTGAACACCCTGGTTCTTGGAAGTCAATGGGGGAGGTCAGACAGGCTCAGCTGATGCAAGAAAGTGTTACAGATGAGAGATAAAACCAGGCAGAAGGGGCGAGGGGCCCTTCGCAGGTGGAAGAGACAGGAGGATGAGGACCACCGACTCCTGGTGAACAGTGGGGCCACTCCAGACAGACTGCGGCAGCGTCGGGCACTGCATAAGCGGTAGCCTGTGTAATCCCCAGGGGAACCCTCTGAAGAAAGTGTTCACAGGCGACCGAGCTGAAGCTCAGGCTAGTTCAGAGGCCAAGCAAGAGTACGCTTGTGGCAAAACTGGCATTTGAGCCCAATTGCCTCTGATTCCGAAGCTGACAGTCTCCACGCCAGGCAAAAAGAGAAGCACCATGCTCTGTAACTTCAAACCACACCCATGCAGGCCAGTCCATCTCACTGTCTCCCAGGGTGAGTTCAAATCGGAGAAAGTTCTAAAACGGAGAACCCCAGGATGCTAGTCCTTGTCAACCTTTTTGCTGTTTCACAGCCAAGTGTCAGGATGGACAGCGAGTGAGGCAAGGATCTCCCCATCCCTCCCCTCTCTCCCCTTCTCTCTCTCTCTCCCTGTCTCTCCCTCTCCCTCTCGCCCCCCTCTCCTTCTCACTCCCCCTCTCTCCCTCTCCTTCCCCCTTTCCTCTCTCTCTCTCCTTCTCCCTCTCTCTCTCCCTCTTGAGTCTCTCTCCCTCTCTCCCTCTTTTCTGTCTCCCTCTCTCTCCCTCTCTCCCCCCCTCTCTCTCTCCTTCTCTCTCTCTCTCCCTCTCTCTCTCCCTCCCCCTCTCTCTCTCCCTCTCTCCCTCCCCTCTCCCCTTCTCACTCTCTCTCTCTCCCTGTCTCTCCCTCTCCTCTCGCCCCCCTCTCCTTCTCACTCCCCCTCTCTCCCTCTCCTTCTCCCTTTTCTCTCTCTCCTTCTCCCTCTCTCTCTCTCCCTCTCTCCCTCTCTCTCCTTCTCTCTCTTGCCTTCTCTTTCTCCCTCTCTCTCTCTTCTCTCCCTCTCTCTTCATCTCTCTCTCCCTCTCTCTCTCCCCTTCTCTCTCTTACCTTCTCTCTCTTCCTCTCTCTCTCTCCCTCTCTCTCCCTCTCTCTTGCCTTCTCCCTCTCTCTCTCTCCTTCTCTCTCTCCCTCTCTCCCTCTTCTCTCCCTCTCTCTTCATCTCTCTCTCCCTCTCTCTCTCCCCTTCTCTCTTACCTTCTCTCTCTTCCTCTCTCTCTCTCCCTCTCTCTCCCTCTCTCTTGCCTTCTCCCTCTCTCTCTCTCCTTCTCTCTCTCCCTCTCTCCCTCTTCTCTCCCTCTCTCTTCATCTCTCTCTCCCTCTCTCTCTCCCCTTCTCTCTCTTACCTTCTCTCTCTTCCTCTCTCTCTCTCCCTCTCTCTCCCTCTCTCTTGCCTTCTCCCTCTCTCTCTCTCCTTCTCTCTCTCCCTCTCTCCCTCTTCTCTCCCTCTCTCTTCATCTCTCTCTCCCTCTCTCTCTCCCCTTCTCTCTCTTGCCTTCTCTCTCTTCCTCTCTCTCTCCCTCTCTCTCCCTCTTCTCTCCTTCTCTCTCTTCCTTTCTCTCCCCCCTCTCTCTGTCTCCCTCTCTCTCTCCTTCTTTCTATCTCTCTTTCTCTCCCTCTCCTCTCTCCTTGGCTCCTTCTCCCCTCTCACTCTTCTTCTCTCTCTCTCTCCTCTCTCTTCGCCTTCTCCTCCTCTCTCTCCCTCCCCCTCTCTCTCTCCCTCCCTCTCTCTCTCTCCTTCTCCTCCTCTCTCTCTCTCCCTCTCTCTCTCCCTCCCCCTCTCTCCCTCCCTCTCTCCCTCCCTCCCCCCTCTCTCTCCCTCCCTCTCTCCCTCTCTCTCTCCCTCCCTCTCTCCCTCTCTCTCTCTCCCTCCCTCTCTCCCTCTCTCTCTCTCCCTCTCTCTCTCCCTCCCTCTGTCCCTCTCCCTCTCTCTCTCTCCCTCCCTCTCTCTCTCCCTCCCTCTCTCTCTCTCTCCCTCACTCTCTTGGTGGGTGAAGCCACTCAGTTTTTGCCAACTCCCGTCCGCACCCCTGCCCAGCCCCGCCCAGCCCCACCGGCTCTCCTGCCTTCTGATCTGCAGCAATGTATTCATGTATTCATTTAAAAGTTCTGTCTGTGCTGAAGCCCGTGCTGCTTGTAATTGCTGGCGGCCAAAAGCTGTTCTGTTTTTTCTGGCTGAGTGTACCAGGCAATCATCAGCTGTAATTATTTCGAGTCTTGTTACAGATGGAACTTCGAGGTTTTCAGTCTTAAACGGAATTCATTATTCAAATGTCTCCAGAGCTCACAGGAAAGGGCAAGGGGCAAGCCCCCCCGGTGACCCGGGACACCGCAGAGGGTTTGAGAGATGAGGGTTGGCCGGGTCATCGGGCCCCACCGTGATTCCATGTGCCTTTAGCCCCAGACCCGGAAGCCGGAGGCCCCAGGCGCCCAGACCACCTCCTTACCCTCGTGACTCCGGTTCAGACCCGCTCACCCTTCCGTTTCTCCACTGCAGCGTTTCCAGGGCACTGATGTGATCTTGCGCATCTTCCTCCTCCATACCCTGAAGAAGCTCACACTGGGTGTGTCTTTAGCTCCTCAAGTGCACCCAGAGTGTCTCCCTCAGAACCTTCCTTGGGTGAACAGGGAGCTTCCTGGGAGCAGAGATGCTTTGAGAACCAGAGAAGCAGCTCAGAGGAGCAGCAGTTCTCACGACACCAGCTCCACTGCGGGCAGGCTCCAGCCCAGCTTCGAGGTGTCCCGGGCCTGGGGCCTCACAGCACACCAGAAAGGTGTCCAGCCAGCACCCCCATCTAGTGGGGAGGAGCCCCAAAAGGAGGAGTGGCCGGTGGAGAGGTCAAAGTTGTGTCTCTGGAGACCCCTGGCCAGATCTGCAGGGAGAGCCTGTGTGGGGCCAGGCTCTGGAGGGGCCGTTGGGGACAAGCTGCCGGCGGACAGAGGGTTTGTCACAATGGCCCCATCAATGTGTCCTGCTCAGAGAGGAGAAGGCCGGGGGATAGAGACGCACACGCCCCATAGGCCCAGCGAGGGATAAACAATGATCCCCACCCTTCTCGTGACAGCTCCGGATTCTTTACTACACCAACTAAACCTTAAAGACCAACGATACCATTATCGCTCTGAAGTAGTGTTATTGCCCTCACTCTGGAAAGGAAGACACTGAGGCTCAGAGAGGGTCACACAGAGAAGGTCCATGCCATGTTGAAAACAAGACTTAGAGAGAAAGAGACAGGGACAGGGGAATCTACGGGGATGAGAGGAAGGCCTTGCCCTTAGAAATGGAAGCAACATCCCACTTCCACACAAAGACCCTGGGAGAACCCAACCAGACCATGCATATTTGATCAGCAGGGCTGGAGAGTAGCATAGAGCTCAGGTTCTGGGAATCCTCCAGCGCCTACACGTGGGGACCACACTGACCTCCTCACAGTGAAGGGGGAGCCTGGGGACCGGGAACCCAGCTGGGCCCCTTCTAGAGCCATCGCCTTTTCCAAGTCCTGCCCACAAAGGTGTGATGGGGTTAAATTAATCCAGCCTTGAAGGGTTCATCAGCTGATGGATTTATAAACTTCTCTGGACCTCCAGTTCAGTAAGAAGATCAACATAGCAACAGAAAGTTCTGCAACGGGATCCATGCTCCAAGGGTCCATGGCTTGACCCAAAACACCAGATAAGATGCCCCAGGAACTGGGGGAGGCTCTGGACCATCCAAGCAGAGAGAGAAAGACCTTCTCCTATTAGCGAGTCTCCTGGAGGCAAGCCTGCCAACTGCACTGACCCCTCCGGAAGGTGGCCTCTCCACAGCCAGGGCTCCAGCAGCTTGCAGTGAGACCTCTCTGGAGAGCCTCACAGTCTTCGCTGCCAGCCCATAGGTGTCACTGAATTCTCTGTGCCCATTAATGTCTCTTGAAACCTGTGACGCACTGCTGCCAACGTGCTACCAAAAACACTCTAGGTGCTTATCAAGCGCCTTCCCATGTGCCATGGACTCTGCCGGTGAGAGGGCAGGTAGGTAAGTGACAAACATGGATGGGCAGAGAGGGGCTGTGACACCTTCCCCAAACAGGGCTTGGGCCCCAGGCCTGACCCCCTCAGCTCTAGGATTCCAAGAGGTGAGCAAACCACAGTCTCCTCTCTCTCCCTGTGCAGCTCCAGAAGATTGCTGGGGTCTGGCAGAGTCTCTGCCACTTACCAGCACTAAATCTGCCTTATATGTGTTTATTTTTAAAAATTTAAAAGCCCCAAGAAACGCAATTAAAACATTATAATTATTTGTGTTGGAGTATTTGCTTTTTTCAGCCCCTATTAAAAAAATATGCAAATTTGGAGAAATTTTAGCTCCTAGTAAGCCTTCTGCCTTTCACTAGATCCAACATATTAGCTTTATGGAAATGTGTTGGTCGGGTTCCTTTAAAAATGATTGTTGCTTGATTTTGCAGGTTTTCTCCCCACTTCCCTCTCAAACTGGAAAAGAAGTAATTAGTTGCAGAGGGTTTTGTCTCTGTGTGTCTGCCTCATCTCCAGCCCAAAATGACCAGTCACTCAGGTGGGTGTGACAGAGTAAGAGACACACAGAAGCATCCTCAGATACTATGAGATGCCTGGGGCTGGGGAAAGGGGCAGACCCAGATTTTCATACTACCTTAGATTAATTTTTAATCAGTTTTATAAAATCATCAAAGCACTTCACAGCATTTTATTTACTCTAAAAATATCCCTGGAAGACAGTCACTGAGCTGGGACCATACCAGAGGAAGCAAGGTTTCGAGCAAAAACGCCATGGCTCCAGGTCCCACGGCAAGTCCCCCACCCACACAGTGGCCTGGAGAACCGGTGTGTGTGGTCGCCGGCCAGAGCGCTGCCCAACTTGGGAAGAGCTCCCGTGTTTCTGCCTGAAGCTCTCTCTACATCCCTAGAACGCCCACCCTCTTCTCTGACATCTGATAACCTGCTTTGGTTAAAAACAACCAAACAGATGTTTGCTGACCTAAGTTTAAGAGAAAAAGCCTTCCTTGGAAGGATGCTGGCTATGTTCCCTGAACTGAGCCATGGGAAGGCCGGGAAGCAGCACGGTGGGCCCTGGCCTCTCTGGTGTGGCCACCCTGACAGAGCCTGCCCCTCTCCTGGTCCAGAGCTGCCCTGGCTCAGGTTAGGGGCTGGTCCCTACTCTATGCGCTGCCAGGCAGCTCCAGCAGAGTGCTGTGAGGAGTGCAGAAGGGGCGACTCCCCCTGGAGGGCTGGGGGGAGGGCAGGATGCTCTGAGAGAACCTCACAGATAAGGATGCCGCCCTGCTGAGGGTTCCTGCCTGAGGTCTCACCCAGTGAGAACCCAGGAGTCCTCTCTCCCGCCCACGACCCATCTCCAGCCCTTGTCGGAGACCACCCTGTAAGTCAAGTCTGCCCAGGCTCGTTCCCGGAGCCAATGCCCTCGGCTCTTCTCACTGCAAACGGCACAGCAGGGCAGGGGAGGCAGGAGGAGAGAGCAGGCACAAGCCCGTCACAGATACAGGTTTTCTGGTCCCACTTCACAAACATTACTCGTCTCCGGCCGCTGCTGGCTCTGCGAGGTCTCCGTTTACTACTTGTCCCCGTTGCTCTCTCTCTCTTGCCAGGAACTGACCTGCTAAGGGCTTGGCATCAAGCAGGGCAGAGTCGGCTGCACTGTCTCCTCTTGCTGGCAGGCGGGTCAGTTTCTCCCTCTGAATCCCTTCGCATAATCCAACTTCAGAGAGCCTACCTGAACCCCCCGGGGACTCCTGGGGGCCTATCTCCTATTGCCATCTTGCTCTCCCTCTTGGCTTTCACTGGGGAAGTAGGTCCCTGTCTCTTCCATGCTGCATGTGTCCTAGGAAGACTTGGCTCTTGGTGCTCTGGCCCAAAGTCACCTTCTACGTGGTAAGGCTGAAGGGACCAGATCCCCAACTCTTTCTTCATCACTCCCCTGCTGCTCCCCAATTTCCTACAGTCTGTAAAGAACTGGTTTGGGGAATCAGCCCCTGGGGCACCCAGAGGCTGGATTTTATGGCTCACACCTGGGCCCAGGCCTCCCTCCTGATGTGTTCAACAATCGTACTTCACACTGGCATGAAGTCACAGAAAAGTGTGGCTGATAGAACCATCCATGACTCAGAACTAAGAGACACTGGAGACACCAGATGACTGGCTGAAATTACAAGCAAAACTCAATCATGGAGAATGTAACAGATAAAAAGGGGTGATAAACAGGATAAACAGTATGGCTCAGGTGTCTACTGCTGCCTAACCAACCACCCCAATTCCACCAACATCGTTTGCAGAAATTGACAAGCAGATTATAAACTTTGTATGGAAGTGCAAAACATCTAGAAAATCCAAAACAATAGATTAAAAAAAAATCAAAGCTGGAGTACTCACACTTGTAGATTTCAAATTTTGCATAAAGGCACAGTTATCAAGACGGTGTGGTCCGGGCATAAGGTAGGAATATACATCAATGGAAGAGATGTAGACAGAAGCAAACCTTATGTTTCTAATCAACAGGTTTTAACAATGGTGCCCAGGAAATTCACTGCGGAAAGGAGAGTCTGTCCAACTAATGATTCTGGAACAACTGGATAGGAAAAAAAGGAATGAACTTAGACCCTTAACTCAGTTCAGTTCAGCTCAGTCGCTCAGTCGCGTCCGACTCTTTGCAACCCCATGAATCGCAGCACGCCAGGCCTCCCTGTCCATCACCAACTCCCGGAGTTTACCCAAACTCATGTCCATTGAGTCAGTGAGACCTTTAACTCAGACACCACCAAAAAATGAGCTCAAAACAAACTGTTCTACTTCACATGCAAGGAATAGTCTTCTTCCATGTGATTTAAGGGAGTAGAATGAAAGAACACTGGATATAAACAATGTAACCTAAGGGGAGAAAAGACTAAGACACAGACAAGGGAGGTGGTTTCCCAATCAAATAAGGAGATGCTGAAATCTCAAATCCTGAGAATATTTGAGAGAGGGGAGAATAACCCTTTGAAAATAACCTAGCAGAGGTAATGAAGCATCGTAAGCAAAACCCATTCTCTTGCTGAAATCAAGCTCACTTGCTGCTTCTTTCCCCATTGGACCTAACAATTATAAACAAATGTATGCAGAAATCTCCCACCAGGAAAGTGGATCAATCCACTTCTTCCTATAGCTCTATCAAGTTTTACTTACTACACTTTGAAGAATTTCATACCGCATCCTCATGGTTAAAATGCACACTGTTTTATTACACAGTGACCATCTCCATCTCCAGAAATGTCTTCAAGTCTACATTGTCTAATATGAAGATAGCCAGATTACCTTCATTTGGCCAATTTGTCCTCACATGTCTCTTCACTTTCTACCTTCATGTTACCTCACATGGAGGCAGCTTCCACTTAAGCCCAACATTTGTTCCCAACATTCAAGTTTCTTACGTGAAAAGAATGAATCAGGAGTCTAGTGCCCTTTGTTTTATTTTTCCAACAATCCATTACACATCAGTCAAAACTCCTGACCTATTTCCTAAAATAAAATCCTTAAATGTCAGTAACAAATTTAATTATTCCTTCTCAATCACCACAAATTTAGCATGGCTGTAACTAAAGTTTCCACACATGCTGGAACGTCTTTATTGTTCAAACATTTTTCCTACTCATTTTGCTTCCCTTTTAGCAACTTTCTTCCACATTTTCTCAACATTCTTGGGGATGTGTTTTACAACATGAAGCCAAATACCAAAGACCTTTGGAAACATGCTGAGAATAAGTGCACAGTGGCAGAGAACTGCTCAACTGAGAATGACTCGGAGATGCTTTTCAGCAATTTTCAAGAGAACATCCTCCTTGCTAACACTTGTCAAGATTTTCAAAATCTCTACACATGATTTCACCAATTGTATTTAGAACATAACTTGTTTTTCTCCCTGAGATCATTTTGCTAAAATTGAGTTGAGCTTGGTGGGTATAAATGTAATACTTCCCCATTACAACACTGGATGGGAAATACTGCACTAGGAAGTATGCATGCGCTGTAAAGATTGGCTGGTAAAAGAACTTTCTACCAGAAAAATCTGAACCACAGGGAAATTCTGCAGTGATGACTGTACCTGGATATTTCCTAATCAAGTGTATCAACATTTGTCTTGTAAATGGTGAGTTTAGACTATTTATATTTATTGTAATGTTGATATTGTTCCTACCATAATAGTTACTTGTTTAGCTTATCCTAAATGTTTTGTATTTCCATCTATTCTGAACTTTTTAAAAAATATTGTTATTTTCCCCAAATTACATGGGAATTTTAGCTCACTTTTAGGTTCTCTGATCTCCTTCCCAGCACCCATGATATTTATATTACTCTAGACTTGCAATTCTGTATCACTATGAATAATTTCCTTTTTTAAAAGACAACATATTTAGGTATTTTATTACCTTTACTTCTTTTAGACTGGTAAAATAATCTCAATTATTGTCTCCTAGTATTTAAGTGTTTCAACCAAAACTGTTTGCAATGTGGATCTTTGTGTGACAAAGACTATGTCTGAGAGAAACTTTATTATACTCTCATAATAGAACAGAACTTGGCTAGATATAATTCTAGAATAAAGCACTCTTCAATACTTTAAAAATATTATTTCATACTTCTGGTTTCCCCTCGGTGAACCAGAGTTTGAGAAAGAATAACTATTCCAACCCTATCGGTTCAGTTCAGTTCTGTTCTGTTCAGTTGCTTAGTCATGTCCAATTCTTTGTGACCCCATGGGCTGCAGCACACCAGGTCTCCCTGTCCATTACCAACTCTCAGAGTTTACTCAAACTCATGTCCATTGAGTCGATGATGTAATCCAACCATCTCATCGTCTGTTTCCCCTTCTCCTCCCGCCTTCAATCCTTCCCAGCATCAGGGTGTTTTCAAATGAGTCAGTTCTTCACATCAGGTGGCCAAAATATTGGAGTTTCAACTTCAGCATCAGTCCTCCCAATGAATATTCAGGACTGATTTCCTTTAGGATGGACTGGTTGGATCTCCTTGCAATCCAAGGAACTCTCAGGAATCTTCTCCAACACCACAGTTCAAAAGCATTAATTCTTCGGCACTCAGCTTTCTTTATAGTCCAACTCTCACATCCATACATGACTACTGGAAAAGCCATAGCTTTGACTAGATGGACCTTTGTTGGTAACATCAAAACAAAAACAAAAAAGGTGGCACAAATGGCAAGTCCATGGCTTCTCTTGAGCCAGGTGGAGTGCTGAGCTCACAGGGCAATTCCAGACACAACACTAACGGGAGATGAGATATTCAGCTGGACCGGAGGCATCCAGGCCCAAGGACGGGGCTCAGCTGGGGGACTGGCAAACTGGTCATGCATGAGAGGGCTAGTGACTCATGATGACGCCTGTAGGGGGCACAGGCAATGGGGAGGTCACACACTACTACAGGCTTTTTCTTTACAAACTCCACTTGGTGCTCACAAGCAAGACTGGGAGACTCCTGGCAGCCTCCCCTGGTGCTGATGTACAGGATGAGTAGACACTGCAGGAGGGCAAACCCATTGGTGCCTCTATCTCCATCCCCTCCTGCAACAAAAGCCTTAATGGGTGAAGGAAAAGGCAACCTGGGACATTCACACGGAGCACCAGTGAAGACCCACTGCAGCTGGGAGAAGCAAACGGGGACAATCCTCTCCCACAGGTGAGGGGAGTCACGCTGGGAGAGGGGTCAGCACGGAGAAGGCCAACTCTCTAAGATCCAGGATGCGTGCCTCCCAGATAGACACTTAGTTAGAACAGAGAACGTCCCTACCCCTATGGCAGAGCCAACAAGCATAGAGTTAACAGGTAAATTGCAAGACACACACCTTCTCTCAGGCAGGGCATGCTGAGGACCTCAGGCTGGAGGATGAAGTGTACATTGAAAAATGTTCTCTGGTAAATTAGCCCCCACCTTAAACTCAATGTAATACCAGGGAAATACAAAGACTCTTAACTCACTAAACATAACCACAGCAACAGAAAATCTCGGATCCAGCCCAGCACCTAAGTAGATTCACTCAAATGCCTGTGCTAAGCTCTTAGCAGAAAGAAATACATACACACTTTTCCAGACCCAAAAAATACTTACCTCATAAATTCTTGAGAGTCCCTTGGATTGCAAGGAGATCCAACCAGCCCATCCTAAAGGAGATCAGTCCTGAGTGTTCATTGGAAGGACTGATGTTGAAGCTGAAACTCTGGCCACCTGATGTGAAGAACTGACTCATTTGAAAAGAGCCTGATGCTGGGAAAGATTGAAGGTGGTAGGAGAAGGGGATGACAGAGGATGAGAAGGTTGGATGGAATAACTGACTTAGCAGACATGAGTTTGAATAAACTCCAGGAGATGGTGATGGACAGGGAGGCCTGGCATGCTGCAGTCCATGGGGTTGCAAAGAGTCATACACAACTGAGCGACTGAACTGAACTGAACTGAACCACTGTCTTATATGAGATGTGTGTCTCTCAAGACAAGTGAAAAAGCACATAATAAGGCAAGAAAAGGCAACAAGTTTCCAAGAGAAAAGGTAACCAAGAGAACCAGACTAAGATATGACACTATTTATCTATATACTGGTGAATTTAAAATAGATATAATTAACATGTGAAGAGTGCTCATGGAAAAGATAAACCAGATGCAAGAGCTGGTAGGTAATTTCAGAGAGAAATTAAACTATAAGAAAGACTAAAATGGAAATGGTAGAAAAGAAAAATGTAGTAAACAGGTGAAAAATGTCTTCAACTGGCTTATCAATATATTAAACAATTGAAGAAAGAATCAAAAAACTTGAAGAACTCAAACTGAAGCATACATACAGACCAAAAAAAGAAAGAGAAAAGTTTGGGGACAAATCAAACAGTCGAATAAACAGACAACTGGAATGCCAGAAGAAGAAAGAGAGAACAGAAGAAATAGTTGAAGAAACAATTGTCAAAAATTGTCCAAGATTAATGACAAACAACAAAGCCACAGATTTAAGGAAGCTCAGAGAACAACCACCAGGATATACACGAAAATAAACAAGCAAATAAAAAGCATATTTAGTCACAGAATAGTCAAACTGCTGAAAACAAAAGACAAAGAGAAAATCTTTAAAGTGGCCAAAGGAAAAATAAATGCACATTAGATATGATAGAGCAAAGATAAGATTATATTATGCTTCTCTTTGAATACCATAAACACTAGAAAAAAATGGGGTAACACTTTCAAAGAGCTAAAGGAAACAAATGTTTATAGACCAGAATTCTATATCAAGTGAATCATCTTCTAAACATAAATGATAAGTAAAGACTATCATAGAAGAGAAAAAACTGAGAAAATTTTCTGCAAGTAGACTTATACTGTTCAGTTCAGTTCAGTCACTCAGTCACGTGCGACTCTTTGTGACCCCATGAACCGCAGCATGCCAGGTCTCCCTGTCCATCACCAACTCCCGGAGTCCACCCAAACTCAAGTCTATTGAGTCAGTGATGCCATCCAACCATCTCTTCCTCTGTTGTCCCCTTCTCCTCCTGCCCTCAATCTTTCCCAGCATCAGGGTCTTTTCAAATGAGTCAGCTCTTCACATCAGATGGCCAAAGTATTGGAGTTTCAGCTTCAGCATCAGTCCTTCCAGTGAACACCCAGCACTGATCTCCTTTAGGATTAACTGGTTGGATCTCCTTGCAGTCCAAGGGACTCTCAAGAGTCTTCTCCAACACCACAGTTCAAAAGCATCAATTCTTCGGCACTCAGCTTTCTTTATAGTCCAACTCTCACATCCATACATGACCACTGGAAAACCCATAGCCTTGACTTTACGGACCTTTGTTGGCAAAGTAATGTCTCTGCTTTTTAATATGCTGTCTATGTCTATTGGTCATAATGTTATTTCCTTCCAAGGAGTAAGCGTCTTTTAACTGATGGCTGTAATCACCATCTGCAGTGATTTTGAAGCCCAGAAAAATAAAGTCAGCCACTGTTTCCCCATGTATTTGCCATGAAGTGATGGGACCGGATGCCATGATCTTAGTTTTCTGAATGTTGAGCTTTAAGCCAACATTTTCACTCTCCTCTTTCACTTTCATCAAGAGGCTCTTTAGTTCTTCCTCACTTTCTGCCATAAGGGTGGTGTCATCTGCATATCTGAGGTTATTGATATTTCTCCCAGCAATCCTGATTCCAGCTTGTACTTCTTCCAGCCCAGCATTTCTCATGATGTACTCTGCATATAAATAAGCAGGGTGACAATGTACAGCCTTGACGTACTCCTTTTCCTATTTGGAACCAATCTGTTGTTCCAGTTCTAACTGTTGCTTCCTGACCTGCATACAGGCTTATCAAGAGGCAGGTCAGGTGGTCTGGTATTCCCATCGCTTTCACAATTTTCCACAGTTTATTGTGATCCACACAGTCAAAGGCTTTGGCATAGTCAATAAAGCAGAAATAGGTGTTTTTCTGGAACTCTCTTGCTGTTTTAATGATCCAGCAGAAGTTGACAATTTGATCTCAGGTTCCTCTGCCTTTCCTAAAACCAGCTTGAACATCTGGAAGTTCATGGTTCATGTATTGCTGAAGCCTGGCTTAGAGAATTTTAAGCATTAATTTACTAGCGTGTGAGATGAGTGAATTGTGCGGTAGTCTGAGCATTTTTGGCATTGCCTTTCTTTGGGATTGGAATGAAAACTGACCTTTTCCAGTCTTGTGGCCACTGCTGAGTTTTCCAAATTTGTTGGCATATTGAGTGCAGCACTTTCACAGCGTCATCTTTCAGGATTTGAAATAGCTCAACTGGAATTCCATCACCTCCACTAGCTTTGTCCATAGTGATGCTTCCTAAGGCCCACTTGACTTCACATTCCAGGATGTCTGGCTCCAGGTGAGTGATCACACCATCGTGATTATCTGGGTCGTGAAGAGCTTTTTTGTACAGTTCTTCTGTGTATTCTTGCCACCTCTTCTTAATATCTTCTGCTTATGTTAGGTCCCTACCATTTCTGTCCTTTATTGAGCCCATCTTTGCATGAAACATTCCCTTGGTATCTCTAATACTGCAGGCAATATTAGTATTAAACATTCTTTTTCAGGCAATAAGGTTACAATGAGTCAAAAACTTGGATTTGCACAAAGAAATGAAAAGCACTGGATATGGAATAAAGGAAGGTAAAATAGAATCAAGATTTTCTTATTTTCATTTACTCTAAAAGATAACTGATGGTCTAAAGCAAAAATGGCATGAATGTACTGAATGCTTATGGGCTTCCCCAATGGCTCAGTGATGAAGACTCCACCTGCCAATGCAGGAGATGCAAGAGACACGGGTTTGATCCCTGTGTCAGGAAGATCCCCTGGAGGAAGAAACGGCAATCCACTCCAGTATTCTTGCCTGGGAAATCCCATGGACAGAGGAGCCTGGCAGGCTATAGTCCATAGGGCCGCAAAAGAGTCAGATAAGACTGACTGAGCCCGCATGCATTGAGTGTTTATACCATGTGTGGGGAAAAAAAAAAATTAGTCCTAATGAAAAATGCTTCAACAAGCAGTCAAATTGAAACAAATGAAAAAACAGAAAGCTTCAGCAAGGAAACAGAAAGTGTCAGCAAAGAACAGGAAAACATAAAAAAGAAGCAAATAGAAAATTTAGAGCTGAAAACCACATAATAACCAGGGCGGTAAGTTCAGTGAGCAGAATATAAAAGGCAGAGGAAAGAATAAATGAATTGGAAGGCAGAACAACAGAAGTCATGAAATCTGAACAACAAAGATAAAACGGCCTGAGGTAGAAAAAACAGTAAACAGAGCCTCAGTGACCTGTGGAACTGTAATAAGAAATCTAACTCTTGTGTTGTTGGAATCCCAGAAAGAGACAAGAGAAGGCACACCAGAACAACTAACAAATCTGCTCTGTAAAAGGACCTATTACTGAGAGAAAAGATAAGCTACAGGTTGAGAGAAAATATTTGAAAAAGGATTAGTATCTAGAATATACAAAGAACTCTCAAACTTCAACAGTGAAGAAACAATCCAAATAGAAAATGAGCCCAAAAAAAGTGAGGAAAACATAAATTATCAAATCCAAATTAAAACCACAATGAGTTATTACTGCAAACCACCAGAACGGCCAGAACAAAAAAAACAGTAACAACTCCATGCTAGTGAGGATGTAGAGAAACAGAGTCACTCATATATTCATTGCCAGTGGAAATGTTAAATAATAAAACCTCTCTGGAAAAGTTTGGTAGTTCCCAGAAAAAACTGAACATGTCACTAGCATATGATTCAGCATTTGTTCTCCAGGGCATTTATCCCAGAGAAGTAAGGGCTCAGGTTTACACAATACCTGAGCATGAATATTTTTTCATAATAGTCCAAATATGTAAGCAACCCACATGTACTTCAGCATGTGAGGGAGAAAAAGTGTGGGGCATCCATCTGTATCAGGGACCAAATGGAGCAGACTATTAACACACTGGACACCTCCTGTGGCTCTAAAGAACATCACGCTGAGAAGAAAAGGCCAGTCTTGGAAGTCAATCTCACATGCTATATGATTCCACCTGTGTAAAAATGACAAATACTACAGAAATGGAGAACAGATCGGTGGTCACCAGGAGTTAAAGAGAAGGTAGTTTCAGGGGGATGTGGGTGTGGCTAGGAGGGGTTTTGCAATGGTAGAGTTTCTCTGTGTCTTGCGTAAATCAATGTCAGTATTCCAGCTGCAACACTGCTCTCTAGATTTACAAGATGCTATCATGAAAGACTTTTGGGAAAGAAGACAAGGGACAGGGATTACTTCTTACAAACTGTATTATCTGTCTCTGTATTATTTCTTACAAACTGCATGTAAACCTACAATTATCTCCAAGCAAAAAGTTTACTGAAAACAATGTGCAAGCAATAACAAGAAAGGATGAAAACAATATAGCATGTGGGCTCTGGGCCCCCCAAACCACCACCACATCTGGAGGTTTGCTGGAAGGAGTCACGGACTCAGCATAGTTGTACTTAGAGCTAAGGTTTATGGCAGTCAGCAATGACGATGCACACTCACATCAGAAAGAAACAGACAAAGGTGGGCTCTGGAGTGTGGGGCATCCATCTGTATTAGGGACCAAGAGGAGCAGGCTACTAACACACTCGACACCTCCTGTGGATCTAAAGAACATCACGTTGAGAAGAAAAGGCTGGTCTCGGAAGTCAGGCTCACGCACTGTATGGTCTTGGTCCCTAAAACAGATGGCTGTCCCACACTATGCCCTCCTGTGGGCATGTTACTCTTCCTCCTCCAGCAAGGAAACTGCAGCAACACACATGCAAATCTGCCCAGACATGCCCGACAGAGACTCAGGCCCGAGGGTTTTACCTGGGGGCTGGTTCTGCGGGCGCCTTTTATCCTAATGTGGACTAAAGTCCCAGGCTCCCAAGGAGAGCAGGTATGCAGCATAAATGACACTGTTTGTACAAACAGTCCAGGCCTCCCTTACTAGTGAGGAAATGAAGGGAACACCTCCCAAATTCAAATTCCCAGGTGCCACCTAAGAGCTGACCTTGCCCTTCTGGGGGAGTAGCCTCAGCCTGCCGTGTTAGCTCTTACCTGCACTTCACGCAAACACTGGCCAAAAGAAAGCTGGGGGTGGCAGCTTTAGTATCACAGTGGACCCACAAATGAATATTATCAGGGGTAAGTAGGGACAGGAGTTAAAAATAAAGGGTTCGGTTCTCAGAGTCCAAATAATAGTTCTATCTATGCATGGAACCAAGAGGAAAGCTTCAAAATACATGAAGTAAAAACTTACATAGTCAAAACAGAAATAACCAGATCCAAAATCACAGGGCTTTCTCATCACTCTCTAATTAACAGAACCAGAAGGCAGAAAACCAGTAAGGGTACAAAAGTCCTGAACAACATTATAAACCAAAATTGACCAAATTGACAATCTATTCACATTCTTCTTAAATGTACATGAAACATTCACCAAAAGGCACTGTATTATTAGACATAAAATGCTTTAAAAAAAATTTAAAGAATAGAAATAATACAAAGTATAGTCTCAGACTATAAGGAAATTAAACCAGAAATCAGTAACAGAAATATAATTGGAAAAGGTCCAAATATAAGGAAATTAAACAACACACTTCTAATGACCTATTAATCGATGAGGAAGTCTCAAGGAAATTCTTTTACTATTTTCAATTACATGAATAAGAAAGTACAGATATCATAATTTGCAAGATGCAGCTAAAAAAGGGCTTAAACGGAAATTTACAGCATTAAACACCTACACTAGAAAATAATAAAGATCTCAAATCAGTAATCCAAGATCATATCTGAAGAAAAGCAAACTGGACCAAAAGCAAGAAGAAAAGAAAAAACATGGTTAAGAGCAGAAACCAAAGAAACTGAAAATGGAAAAAAACAATAGAGAAAAATCAGTAAAACCCCAAGCTTGATTTTATGGGGAAAAAAATCAATAAAATGAATACAATTCTAGTTTGACCAATCAAAAAGAGAAAAGACACAAATTACTAATATTGGGAATGAAAAGGGGGCCATCATTATTGCTTTTACAGCATGATGATCATGAGAGAATATTAGGAGCAACTTTATACCAATAAATTTAACATCTTAGATGAAATGGACTTATTCTTTGAAAGACATAATCTAACAAAATCCACTCAAGAAGAAACAGATCACCTGAATAGCCCTGTTTCTATTAAGGAAATTAAATTTGTAGCTAAAAGCTCTCCAAAAAAAAGAGAGAGAAAGAAAGAAAACTCCCGGGCCATATGGTTTCACTGGCAAATTCCAGCTAACATTTAAGGAAAAAATTAATACCAATTTATATACAACCTCTATCATAAGACAGAAGAGAACTAAATGCTTCCAAACCTATTTGAAGCCAGAATTACCTTAATCATGCTAAGACCAGAAAAACACATCAAAAAGGCTTACTTTCAACAGAGCCTAAATTATTAGTTTTTATTTTATGGATTATGCTTTTGGTGTTGTATGTGAAAACTTTTTACCTAATCCAAGGTAGCACAAATTTCAATCTATCTTTCCATCAGAAATTTAGTGGTTTACAAAAAAATGTCCAAGGAAGTAGTTGCACATCACACTTCTGGTTTGTTTCCAGAATACATAACAAATCCTCAAAGCATAAGGGAAAAAAATCCAAAATAAGGCAGAAGATCTGAACAGACACTTCATCAAGTGGATGTCAAATAAGCATGGGAAAAGACACCCTGAAGCATTCATCATCAGGAAAATGCCAACCACAACCACAGTGAGACGCCACTCCGCATCTACTAGGATGTCTGAGATCATAAAGATGGCCACTGGGACTCTCACACAATAATGAGTGTGTCATCACACGTTTCAACACTGGATAAATGAGTTGGTAGTCTTTTAGCTTTTTGTTTTGAATAAACATCGGATTTCCAGAAAACTTACAAAGATAGTAAAAAGTTCTCTGTTCCCTTACCTAGTTTCCCCTAAAGTTAGCATTGTCAATAAACCTAGTAAGGGCTTCCCTGGTGACTCAGAAGGTAAAGAATCTGCCTGCAATGAAGGAAACCCCGGTTAGATTCCTGGGTCGGAAAGATCTGCTGGAGAAGGGATAGGCTACCCACTCCAGTATTCGGAGACTTCCCTGGTAGCTCAGCTGGTAAAGAATCCTCCTGCAATGCGGGAGACCTGGGTTCTTTCCCTGGGTTGGGAAGATCCCCTGGAGAAGGGAAAGGCTACCCACTCCAGTATTCTGGCCTGGAGAATTCCATGGACTGTATAGTCCATAGAGTCACAAAGAGTCAGACACGACTGAGCGACTTTCACTTCACTTCACTTCACTCCATAAACCTAGTAAAATTAACAAACTAAACAGCTGACAATGATACAGTGTTATGACATAAACTACAGACATTATTCATGTATCCCCAGTTTTTCAGCTAATGTTCATTTCTCGATCTGGTCCACATGCCCAGCCTCCCTGGTCTCCTTCTACCTGATAGTCCCTTCGTCTCTCATTTTCTTCACGATCCTGACACTTCTGAAGAAAACTAGTGAGGCATTCTGCAGAACATCCTCAGTGTGGTTTGTCCACTGTTGTCTAACGACTAGATGGAGGTTACAGAAGTTGGGGAAGAGATTCACCCAGGTTACATACCTTCCTAGAGCATCAGGTTGGAGTAAATAATGTTGATGCATCACTTGGCTAAGGTGGCGTCTTCCAGGTTTCTTTGTTACTATGTTACCATTTCCCCCTTTGTCATCAGCAAGCTTTGGGTTTCCTTCTCTCGCCCCTTTGGCGCCACATGAGCACTTTTGATCTTTTTAATTTTTTATTAATAATCCATCATTTCTCCCAAGAGTTTCTTTTTCTACTTTTATTTCTTTTACCCTTTGATCTTCTCTCCAAGGCCAGCTTTGGAGGACCCCTGAGGATTTTCACTCTTCAGTTTCCTTTTCTCATCTTTCTTAGCTTTCCTAATTCTTTGCCCTTTTTCTCTCAGAAATTTCCTAAATCTGCTATTTCCAGTCACTAATTCATTCCTCAGTTATATCCTTTTTTGCTAAATAGCCCATCATTATTCAACTCATATACTTTATACCTAGATTTTTACCTTGTCCATTTTGTTTTCCTGTTCTTGTTTTATGTCTCTTTGCCTCTTTTAGTAGGTTTATTAGGCTCACTTTTTTTTTTCTTTTTCACTATGTTTATCACAAAATATTGAATATAGTACCCTGTGCTATACAGTGGGAACAAGTTGTCTATTCTCTCTATATATGATAGCTTGCATCGGCTAACCCCAAACTCCCAATGCAACCCTCCCCCTCCCCCTCACCTTTGGCAACCACCAGTCTGTTCTCAATGTCTGTGGGTCTGTTTCTGCTTCATAGATAAGTTTATTTGCATCATATTTTAGATTCCTAATATAAGTGATGAGTATGTTCCTTAGGTTCATTTTAAAATCTTGGTCTATATGTTTTAATACATCTGCTTCTGATGCAGTCTTAAATGACATAAGCCTTTGAGGATGTGCAGCCCTGCCAGGGCCCTGACAGCCAGGTCTCCTCTGTCTGCTGACGGTGCAGGGCCCACTAGTTGCTGCCCGTCAGACTCCTCTTCTCCCAAAACCTGGTGCAGTCATGGGAGCCCTCACGCCATCCACTGATGGGCTGTCTCATCTGGGTGATGCTCAGGCTCAGCTCCTCTGCATTTAATTGGTATTAAAGATTAAAAAGCAAATTACCAAAGCAATCACACAGATCCACTTGTCTATATCTCGCCACGGCTCCCAAGCAGTTTGATATTTACTGTCAGCTGGCATTTAATTACTCAGCCAGATTTGCAGGCCATAATTGACAGAATGCTGAAGACTAATTCTTTCAAAGGACGCTCTCCCCATACGAGAACACTCGGGCTCAGAGGCGACACCATCTCTGCTCCAAAGATCAGTGAGACATACATGGGCACAGATTGATCCCTTCCTTCCCCCACTACTGTTCTGGTAGCTTTAGGTCCTCAGGCCTGCAGGAGTCAGTGGGAAAATGCAACGGAGATACTGGCACAGGAAGCATTTCCCCTTGCTAGTCGCCAAATCCAAACCAGTCCCCAATCTAGGGAAATCGCCTTGAGCCTAGAGAAGGACCTCCCTGGAGGCTGAACTGCACAGCCACTGATCCACTTCTCCCCCAGGTGCAAAGGGAGAAGTCCAGCAGAGAAACAGGAGGCCTCTGTCTGATTCCATGTTTCTGAAACATCCCTGCACAGGGTGAAAGCCCAGCTCACGTCTCAGGTCATGAAACCTTCCTAATCCTGCATCGATTACCTCATGCACCATTTAATAATTTAGACATCTCAAACCAAACTAGGCCAAGAAGCACAACACAGAAAAGAGGCTAATGCAGTTCTAAGGAAATGGGGAAGAGATATTAATGGAGCAGTTATTTCTTTTTCTACTCTTTCAAGGTCGCCATTCAGTACTGCTCAGAGCTGTAGGAAAAGACAGAGATCTTAACACAAAGTGGGGAGCTGGTGGCACACGTGTAAAGAACTCCAAGATCGGACAGGGGCAAATTTTCAAAAAGGAGAAATAAAATGTCCCTGCATGTTCTTAATTTCAACTAGTGAATCAACAAGGTCAAGTACCAATCTGGGTAAATACACTTTGGCTTTCAGGAATTTTTTTCTTAAAAAAAAAAAAAATTAACTCAAGGAAAAAAAAGTATTTTTTAAGAAAGGTAGAAGAACTAAGACTGAGAGTAAAGCTTAACTTTGGACAAATTGCTTTGTTGGGAACTTGCTCTGCACCAGGAGTCGGTCCTGGTCTTAACCTCACCCTGCGCTTGAATCCTAAACCTTTTCTTTTCAACATTTGGAAACGAGGTTCTGTCACCACCACATCTGAATCTGAACAAGGTCAAACTCTCCAGGCCTGGATGAAGTAGCAAGGTTAGGGATTTTATAAACTAGTTTGCCTACAAGCCACCTGACTTTCCGTGGGGCCAGGCTGATGGGGACAATTTTGGATGCTCCCCTGAGGGCACGGAGGAGTGGGTGTGGCCAGTGCCTGGGCAGTTGACTGATGCTCAGATGCCCCTGTCCAGGATCAGATACCCTGACTGGCTTCAGCTGCTCCACCTGTGCCCTCGCCCACAGCTTCCCTGCCCTGAAGGCTCCCGCATGCCTCTTCCCCAGAAACTTCCACGGTGTGGCCGAGCAGTCCTAAAGGAAGTTTATCTCTAACTGGCTGATTGCCTATCTAAAGAAATTAACTAAAGAGCAAATGTGGCCTATTCTTTTCAGACCTCTGTGCCTTACAGCACGTATAGTAGCACAGAGGCCCCAACAAGCCGCACTCCCCATCTCCAGGGGTGCCATGTGTGGCCCGGAAACCCCCAGCCCCTGGGAGGAAGCTGGCATGTCCTCCTCTCCCACTCATGGTCTGGGCGTAGCTTTTACTCTTGGTCCCAATGCCACCAGGCTGGCATGCTGAAGGCCCATGACATTCGAATGTCCACAAAGAATCGTTGTTTAGTCGCTAAGTTGTGTCCGACTATTTAGGCCCCCATGGACTGTACCTGCCAGGTTTCTCCGTCCATGGGATTTCCCAGGCAAGAATACTGGAATGGGTTGCCATTTCCTTCTCCAAAGCATCATTATGACACCGGGATCTCACCTGTGTCTCCTACATTGGCAGGCAGATTCTTTACCTGAGCCACGAGGGAGGCCCTCCACAAAGAATATGTGCTTTAAAAATCATTCTTAATAAGCATTCATCTACAAATAACGTAAAAACCAGAATCTCCATTCTAAAAAATACAATCCCAAGCACTATTAACATTTTGATGTGCTTCTTTCCAATGTTTTTTTTTAAAAAGTTTACATTATAATTATGATATATTTATTTTTGTACTCTGTATTTTTTACTTAATTTTATGCAAGCATTTCCCCCACTGAAAAGTATTCAAAATGTCCATTTTAGTTAAAACGTAACACTTCTATAAAATGGAGTCACCCTTGTTTACTTAATTATCCCCCTATTGTTGGGTATTCAAGCAGTTCCACTCTTTTCACTATGATGAATAAACCTGGAATGAACATCTTTGGACATAAATCTTTGACCTCATCATTGATTACATTCTTGGGCTTCCATGAGTAGAATTATTTAGTCAAAGGGTGAACACGTGAAAGCTCTTAAAATAAATTGCCAAATTCAGATACAGAAAAGTTGCTTCAATTGATACTCCCACCCACATGTATTATCTTCATGTTTAAAAGTCTTCAATAATCTGATAGCCCCCAAATGGTGTATCATCAGGTATTGATCTGTTTCTTTGTGGGTTTTTCCCACCATTCCAATGCTGAGAGAGACTGTGCTCATTCAATCAGCAGAAAAATAACCACCTCCATATCACTGTTTTCCAGGGGTTCATCATCTCACACTGAACTCTATAATCTATGAGAAACTGGTGAATATGGCAAGAGGGCTCTGTTCTTGTAGCGGAGCCCCATTTGTCCACTCCCCTCTGCATCCTCGTGGATGGCTCTGTTCCCCTGCTCTTCTGTCCAGATCCCACCACAAGCAGGTGCCCTGCACATGGCCCCTCTTCCCCTTGCCCTCTGCACTCCTGCCCTCCCATCTCAAGCTTTCATTCTGGTCTGCTCCTCTGCTCGGCAGCTCCACAGGAGCTAGCCCCTCTGGCAGACCGGGGGTGTTCAGTGCTGCCAGGGACTTACCTGAGCAAGTCCACAGCCCAGGTGCAACGAGGTAGCCAGCCTGGTTTCCCAGCAGATCCAGACCTGTACTCCTCACCCAGTCCTCACACATGTAGCACTGATCCCCATCTTTCTGACTCTACGTCCAGCGCTCACTCCTTTTGAATGTGGGCAGTGAAGAGGAGGTTGTTTGTCAAGCCCCAAATTTAAATTGGTTTCTGACTAAACAATAGTTTCCTTCCTCACCAATCAGTGAGTCTTCCTTTATTTTATATCTTTGAATATTCATTATACTTTGAATATTTATACATTTAAATCTGGAGGATTTACTCTATTGCATGATCTATTCGAAGCCTGGTGGGCTACAGTCCATGGAGTCACAAAGAGTCAGACACGACTGAGTGACTTCACTTTATTTATTTATTTTCACTTTTTATGATCTATTCATGATATTGGTTCATCCTATCATATACTAGAGATATTGTTTAATATGATAATATTTATGCCATTCTATTTATGATACTGGTTCATAACTCAGTATCATATGGATTTACAGTATGTTTTACCACTTGTGTTTTGAAAGGTGCAATGATGATATTCATCTGAATTGTCACAGAGAAACCCTCAGAACAGTGACCCCAAAACTCTGCAGCACATTACAATCACCTGAGCAGGTTGTAAAAACAGTAACACTCAGGTTGCACTCAGTGCCTCCAATGAAATCAGAATGTCTGAGGGTAGAAATCTTGTCCACATGATTCCAAAGCACAGCTTAGGAACTACAGCCTCAGGAGAAGACGATGCAGAGCTGGGAGGTGAGAGGTTTCCAGCCAGGCTCTCCCCTACAGTCCTTACCAGCAGGACCAGCACAGGCATACTAATACCTTATCATGACTTCCCATGCTGGAGACAATGGTCCATTAATAAAAGAAAGTCTTTTCAACAGTCTCCACCACCCAAAAGAAATATACTCAATTTAGCTGTAAACCCTGCTAGACAGTTCAGCATCTAATGACACAGGCTGAGGTCCCTATTCTCTGGGGTTTATGGGCTAGGACAGACTATGGAAAAGTAGACCAGTGATATACACAGACACTCCACAAAAGCAGGATGCTTAGACCCAGAAATTAAGAATAAACCACTAAATAATTACAATATGCCTTCCTTTTACCAATTCAAAGTATTATGACAAAGCTGGAAACAACTTCTAACATTTGCACAGCCTTCAACTTGGTCCAGGCTACAGGAAAAAAGCCCAGAATTTTTATAGCATATTCCTCTTAAGGAGTCATCTCTCCACCCCCAGCCCCAAATGTGCATCTACAATTTTAGCCTTCTGTGCCTCTCTGTCATTGCATCCATGTAGGCCAGAACCACTGTGGCTTCCTCAGCCCCCCAACGCTGGACAGCGTCTGCTGGGGCAGCCCTGCCACCATGCCCGAGCCCCACTCTGAGAACCCCGGGGGCTTCCTCCACCCTCCAGGGCTCCCTTAACCCGAAGACGGCTCCCGACTTGGCATCATCTTCAGGATCGGGCCCAGGCTGGACCCATGCTGGCTGCACCTCAGAATGCCCTCCTTCAGACAAAGCACAGGCATGCCCATGCTCTGCCCCTGGCCTTAGAGCTGCCCAAGGAACCCAGCCTCCTGTCCAGAGTTAGGCTTTGATCCCATACCCCCTCGCTCAGCTCCTATACTCTCCTATCTGCCCGTTTCCCCAAGCTTCCTATTTCCCTCAGAACCTTGTATGCCTGGGGAGTAGGGGCGGGGGGGCTGACTCAGCACTTCTTGGGGACTCACTGGGGCTGGCCTGACTGCCCCCAGACCCCTTCTCTTTGGAGCTCATGCCGCTCCATTACAGTGTTTCCTTTTGCACCTTGCACCACCACACAAGACAAGGCCGTCAGGACCCCCGGCTCCCCTTTCTTTCCATCCGGGGCCTGCCTGAATACAGCAGCACCGGGGTGCTGTCACATCCCCCTCTCCCACACCCATGCTCCCCGCCTGTCCCCGAGCCCTCGCGTTCACACTCACAGCCGCCGGTCACCCAGGGACAGGGCCTCCGGTCCCCCACGTTCTCCAGCGCTCCAGGCCTGCATCTCTGCCGGACATCCTCCGTGAACATTTTAAGGTCCTGAATTCCAAGATTCCAACGCCAAACGCTTTCACTTCCGCTGCTCCTCTGCTGACACTCTTGCTCTTCCACGACGGCCAGAAGCCAGTGTTGCAGTGACAACAGCAGCAAGTGATGGCCCAGGACGCGGCCACCAAGTTGGTGGGGGAGTGCGGGGCCCAGCCCAGAGCTGGGCTGTCTACGTAGATCATCGCATTCAGGTCCTTTACCGCCGCGAGAGCTGAAGCTTCAGCAAGACGAGTACCTGCTGCAGGTGACTGGTGGGACTATCTGTCCGGGCGCCTGGCCACTGCGGACACTGACCCCGGGGACGCCGGCCCCGGCTCCTCTCCCCGCATCCCGGGACCAGAGGGCGTGGCCGGCGGACAGCTCCGCCCCCCCAGGCGAATTATGCAGGCCACGTCACAACCGGTTTCTCCCTCTGCAGTGCTCCGGATACGCCTGGGCCTTGCTACACGTTGAATCGTGCTCCCCTAAGAAAGTCACGAGGAAATCCTAATTCCCAGTAGCTCGTACTGTGACCTGAGTTAGGTAGGCTTCAGAGAAGTCAGCGAATGAAAACGAGGTTATTAGGGTGGCGCTTAACCCAATATGACCGGTGTCCCGATTACAGGTGTAAATATCGGGCACAGACGCCTGCACAGGGAAGATGCCACGCAAAGCCTGGAGAGATGCCTCCACGAGAGAGGGACCCACGGGGAAGCCAGGAGAGAGGTCCGCGCAGAGCCTTCCGGGGGCCTTCAAGGTAGGCTGCCCACACCTTGACCTACGCCTCCTGGTTTCCAGGAGCCTGCGGCAAGAAGTGTCTGTTTTCCTGACTCCCAGTTTGTGGTCGGCTTGGACAGCAGCCCTGGGATGTGTGTTCCACTGTCCTCAGCCAGCTGAGGTGAGGGGTGAGGACACAAGAGGGGGCTTCTCGGGAAATCTGGGAGAAGCCCCTCCGCCTCGTCTGCTGGCTATGGGAAAAGAGCACGCTGCCACAGGCTGATCCTGGGGACCCTCGTGCAAGCGTTGGGGGGGCAGGTCCAGGAGGGGTGCTGGCAGTGGGGGGACACGGTCCCTAACCCCTGTGACAGGCTGCAGCAGCAGGCATGCTATCCCCGTTCTTGGAGGGCTTGGAGGGCTGACTTGTCCTGCCCTAGGACCCACAGTTAACATTGACAGTGATGGGAATTGAACCCAAGCCCAGCCCAGCCCAAGTCCAGTGCTCTGACCCACCACCCAGTGTTAGACTTCCACTTAACAGAAGTGGTCTGGGCTGCTCAGGGCTGTGGATCTTCTCTGCTACTGCTACCTCCTCACCTTCATCTCTCTGTGTTCTAGCCCACTCCTGGCTTGTTCCCATAACCTGGACTCTAACACAAATAAGCCTTTTCCTTCTTAATCCTGTGCTTTGCTGCTAGCACCGGCCTCTGGCCCCAGCCTCCTCTGGCAGCTCCCAGTGGCAGCAAGTCTGGGCAAGCCCTGACCTTTGTTCCCTGCCCCCTGGGGTCTCCGCCCAGGCGGAACCCCTTCCTCACCCTCTACCAGGTCTACCCCTGCCCCACTGTGCTTCACCATATAGTCATCCTCACCTTCACTCCCACCCTGGAGTGCAGCCACCGGGATGGCAGGGCAGCGCTGTCTCTGAGTCTCTCCGTCCTGACTTGGAGTGGAGGCCTGGTGAAAATCAGGGTGGCATCTCAGAGCTTCCCCTCATCATACAGGTCCCACTCATTCAGCAAATACTTGAACCCTACTGTGTTCAACAGGATAGCAAATGCCCCTGTCCACACAGAGCTCCCTGTATAAAAGAGAATGCAGATGCGAGAGAGAAAGAAATACACCAGGCTTATTTAAGGAAAGAGAAATGGTTCCATATGTTTGGTACAAGCAGTCGTACGAGATGCAGTTGGAGACATGAGTGAACATCATGGGCGCCTCACAAGCCATGTTAATCACCTGGCATGTAACATGTGTTAAACCGTTCCACAGTCCCCACTAGAACACACGTGAATGGAGTTTAGCTTCCCCACCAGAAGGGAAACAAGACACCCAAAGACCCTGGGTGGCAGCCAAGCAAGTCCCAGGGCGGATGCTGACGTTCAGTGGGGCTCTGCCTTCCCAGACCTGCGCTTCTCCTGCAAGTCTGCTGGCACAGCTGGTCCAGGGGGAGATAAAACCTGACTCTGAGAAGCTGCTTCCTCTCAGCTCCACTGGACTGGCCCTGACCCTGCTGAGCTGTAGGGCGCTGGGCTGTGAGACCTGCAGGAAGTGAGTCTTTTGATGTTTTCAAAGGTCGGACCACACCGCTCCCCTGTGCAATGTCACTCAGCTAAGGCCGAGAATGTTTCAGCTGCTGGGAGAGCCAATTAGAGCCAATTATAACCCAACTAACCTCCCACGACACCAAAATTCCTTGTAGAGCTTGTCTGGGCTTCTTGCAAAAATAGTGTGCATCTGAGCCTGACTTCAGCATACAGTGTGGCCCAGGATAGAAGCCTCTGTGCTCAGCCCTCATCCATTCCAGCTATATCTGACCACTCACTAGACTAGTTTTAATCACTGAGACTCAGATGCATGCCCAGAGAGTCAGGTTCAAATGATCAGAGTTGCGGGCATCAGTATTTTTTAAAATATTCCCAGGGTTGAAAAACAGTGATGTGTATGAATTTACCCACAGAGACCACTGGGGTCTCTGAAACCCCACCTCTGCCCCTCCTTCTTCATTATAGACACATTTTCTGATTTTTCTGGATTAGTTGGCACCTGCTTCTTCTAACATCAGATCTTTATTTTATATTTTTATTATTCACTTGTTATTTTTATCATATATGTCTTTTACATATATGTTCTACATACATTTTGCATTTTCATTTGATTTTATTCTTTCTTAACAAAATGTATTTCAGATATCTTGAACTAAGCAAGTGAACAAAGTAAGCTTTTTAAACCTGCTTTCCAGGATAGTTTTGAAATTTATTTCTTTTTATTCAGTTAACAGAAAACTGAGTCCATAGCATCTGGAAATATACTGGCACATGCTTGCTATGAGTATGAATATTTTCTTGTATTTATCTACAAACAGATATCCCTACTTCTCATACATACACAAACATGACACACACACACACAATTTCCCATAGCACAAATTCTTGTCAAAGAAGATATCCAGTAGGAAATAATTCTTAAAGAAATAAATTAATGAATGCACAAATGGATAGATGTACAGAAGCTGACACTAAAAGATAAAAAAAAAATGTATTCACATATATAGATATAAGCTTATATGTAAATACAACCTTATTTCCCGTCGGCGTAGGATACGAGGACATCTGTGATAAATTTCAAATTCAATGGGCATATGTAAATAACTGATGGATGCATATAGCAGGATATGAGCTTAAATTGTTAAATGTTAGTGTCCCACATTGTGCCTTTAATAATTATGATGTAAGCAAAACATTTCCTTAGTGATTAAGTAGGTGTTTCCAAGATGAATAATACAATGTAACAGGATTCATTAGACTCCATGTTGAAAAGTGGAAAGAAAAAAAAGGGAACTTTCAGAACAAACAGTTCAGATCATGAGAACAATTCCAGACAACAGGAGAAAAAATTGAGTCCCTTAATTTTATTTTTCTTTTCTTTTCCTTTTTTTTTTTTTTTTTTTTTTTTTTGAGTTTTTTTTGAGTTTTGCTGTACTGTGGGCAGGAGGAACTTTTGTCTTGTTAACACTCAAAGACTTTAATCTTGTTTGGAGCAGCAGCACTTTCTTTAACCTAAACCTCAAGCAGAAAACCATTGTCTGTGGGACTCAGTTGCCCTGCCTGAGGACAAGGTGGGCTCAGAGTCCATGGCACCAGCTTGCCTCCCCACAAAGAAGCACAGCGAGGAGGCCAGCAACTCTCAGGCCAGCCACACAGCAGAATTACCCGGTAAGGCTTCTTTAGAACATCACCTTCTGATCCCACACCAGAGGTTCTAGTTTAACGGGGCTGAAATGGGATCCGAGCACTGGTGTTTTTCCTAAGCTCCTCTGGTGCTTATGAAGGCAGCCTTGGTTGGAGTCACCATCTGTTAATAGAACAACTACCCTTACATAGGGCTTCCCTTGTGGCTCAGCTGGTAAAGAATCTGCCGGCAATGCGGGAGACCTGGGTTCAATCCCTGGGTTGGGAAGATACCCTAGAGAAGGAAAAGGCTAGCCACTCCAGTATTCTGGCCTAGAGAATTCCATAGACTGGATAGTCCATGGGATTGCAAAGAGTTGGACACGACTGAGTGACTTTCACACACACACACACACACACACACACACACACACACACACACACACACAGAGTTATATAAGGACAGAAGTAAGGCCCAGGACATGCAGTGACAGAGCAAAGACAGCACAGTCAGGGTCCTGCCAAGCCTGGAACCCCTGTTTCTGAACTCCCATCCGGGGTGGCACGGACTCCCAGGAGACCCTCAGAAGCACTCCTCTCTGAGTGAAGGGATGAATGACCCCCAGCAGAGCTGATGTTCCCAGCGTGGGAAGGAGGGGAGGGCCATGTGATCCCTAGTCACAATGTCCACTTTTCCCCACAACACGTGGTCATGAGCAGCAGAGACCCATCATGCAAGGTTCTGATTAGGAAAGTGGCTGGAAGGACAATGTGAGAAGCAAAGGTTTAAGGGGGGTCTTGGGGAAAGAAGAGCCACCTGATGAGTGGCAGCGGCCATGACAGACTGTTTCACACGCACCCCCTCCCTTCGCGCTCCCACAAGCCCGTGAGAGTGATAACCATCTGGATGAGGAGCCTTCCAGCCTGAGCTCTTGGAGAGGCTCGGTAATTTAAGGCCACGGAGCTTGAATCAGCTGAGCTGGGTCTATCTGAAACCAGGGTCTGAGTGCTTAACCCCTGAAATATCAAATGGAAAACATCAAACAACTCATGTGCCTTGATTTTAGGGCACCGTCCTGAAACTCGTGGTCCTGAGGGAATATCCACATCCTCCCTCCATAAAATCCAGAGCCAAAAAAAAAAAAAAAATCAAACCCATATCTCTCTCAATTCAAGAAAGTATTAAACTGATAAATTATGAATTAAAAGTCCAGAGCCAAGTTACTCAGTCTTGCGTCCAGAAAGCCCATCTCCTGGCTACAAAGACCCTTTGAGCTTTGAACAAAGCATTGCTATAAATGAGTCACATTAGCTCGCTTTGTTTTGTGTGTTTATTTATTATTTGTTCTCGTTATCTAGAAATCTATATTTTAACCCTAATTGTCTCCCTGCGGTAATGATTAAGGCATGACTCTGAGATTTGCATTGCAAACACCATGAGGCCCTCAACGGGAGCAGATGAATTCTGAACTTGGCATCTACCAGTATTTATTGCTTCATTTCTGTCTTCCCAGCTTCATTTTGGGCCAAATTTGTTAATATATTTTTCAAGTTCTGAAAGGATGGGAGCGGATGGAATTCAGGATCATGATCTCAGAATTACATGGACTCTACCCAGTAGATCAAAATTGAACTTTTTATTGCCGGAACCATATCCTTAACTAAAAAAAAATCTCGTGGATCAGTGCCTTATGTACATTTTACTAATGAATATGTATAGGACCACCCACTGCACGTACAGTTTCATAGAAGCTACTCTATTTAGACAATGGTTACTTGGGGAAACCAGAAAGGGCCTTAGAAAAAGGCATGCTGTAAGTGGGATGTGTTTTTATCCCTCCCAAGGGGAGGTAAGAAGGCTTCAGAAGTGGATACCCGTACTTTTTCAGTTTTATCTTAAAAGTTTTGTTTATTTCAGGAATAGTTACAATCCAGCCAGGATAATGTATCTCCATAAAGTCCCTTTTACTTTTTCCCTCTCTAGATTAGCCTCAGAAAAGACAACAAAAACCTGCCGAAAATGATACAAAGAGGAAGTAAGATTATCAACACAGTGCATATGTTTGAAAATAGGATACTACAATCAGGTACAAGGAAGAGTCTACATGCGAGTTAATAGAAAGCAAGCTGCCTGTCGGTGTCTAAGTGACCTTGCCTTTTAATTGTAACAAAGCATTCACAGGGTTCTTTCTTTAGATCTCCGCCGACTCAGAGTTGCAGTGGGTTTTTCTGCCCAAGCTGTCCAGACCAGTTTACCTACTTCAGTAAAGGTGGCCCTGCTACACAGTTGGCCTATGTCAGTAAAGGTGGCCCCACTACACAGCTGACCTTCGTTGGTAAAGGTGGCCCCATTGCACAGCAGGTTCCAGCTGTCTCCACTCCACAGTAACATGCCCGGCGGCAATGTTGACCAGCAAGTATTCTGCCAAAATCAAACAATTCAGAGGAAGTGGAAATTTTGTAGAAAAGTGTTAGCACTAGTTAGCATTTTGCTGCAAATAATGAAATGCAACTTAATAAGTGGTGACTACACCATATGAATAGGTGACTCTAAATACCCAAATGAAAAGTGATATCTAACGTCTTTTGACTGAACTACCTTATGTTCATGTCTCTAAAAAGCCATGGATTCCAAACTGTGCAAACAAGTTAATAACTTTTTATGGGAAAAAGGAAAACACTGCCACTGAATATGTCGATTATAAGCAACATCCTGATTTTAGAAATGTTCAAACACAAGGGGAATGCATCTTAGAAGAGAGAAAACACAGCAAGTTGAAACTTAATCTGAAGAGCTCTTGTACATTTGCTATCTGACTTAACCTTGCCATACCTGCCTAAAGCATCTGTGATTATTATTCCCATTGTATAGATTAAATAAGCCAAGCCTCCAAGATGTTAATTAATTGCTCAAGATCTCACAGCTACTAGCCAGTATTCTAACTCTGATTCTGAATTCTGCACTCTTTCCACCACCCCCTATTACCTTGCTGTCTTAAACTTGTAGAACTTTTGAATCTAAAATATTTTACTGATCACTAGTAAGGAAAGGTGATTTTTGAGAGACTGCTACAGCAGATTCTTCCTAACTGCTCCTGAGACTCCTATATGCTTGGATAAGATTATTTTCATAACAACAGTAATCGAGTTGGTATAAACCAGGTTCTGTGATCGTTGTGAGATGACGGGTTAAACAGAGATGCAGTGGTCCCCAAAAGAGACTGGCTTCCAGGAGCAGATCTGGATCTCTGAAAGGTCTAATGGATCATGGAGTAAAGAACTTGCTGCTGCTCACTTCATTACATGTTTCTGCTTTTGCAGACTGAAGTTTTGAGTTGACTTCCTTAATTACCATTGGTCTATTGCAAATTTTTCTCTACTTCTCTCTAAATCCTTGGTTGAGCAAGTGTGCAATGACCATGAAACTCATTAGCTGGCTGTGCAGTCAACTACTCCTATAGCATCTCAGTGATCAGAAGGGGTTTGTAGGCAGCATCTCCATGTCCTAGACTGCTGGGAGTGGATTCTGTTGTGGGGTTTGGCTATGCTCAGAGATGACTTGGACACCGCTGGGAACTCACTGAATCTAGAGCTGGAGGTACACTTGCCTGACAAGACCTGTCCCGTGGAGGCAGCATTCAGGGCTTAGGGGTGGGGAAGGATAGGGACATCTGACATCCCCCAGGTTCCTGCCAGCCAGCATGGCAGCTGCAGTGTGTGTGGGCCAGGAAGCAGAGCTGTGCCTTTGTCAACACAATCAGTGCCATGACCTTGAGAGGGGAAACGATGCCCCAGCTCTCACACCCTCAGACCCACAGGAAGAGCCTCAAGCCTGCTTTGTGGATCAGTATTTCCTACCTTAAATAAGAGGCAAGTGTGTTTTAGACCTCACCCCCCCCCCCATCTCATTGTGGGGGATGCTGTTCTGGAGGCTACAGAAGTGAGCAAGGAGTTTCTACATTTGTGCCAACAAGTACCAACAGGTAAGTAGAATATTTCTGTCTATTCATGAGAGCCCCCCAAACTACACATTCAGTTATCATTTCAGAGTTTCAATTTGCTGTTATCTTTCAGGGGCTGGCTTTGTGTTTTAGGCCTAATTCTCTTACTAAGTCCCTTAGCATTTAGATGAAAATGCTATGACTGAGTGAACAGTTTAGCAAAGGCAACAGAGTGAGGTCAGAGAGAGGAGCTGGTGGTAAATTTGGAACCTCGTAGAGGTTCCCAAGGCAGAAGCTCCTTGCATTAATGCGGTCAGTAAGTGATCTCCCCGTGTACTGATCAGGCTCTTTGGGAGACAAGTGGGCCCTCTGAATGGCCTCAAGAGAAAACAGTGCAGAAAATGGAAACAGTGTTTACAAGAGAAAAGGGACTTTACATCCTCTTTCAATGTAGTCTGGAAATAAAATAAGATACTTACAAAACAAATAAGAAAACTGAGTTGGTCCTTAAGAAAATGCCCCAACTCTAAGAAGGGAAAATCCAAAGTGGTTACTTCAAGAGAAGCCCCCTTTTTCAACAGCTGTTCAGAGTGTCGGCTTCATTCTCAGCCCTGTCCAGAGGCCAAGGAACACACAGGAGGTGACCTCAGCAGCTCCATCACCTTAGGAGGTTCAGGCTGCACTCTTCCCACTGTTGCAAAAAGAATCAGATGTCCCTTTGGGAATTTTTCTCCAAAGGACCCCAGAAAGTAACAGCTGCTGCAGGCTTCAGCCATGCCTTCCAGGCGCTTCTGGAGATGAGGGAATTTCCTTCCTTCCTCGCGCCCCCCACCCAGTCTCCACCCACAGAGCCGGGTCTGCTTCAGCATAGAGCACGGGACAGATCTGATATACATAAATCAACATATTACTCATTTTCCAGCACTGCCTTTGACAGCTGTTACATGAGCACATTGTTAGAAACTGTCAGGCAGTGATACGCAGTGCCTTTCACAACATATGTTGACTTTTATCTAATGTGGTTCCATAATTAGCCCCAGGGAGAGCGAATCCGGGCATCCACCTGGCTGAGTGAGCTCAGTTAACCTTTGCTTTCTTCAGAGGAAGGTTAGCAGGGAGGGGGACGGAGACCCAGGCAGCTAGTCCCCCGGGACTCAGAGAGAGCCAGTAGCATGTGAGCTGGGCAGGGTGGGCACACTTCCCACACTGTCCTGCCCTCTGCCCTGCTCCAGGGAAAGTATGTCAGTGATCAGAGGCTGAGGAGTCCAGGCGTCATTCCTGGAAAGAGCTCCCTGAAACCTGGGCCATTCAGCATGAAAGGACTTGAAAGAAAAAGCTAAGTACTTGCTTCAAATGTTACTGTTGGTTCTCCTCCTCTATGTTTGTCTTTCAGAAAAAAGACAAAACTTGCAAACCGCATGTGGCAATAAAAGCACATCTCCACTGAACCTCAGAGTTCAGCGGGTCACTTAGCAAGGTGGTGTAATAGGCGGAATAGGGACTTGAGATAAAAGGGTTCCAGCTCCTTCATTTACCAACAGAGGAGCATTTAGAAACCTTGTAACTTGCCAGAGCCTCCACGTCCTCAGCTTCACCTGGGAATGAGGGGAGCAAGTGCTATCACCGGCGCCAAGAGTTGTTCTCCATGATTCCTCCAGAACCATGGACAGCGCCTGGATCAAAAAATATTTTTAGTGAATGAATTCATACACAGGGTATTCTAATGAAGATCAAATGAGATGTGGAAACTTGTTAAAGACAGAAAATCTGTGTCCAAATATGAGTTATCTGATTTAACATTCTATGTCTGGTTGGGGAGCCAAGTCAGAGATAGAGCTCTGGTTATCTTAGAAGCGATGAACCAGAGTAGATCTGAGACAATCTGAAATGCATGAACAGGACTAAAGACATGAGAGCTTTCAAAATATTTGTTTTAAATATTTGAAGATAACTAGCATTCCCCACACAGACACACCCCAAGTCAAAAGGGAAAAAAAATCCCAGAAAAGAGAAATTCCTAAGAGAGACTTCTCCAGAAAGCCCTGCACCTCCACCCTGATCCCGTCACTTAGAGATCATGTCTGTGCCATCCACGAGCATCAGTTCTGCCTTCCTCCCACTGTGAACATTGCCTCTCACACTGTGGGAGCTCACCAGGAACGCAAGCTGTTAGTCTCCAGGGTGCTGTCCTTGACCTCAAGGAGTTATGCATAGAAGTATGGGGTGAAAGAGAAAAGGACCAAAGGCAGAATCCCAAAGAACAGGTATTTCGGATATCGGTGCAAATGAGAATCCAAACTAGGGAATAAAGATATCATAGAAACTGACAGAGACAAAATTTATAAGACTGATTCCTCACTTAACAGTATCAGGTGCCATGTGAAGTCTGAATAAGGTAGGAACTGAGAAAGATTCAGAAGATTCACTAACTAGCTATGTGAATATGATTTCACTGAGACATGGGAACATGTAAGCAGCATTATAATGAAGGACTGCCTAGAGGTCAAATGGTAAAAATTCTGAAGGATATAAGAACTCAGAAGACAGAAGAAAGATCTCCTGCGACAGAGAGGTTAAAGAGTGATTCATCTAGAAAGTAGGAACTTAAGTGGGTTTTGAAAGCCTAGTAGAATTTGGGAGAAAAGGAAAGTGAGATCTGGGTTTACAGCTAGGGGCAGTGGTCTAGGTACAGCATGGGCTTGTACATGTTCCCATCCTATTCAAGGGGCAGAAGAGAGGGTTTGTGGGAGGTGAGACTGGGAAGGGGTTTGGAATCAGACTTCTAAAGATGGAGAAAGGCCTTAGGCGCCAGGTTCCCAGATGATCCCACAGGCTCTGGGGCAAGGCTAATGTGAACTCAAAGACTGGAGGAGAGGGATTAAAAGAAGTGTATTAGGTAGACTGGAGGGAAGAGAAGAAGCTAGCCGGAGGAAGGGCAGTGTACACACGGACAGTTACTCTTCTCCATAAAAACAGTATTTTCATCATAAAGGCTTAAGAAAGCATCTGCACTTTAACATGGCATTGAGCAAATCTCCTCACCCCTTGAAGTAGTGTGCTAGATTTCCTCAGGCTCTGAGAACTTGGGCTCCCAAGTTAAACAGAGCTGGTTCAAATTAGCAATTCCTGTAGGACCTTGTCAGGTTGCTTAACTTATCTGAGCTCCAGTTTCCTCATCTGTAAAATGGAGAAATTCACAGTAGCTATTCTGAAGGGTTTAAATATAGTAACAGAGGTACTGTGTATAAGCAGCTGGCACTGAATAAAAATAAGCACTGAAAAATATCATACAATGTTATTATTAAATAATATTGCTCAACCAGGTCAGAAAAATATCTGTCAATGAAGAGCATATGAAATACTTTTTAACTGAAAGTTTATATCTTTTGAGTCCTTTCATCCACTTTGCCTGCCCCCAACCCCTGCTCTTCTGACAACCACCAATATCTTCTCTATACCTGTTGTTGGACTTGTTTGTCCCTTTTGTCTAGATTCCACATACAAATGAAATCATACAGTATTTGTCTTTCTTTATTTGACTTATTTCACTTATCCTAATGCCCTCAAACCCCACTCCAGTAACTCTTGCCTGGAAAATCCCATGGATGGAGGAGCCTGGTAGGCTGCGGTCCATGGGGTCGCTAAGAGTCAGACACAACTGAGCGACTTCACTTTCACTTTTCACTTTCATGCATTAGAGAAGGAAATGGCAACCCACTCCAGTGTTCTTGCCTGGAGAATCCCAGGGACGGCGGAGCCTGGTGGGCTGCCGTCTATGGGATCACACAGAGTCGGACACGACTGAAGTGACTTAGCAGCAGCAATGCCCTCAAGAGCTTTCCGTGTTGTCACAAATGGCAAGACTGCATTCTTTTTATGGCTGAAAAATAGTCCATTAATAGACAGATAAGATAGATAGATAGATCTCACATCTTCTTTACCCATCAGCATAAAAACAAACGTGTAGATCAATGGAACAGAATAGAAAAGCCAGAAGTAAACCCATGCATATATAGTCAACTAATCTATGACAAAGGAGGCAAAAGTATACAATAGGAAAAGGAAAGTCTCTTCAATAAATGGTGTTGGGAAAACTGGGCAGCTGCATGCACAAGAATGAAGCTAGATGGCCATCTTAGACCATAATTAAAAATTAATTCAAAATGGATTAGAGACTTGAATGTAACACCTGATACCACAAACTCTTAGAAGAAAACATAGGTGTCACACTCTTTGATACAAAATATGGCAATGATTTTTCTTTTTTGCCCCAAAAGCAAAATTAAACAAACTGCATTAAGCTAAATGTTTTTGCACAGCAAAGGAAACAATTGACAAAATGAAAAGACAACCAAATGGGAGAAAATATTTGCAAATTACATACTCAATAAAGGGTTAATATCAAAAATATATTAAAAATTCATACAACTCAATAGCAAAACTAAATAAATAGTCTGATTAAAAAGTGGGCCGAAGATCTGAACATTTTTCCAGAGAAGACATACAGATGGCCAACGGACACATGAAAAGATGCTCAACATCACTGACCATCAGGGAAATACAAATCAAAACCACAAGAAGATAACTCCTCACACCTGTCAGAATGGCTATTATCAAAAAGACAAGAGATAATAAATATTAGCAGAGATGTGGAGAAAAGGTAAGTCTTGTGCACTGTTGGTGAGAGTGTATCTGGTACAGCCACTGTGGAAAACAGTACGGATATTCCTCAGAAGATTAAAAATTGAATTATGATACAGTCCAGCAGTACCATTTCTGGGTATTTATCCGAAGGAGACAAAAGCACTGATTCAGAAAGATATCTGCACCCCGTGTTCACTACAGTATTACTGACAGGAATCAAGCTATAGAAGCAACCTGAGGGCCTCACTGACCTCCAGTTAATCAAAAGGGATCTAGTCCCAGTGGGCCTGTGAGGCAGCAGAAGTAACGCAACTTAGATTAGGAGTAGGCCTTCCTACTATCAGGTAGCTTTCGCTCAACAATGACCATTGTTTGCCAATTAGGACCAATTAGCTTTCACCGATGTTTGCCAATTAGGAAATTAGGAACGGGGCGGAAACCCCCAGGAAAGTCCCGCCCGCGCGAAAGTATTGACCAATGAAATTGTTTTGCAAACGTGTAACCAATCCGCTTCCCACTCTATAAATTTGTGTAACAGGCTGGGCTCGGGACTCTCTGACCCGCACCACTGCGTTGATTGCGGCAGGGAGTCCTGACTCGAGTCAGTAATAAACTTCCCTTCCTGCGAGTTGCATTGTCTTGGAAGCCTTCTCTCTTCCCGCTCGGGGATTCGGACATCGGGCATAACAGGCCTGCCTAATCAGAGGCTCCTTCAGAAGGAGGCAGAATCAGAGGCATCCTCCCCCTTGGGCCTTGAAAATTTGGCTTCACAAGCCTTGCACTCTCAGGAGAAGAACCCTACCAACAGCCAGGGGAGCTTGGAAGAGAACCCAAGAGTCAAGTGAGCCCCAAAGCCAGGCCAATCCTGAGCAGGGGGTCTAGTCATCTGTGCCCTGACTCGCTCAGGAAGACTGAGTGATGGAATGAATTTAAGTTGTTTAAAGCCGCCACATTTGTGGTAATTCTACTGCTTATAGTAACAGAAAATTAATACACCAAGTGCTGGCAAAGATGTAGAGGATTGGGAATTGCATCTACCATTTATGGCAGTGCATCTGGATCCCATTTGGAAAGCAGTCTGACATTATCGAGGGAGTCTCAAGACACACATGCTGTGTCCATCCAACTTTGTGCTCTTGCCCTCCCCCGCCCCCCCCCCACATAAAAGCTCCCGCCAGGTGTATACATACCAGAATGTTCACAACAGTGTGGTTTAAACAGCCAAACAGTAAAGATGACCTAAATTAAATGTCCACCGTCATGAGAATAAATAGATCGTGGTAGAAAATCAGTGCGAATCAGCTATGAAAATGAAAACACTACAGTTGTATGATAAATCATATGAACCAATCTCAGAAACATAATACTGCGTAAAGGAACAAGATGCACCAGGGTACGCACTCCGTTTCCGTCAGGTCTGCGAGCAGGCAAAACCCGGCAGTTGCCGTCAAGGCATGCCTAGATGCGTTAACTCTACTGTCAGAGGCAAGGGAGTCATTGTCACGAGCATCACCGTAACGATTATCTTCCCCAGGGGATGAGGCGGTGTGTGTGGAAATGGGTGCTGGCAATGTGTGTGTTTCCTTTCCTTTCACACTGGTGTTCGCTTTATTATTTTAAAAACTGCACACACACGTTGTACATGCCCCTTAGTGTGAAGGATGTATCTTACAATGAGAAGACAGGGTGTGACGGCTTGAATGGTGTGTCTTATCATCATTCATGATAATGGCTTATCCGCTGCCTGCCAAAAACTTCTGGAAACATCGATCTGGAGGCGCCTCTAACTGGGGAACCCAAGCAGCCTGCTCTGAGCCTGGGGCTGATGGCTCAGCATGCCTCCCCTGCCCCTACCCCACCCCAAGGAGCCTGCAGCCTCATGACACCTGTGCCAGGCTCGGCAGCTGAGGCCAGCAGGAAGGAGCCATCGGGAGCAGTCACTGATCGCACACTAATAATAAGATTCATTTCTCTGAGACTCCCAGGACACAGCCAGCAAGACGGGAGAATGCTAATGCTGCCAGCTAGGGCTCTGGGAGCTGGTTACTTATTTTTATTTTTTAAGGTCAATTGTTTCGGGTCGGCACACTTATTAGAGAAAGGATCAGTGGAAAAACAGCATGGGCCTCTGTTCTAAGACCAAGAGGGAAAACCAGACAAAAGGAAGACATTTAGTCACTAATCAGGTCGGAATCCTCCCTTCCAGAGCCTGCCTGACGTGACTGAGAGAAGAATCAGGGCCCAAAGCTGAGCTCAGGGATGGAGAACATGAGTCAAGAGACTGTGCTGACAACACAGGTGTCCCCAGCCCTCTCTCTGGTCCAGCCATTCCTGAAGATTCTCTCTCTCTCTCTTTATCATCATCGCCATCCCTGGATTATTCTCCTATTTTGTGTAACAAATGACCACAGTGAGTGACTTTAACCTACCTAGGCTTAGCGTCTCAAAGTCTTCAGTAGGGAGAAATCTGGGTCTGGTAAGACTGGGTTCTCCACTCAGGGGCGATAAGGCGAAATTGAGATGGTCCCCAGGCTGAGGCTTTCACAGGGGCAGGGGAGAACCTGCTATGGACTCGGTCTGCCTGTGGGCAGAATTCAGGTCCTTTCGGTTACAGGACTGAGGTCCCTGCTTCCTTGCTGGCTGTCCTGCTCCCAGAGCTCCCTGTGTTCCTGATCACGTGCCTCCCTCCATCTTCAAAGTCAGCAACAGAGGCTTTCTTCTGAGTCCAATTCCTCTATGTATCTGCTTTGAATCTCTGACTTCATTAGGCTCGGGTGGTTAGGTTAGGTCAGACCCACCTGGATAACCTCCCTATGATAGGGTCAGCTGACTTGGGTCTTAATTACATATGCAAGCCTTTACTTCAGTATCTAGATGAATAACTGGGGAAATGTATGGGTACACCAGAGGCCAGGAATATCAGGAAGTCATTTTAGAATTCTGTCCACCAAAGGCATCGATTGCTACCATTGTTATTCTGAACAAAGAACTCACAAGGATGTGCCTGCAGAGATGAGGTGTCCGGAATGCTCCAGCCCAGGGATGTCCAGTCCCTGGTACCTACCTCCACTGCCGCCATTCTCTTCTCTCCTCATCCCCCCTTTTCTATTGAGATCTTTACACACATTCATCCAGACCACTTCAGATCCTGCCAAGCGATTAGGGCCTGAAAAATTCATGTGAACAGGGATTGTGTGGTGGTTCAGAGCACAGATAGACCCAGTACTCCACACCAGTGGGTCGCACGGTGGCCCGTGTGGTCACTACCCCATGGTGGCTCCATGGCCACACTTGACCATCTGACCACCCTGCTGTTCCTCTGGTCTCAATTCCTTGCATCTGGCTCATTCAAAAGCAAGCTCATCATCTGACCACTAACTGTCTCCCCCACCCTCTCATCCTATCTCTTGCTGACCCGGCCACACAACCTATACACACACATACACAGACACGCAACACATGTTGTATTAATCTTTGAATTCCTACTCTCATAACAGAGACTGTTGATAACAAATGGACTCTCATTCTAATTAGATTGCTTCATAAGTCATCTGATTTCTCTCTTCAGATGAGCAACTTAAATTATATATTTTTCTTTTTATCTTGGATATGTTGCTATTCCACTGTGAGGTATCTAGACATGAATTCAGATTTGTATATATTCTGCTCTTTGTATGTTTTGGAATATACTTTCAGTGTGAAGGTTCACTTTTTTTTCCCTTGAATTTTAGAAAAGTATCACTGTCTCTTCAAATCCTGACTCCTCTGCCATGTTCTGCCTTGTATCTTCTTGTATTCCATTCATCCCTCTTGGACTCACTTATTTTTAGTTAATAAGCTATTTTTAGAGCAGTTTTAGGTTCATAGCAAAACTGAGCTGAAAGTACAGATTTCCCCATATGTCCCTTTCCCCCCACCCCTAACACACACAACCCTCCCCACTATCAATGTCCCCCACCAGATGGTTTGTTAAAATCAATGAATCTGCATAACACATCATTATAACCCCAAATACAGAGTTTACATCAGAGCTCACTCTTGGCTGTACACTCTACAGGTTTGGGGAAATGTATGATGACATGCGTCAAATGTTATAGTATCATACAGAGTAGCTCCCCCACCCTAAAAATCCTCTGTGCCCCACTGATTCATCCCTCATTCCTCCAGCCTCTGACCACTATGATCTCTTTACTACCTCCATGCTTTTACCTTTTTTGGAGTGTCATGTAATTGGAATCATATGTATGCAACCTTTTCAGATTGGCTTCTTTCACTATGCACTGTAGTTCTCCATGTTTTTTCATAGTTTGATAGCTCATTTCTTTTTGGAGCTGAATAATATTCCATTGTCTGGATGTATCACGGTTTATTCATTCACCTACTGAAGGACATCTCGGTTGCCTCTATTTTTGGCAATTATGAATAAAATTGCCATAAATATCCACATGCAGGTTTCTGTGTGAACATAATTTTCAGTTCTTTGGGGTAAATATCAAGGAATGTGATTGCTGGATGCTATGGTAAAAGCATGTTTAGTTTTTTAACTAAAGATCCTCTTGAGGTGAAAGAGGAGAGTGGAAAAGCTGGCTTAAAACTCAACATTCAAAAAATAAAGATCATGGCATTTGGTCCCATCACTTCATGGCAAATAGATAGGGAAACAATGGAAACAGTGACAGACTTTATTTTCTTGGCCTCCAAAATCACTGTGGATGGTGACTGCAGCCATGAAATTAAAAGACCCTTGTTCCTTGGAAGAAAAGTTGTGAGCAACCTAGGCAGCATATCAAAAAACAGTGACATTACTTTGCCAACAAAGGTCCATCTAATCAAGGCTATGGTTTTTCCTATAGTCATGTATGGATGTGAGAGTTGGACCATAAAGAAGGCCGAGTGCTGAAGAATCAATGTTTTGAACTGTGGTGTTGGAGAAGACTCTTCAGGGTCCCTTGGACAGCAAGGAGATCAAACCAGTCAATCCTAAAGGAAATCAGTCCTGAATATTCAATAGAAGGACTAATGCTGAAGCTGAAACGCCAATACTCTGGACACCTGATGTGAAGAGCTGACTGACTGGAGAAGACCCTGACTCTGGGAAAAATCAAAGACAGGGGGAGAAGGGGATGACAGAGGTCAAAATGGTTGGATGGCATCACCAACTCAATGGGCATGAGTTTGAGAAAACTCAGGAAGATAGTGAAGGACAGGGAAGCCTGGTATGCTGCAGTCAATGGGGTTGCAAAGAGTCAGACATAACTGAGTGACTGAACAAGTTTTGTAAGAAACTTACAAAATGTGATCCAAAGTGGCAGTACCATTTTTCATTCCCACCAGCAATGAATGGAAATTCCTGCTGCTTATCATATGTGTATTTTTAAAATATTTTATCCCAGTCAGTGGCTTATCTTCTCATTGTGTTGACATTGCCTTTCACAGAGCAGAAGTTTTTAATTATACTGAAGTCCAGCTTATCAATTATTTCTTTTGTGCCTAGAGTGTTGTATAGAAACCATCTTCTTCATGCCTAAGGTCAAACTCAGGGTCATTGGATTTCCTCCTGCGTGTCTTCTAGGAACTTTACAGTTTGTGTTTCACATTTAAGTCGCTGATTTATTCTGAATTAATTTTGTGCAGTGTACAAGGCCTGTGTCTAGATTTATTTTCTGCATGTGGATGTCCAGCTATTCTATCATATCTGTTGTAAACGGCTGTCTGCTCCTCTGTATTGCCTCTACTCCTCTATCAACAATCATTTGCTTATATTTATGTGGTCTGTTTCTGGGATCTTTATTCTGTTCATTAATTAATTAGTCTATTCTTTCACCAATACTGTCTTATTAATGTAAAGTAAATCTTAAAGTTGGGTAGTGTCAGTTCTCCAAATTTGTTCTTTTTCCTTCAAGAGTGTACTGGCTGCCATGGATTTTTAGGCCCTCCAAATCATCGCAGAATCAGCTAGTTGATATCCACAAAGCAACTTGTTAACATTTTAACTGATATTGCATTAACTCTATAGATCAAGTTGGGAGGAACTGACATCCTGACAATATTGAGTCTCCCTACCCATAAACTTGGGATATTTCTCCACCTACCTATTTCTTCTTTGGTATCTTTCATTGGAGTTTTACAGTTTTCCCCATATAGGTCCTCTATTTATTTTGTTAGATATATACCTAAGTATTTCACTTTGGAGGTTGCTTAAGTAAATATTAATGTGTTTTTAGCTTCAAATTCCACTTGTTCATTGCTGAATTCACTTTTCTGCTTGCTGAAATACATCCTTTACTTTATTTTTTGTAATAGCCAATGGGTGGAAAGCTCTGTTGTCTGAAAATGGTACTGTATTTTTCCTAGCACTTGAATAATATTTGAAATGCAGCTAAAACTCTGAGGTGAGTTGATGGTAATTTTTCTTCGCCATTACACTACTGTCTTTCAGCTTCTGTTGTAGTGGGGTGTCCTAGCCACACACCCCAACCTGGGCTCTGCTCAGTCCCCAGCTGCTCTGAGGACAGGATGCCCAAGGCTCACGGTTGCAGCCTTCTCAAGAGATCTGCCCTGGGATGGGAAAAGCTGGCTCATCCTGAAGTGACAAGGATGCTACGTTGCCTTCATACCTCACCACCCCATCTCACTCCATTACCTGGTGCCCATCCGGTGAGTGACTAATACAGGAAAAGAAAAGTCTAGCTTTGTTGCCTTAAAGGAGGGACAACTCCAAAAGTTGCTCATGGACTCTCATAGGGTCAGGTTAAGACTCGCCTTCAGCTCATATCTAGTGACTAGATTCTAAATGCTCCCCTTGCCTTACCATCTTCCCCTCACTATCTTTTGGGTTTACTCCTTCAAAAAGTATTCAGATTTCCCTGGTGGTCCAGTGATGAAGAATCCACCTGCCAATGCAGGGGACACAGGTTCGATCCCTGGTCTGAGAAGATCCCACGTGCCGTGGGGCAGCTCAGCCTGTGCGCCACTGTGGGGCAACCGGGCCCTTGTGCCCTAGAGCCCTGCAGTAAGAGAAGCCACCACAGTGACAAGCCTGCTTGCTGCAACCAGAGAAACCCTGCACACAGCAACGAAGACCCAGTGCAGCCAAAAACAAATGTCTCTTTCTCAGGCTTTTCTGGGAACCAGACCTAAAACATATTTTAACTGACAATAATAATTAGAATAATGGCTAAAAACTATTGAGCACTGAATGTACACCAGACACTGACAACTCCTTTATCTGTATTACCTTGTTTAATTCTCATGATGACCCAAGGGATACAAACACCTTTTTCCCACGTGTGTTAGTTTTCTGTGGCCGCTGCAACAAATTACCACAAACCAGGTGGCTTAAAACAACAGAAACTTACTATCTCACAGCTCTGTAGGCCAGAGTCTTAGAGAAAGGCATTGGTTGAACCACACTCCCTCTGGAGGGTCCAGGGAAGAAGCTGCTTATTGTCTCTGGGGGCTGCCCATCTTCCTTGTCTTGTGGCTACATCTTTCCAAACTCTGCCTCCTTCTCTTCTATGTATCTGTCTTATAAAGATACGTATGATTGCACTTAGAGCCTAGTTGGATAATGCAGAATAAGCTGCTTCTCCCAAGATGGTGATTAACTGAATCGTACCTTCTGCCATATAAGACCATACTCACTCTTCTGCCATATACACAGTCACAGGTTCTGGGGATTAGGAATGGAACACCCCTTTCTGGATGCTACCATCAGCTCACTATATCAGTTTGCAGATGATGGGAGAGAGGGCAAAGGCAAAAGCAAAAAGTATGCTAAGCAGAAATCACAAACCAAGATGGAAGAAATACACCAGCAGAAACAATAAATTTAAATGGCCAGAGCATCTCAGAATAGAATGAAAACAAAATATAGCTAAATGTGGCTTGCCAGAGACACACGAAAATGGTAAGAAGATTGAGGGGAAGGAGATTAAAGAGGATACACCAGGAAAACAATATTTCAAAGGAAGTTGGGATGACTACAGTCATGATACACAGAAATCAACCTCCAGGTAGAGGGCACTCACAGGAGTGATTTCTGTCTATCATGATTGTAGCATCCCAGCTTTCTTTGAAAGTATTAGTCAGGATTGGTTACGTTAGGTGGCAGCAACAAGTGACCCAAAAGATCTCAGCTTCTTACTCACAAAAAGGCTTACTCCCCACTTAGAAACACATCCACCATAGGTGGGAGCAGCTCTGTTTTACAATACATTCACTCTTGGACCCTGGCTGCTGGCTTAATCTCTATCCAAAATTTTGCTGATCCCATGACAGAAGGGAAGAAAAAGGCATCATGAACCATGATGTTGGCTTTTAAATCTTCTGTTTGAAAGTGGTACTTCTCACTTCCACTCTATTTCACTGCCCCACCAAGTTACACAACTAAACTTTATGTCAAGGGAAGAGAAGTAAGAATCTTCCCTAGTGGGAGAAGTGAACATTTTAATAATAATACAGTCTACCATAATGGGCCAGTGCAGAATGATCAACAAAACAATCTACCAGGAAATTATAAAGTTTGTTATTTTATGCAAATAATGATTCTGACTCAAAATATATTTTAAGCTGACAGAATTACATCAAGAAATGAACATTTTATGGGGAAGGAGGTGGGAGGGGGGTTCAGGATGGGGAACAGATGTACGCCTGTGGCTGATTCATGTCAATGTATGACAAAAAACACTACAATACCGTAAAGTAATTAACCTCCAATTAAAATCAATAAATTTTTTTAAAAAAGAAATGAACATTTTGCAATCAGACCTGGAGACTTTAGAGTATTTCTATACAAAATAGATAAAGCAAGTAGATGAAGTTAAGATATTAAAGACTCATTCAACAAAGCAAGTTACGTTTGATCAGACAGACATGACAATGGACTGCTGTACCAACAAATGAAGAACATCCATAAAGCATTCAAGAAAACTGAACTTGAACTAACACAGAGAACATCTCAGAAATTTTAGAAGTATCAGTATCCCAGAACACATCTTCTGATAAATTGTATTTATATGAAAATGAACAATAAAGATATAGACCAAGATCATCCAGGAAATAAATGTTAGAAATTTCAATGTATTCTTTAATAACCCTTTGAATATAGTAAATCACTACTGAAGTAACAAAATATTTAGAATTGAGCCATAGAAATATAATGTAGTGAAACTTAAAGGGGGAGGCAGGTTCAAGAGGGAAGGGACATAGGTATACTTATGGCTGATTCATGTTGATGTATGGGAGAAACAAACACAATATTGTAAAGCAATTATTCTTCAATTAAAAATAGATAAATTTTTAAAAACTTGAAAGATGCAGTTAAAGTTGTACTTAGAGGTAAATGTATAGCCTTAAAATGCATTTACTAGAAAATAAAGATTGAGATGCTTTTGAACTGCGGTGTTGGAGAAGACTCTTAAAGAGTCCCTTGGACTACAAGGAAATCCAACCTAATCAGTCCTGGGTGTTCATTGGAAGGACTGATACTGAAGCTGAAACTCCAATACTTTGGCCACCTCATGCAAAGAGTTGACTCATTGGAAAAGACCCTGATGCTGGGAGGGATTGGGGGCAGGAGGAGAAGGGGACAACAGAAGATGAGATGGCTGGATGGTATCACCGACTCGATGGACATGAGTTTGAGTAAACTCCTGGAGTTGGTGATGGACAGAGAGGCCTGGCGTGATGTGGTTCATGGGGTCTCAAAGAGTTGGACACAACTGAGTGACTGAACTGAACTAAAGAATTGAGAAATACCTAAAATCAAGAATGTAGAAAAAAATAACAAGATAATACACAAAGCTTAAAAAAAATAAATAAAAACCAAGAAAAAATAAACAGAAAACAAAAAGTTAGAACCAATAAAAAGTTCAGCAAGTTTATTACAGATATAAATAATTTATAAAAGTCAGTTGTACTCCTGCATATAAGCAAAGGTAGCTTTAAAATAATATTTAAAAAAATTTTTAAGTATACAAATAGAAAAATTATAATGCATAAAGTAATATAAAAACAAAGACAATATATTATGTTTCTGAAAAAATAATAAAATGTTATTGAAATATGTTAAGGAAAATATAAATGAAGAGGTATGTCATAAATGGGAAGATAATATTATGAAACTGATCCTTCTTTGCAAACTAGTCTAAACATTTTGTGTCATTTCAATAAAATCAGACAAGAATTTTAGAGTATCATGATAAGCTGATCTAAAATGTGTATGGAAAATCAAAAGATGAAAACTTGACCAAAAGTCTTTAGGAAGAATAAAGTGGGCATAATAATTACATCAGACATTTTTTGCTCTATTTCATGACCTCCTGAACTTCTCTCCAGTTCCATCCTACTTGTCCCTCCCTCAGAGGTACCACCTACTCTAAATTTATTGTTTATTAGGTAATTTTACCATATTTAACTTACACGCTGACATTATAAAGTATTGGACTTGGGGACTTGGTATTAAACTTTATAATAATTGGCTTTATTCTGTAAAAAAAAAAAAGCTGTAATATTCTTTTCACTTCATGTTATGTAATTTAGATTTATCCATGTTACTCACTGTAGGTCTGATTTTTTTCATTTGCTCTGCTATAGAATATTAAGTTACATGACTATATCCATGTTTATCCATTCTTGTATTGATCGTAGAGCAAAAAAGTATAATAGAGCAAAAAAAGATAATATAAAGCTAAAGTTAAAATAATGTGACACTGCTGCAGAAATGAAGAGAACAAAATAGAGGGCTCAAGACAGCACCTTGAATGCAATGAAAACTGGTATATATGACAGAGTGATTAGTACTAGGCAAAGTCCAAGATAATAAATAAATGATGCCAAGGTAACAAGGTTACTCATTTGGAAAAAAAAAAAAACAAAATTATATTCCTCACTCCAGACCAAAAATATATTCCACATGGATCTAAAAACTAAATGCAAATCTTTAAAAACTTTTGGGAGAAAATGAGAGAATATCTTTATGACCTCAGGGTAGGACAGGGCTTCTTAAGACACAAAAGCACCAGCCATAAAGAAGTCTCATACATTTCACACTAAAACTGAAAGTCTGTGAACATGAAAAGTTACCATATACAAACTGAAAAGACAAGCCACGAATAAGAAATAAACTTATGCAAGACATAGAGCCAACAAGTGTTTATATTCAGAATACATAGAAACCAACTAAGCAAATCAATCCTATGGGGGGAAACTGGCAACTGAAATAGACAGGCAATTCAAAGGGGGGATAAAAACTGAAATGTCCAACATATGAAAATATAGCCAAGGCACTAGTATTCGTAGAAAAGTAAATTACAACAGTGATATATCATTTCACATCCATCCATTGGCACAGATTAAAAAGTCTAATGATACCAAATGCTGGTGAGAAAGACCATCAATACAAGAAAGGATAAACTAGAATACAGTCATGTGACTTAATATTCTACAGCAGTACAAATGAAAAAATCAGACCTTCAGTGAGTAACATGGATAAATCTAAAATACGTAACATGAAATGAAAAGAACATTACAGCTTTTTTTTTTCAGAATAAAGCCAATTATTATAAAGTTTAATACCAAGTCCCCAAACTTTATAATGTCAGTGTGTAAATCGAATATGGTAAAAATTATCTGATAAACAATAAATTTAGAGTTGGAGGTACCTCTGAGAGAGGGTCAATGGAACTGGAAAGAAGTTCAGGAGGTCATGAAATAGAGCAAAAGAGAAAATGGTTAAGATTTGGTTCAGCCAGTCGGTGAGTACACAAACTTTTGCTATCACTCTTTGATTATACCTCTGAAAAACTTCAGGTAAACAATCTGAAGCAAGCAGTAGTGACTTCATCCCTAGCTTGCTCCTATGAGGAGAAGAGGTAAAATTCCCAGTCTCTCTGGGCTGCCTTTGACATTTGAGGAGACAGGACATGAGGTCCCTTCACTTCCACTGAAATGAGAACTGGAAATTGGTCTCTCACTCCCCACCTCCAGCTGGCCTTTCATCACCACTTTTGTATCGATGTCTTCCTCCGTCTTTTCACTGTGGGCCATCTATTCTTTACATTCTCCTGGCCAACCTGAACACCCCAGTCCAAGCCTGTAGGCTTTTCAGTTCAAATGCCTCCACTGACCAAATCCCTAAGGGAATCTGACTGACCGCTCTGGTCACCTGGTCTGGGGTCAAGTGTTCACCTCTAACTCAACCAGCTTGAACTGAGAGAAGAGAACTAATACAATCAACAGGGATGTCTTTTAGGGGCTGTGGTCTGGACCGGGAGTCAGGGATGGTTTGGTGAAGCACATAAACTCCCCCGTCCAGCCTGTCAATCCTGTTTAAGTCGGAAGGGAAGTCCGGGGAGTCAGAACAGAGCTTTCCAGAGAAAAAGTCGGTGCACAGGGCGGAAGCCCTCATCCTGTCTTTCCCCATATTTCTTAAGTGACCACATCTGAAAAGCTGACAACAGAGAATTACTCACTTCATACCATTTGTGTAGACAACAGACTCATGCATAAGAGCCTGGGAGAAGAATGGGAGACAGAAGCCATCCGTCTACAATGCAACCAGTAAGAAGTCGGATGTGACACAGTGCTGACATCTGGGGCAACCAGGCCCGGACTGGATGCAATATCTCCACCCAGGCCACTCATGAAGCTCCTCTCTGAGAACTCACTTCAGCAAAAGGCACCCTATCCATGCAGTTGTTCCAGCAAGAAACCTGGGCAGCCCTTCCCCCTTTCCTTGCAGCTAACCCCCACAACTTCCTGGGTGCTTCTCATATCTGCCCACTTCTTTCCATTTGTCCACACCACCTCCCACATGCTTCAACCTGCCCTCATCTCACCTGGTCTTCTGGAAGAGTTTCCCACATGCAGGCAAATGAGCCCCCACACACAATCACCAGGACGTGTTCACGCAATTATCATCTATGACATTTCCACAGTGTGTCGGCCGCTGTGATGAGCACTGGACACAGGCTGGTTAGGAAAGTCTTGACAATCCTTACATTTTTAGTGCAAGGATCATGCACTAAAGGATCATTTTTAGTGCTGTCATGCTGGAGCATGAGAACCATTAAAAACCAAATGTGAAGATTTCCCTGGCAGTCCAGTGTTTGGAAATCTGCCTGCAGTGTGGGGGACAGAAGTTGGATCCTAATCCAGGAGGATTCCACATGCTGCAGGGCAGCTAAGCGCGTGAGCCACAACTACTGAAATCCATGCACCCTAGAGCCCATGCTCCACAAGAGAAGCCAAGCAATGAGAAGCCCATGTTCCACAACTAGAGTAACCTCCACTCCCTACAACTAGAGAAACTAGCAATGGAGACTCAGCACAGCCATGATATAATATGATAACATGAAAATCATTTTAATTATAAGCTGGGTAAGAGCTCTGAAGGAAAAGATCTGTTCTTTGAGACTGTTTCACTAGGGAAGCCTCATGTACCTTTCAGGCACTCAGGAAAGGCTTCTCTTGTGATCTGAGGCTGACAGGGTCACAGTGCCCTTCTTCAGGATAAAGATAACCCATGGCAAAGCCAGACATCACTCAGTTTCTGCTTCTTTTCCTGCCTAACTTCATCTCCAGCCTGTCCCAGCAGCCCGACACCCCTCCCATGGTTGAGGGTGTCCCCTTCTCCTGGGGTCAGAAATGGCAAACATGCCACACCAGCATCTGGCTGCAGATGGGCTGCCTGGCTCCACGTGCTCCACCAAGGGTCACTCTACCCAACCATGTGGTGCAGAGAAGCAAGTGACTTGCATGATGGAATTCCACCAGATCTGGCTGCACGTGGACTGCCAGACTCCTCCTGCTTCACTGAGGGTCACCCTACACTTGTCGCCAACCCTGCCCTGCACAATCCTCCAGAGCATCCAAGCTCATACTGGCACACTCCATTTCCTTCCAAGAACCCCCCTCCGAGTGTCTAGCCAGCCCTTGGGTGTCTCCTCAGCATTGTGATCTCTATGACAGGGAGTCAGCAGGGAGCCAAGGACCATTATGCTCACACACGCATGTGCACACATGTATGCACACACCAACACACACACATGAGCACAAGCTCCAGAAATGGAGCTTGCCTCATTTCCCATCTTTAGGGCAGCCTTCAGCTTTAAGTCCTCCACTCTTGGCAGCAGCCTTAGCCTTGGGAGAAAGACAAGCAACTTTAGAGTGATATGGAAATCACCCCCAAACATTAGCAAGCCTGCGGGACTTGGAGCTGGTCCCAAACCAAATTCAATCAGCCCTTTTTTCCCCCTACGCCGCTGCCTCCAGCTGAGCTCCATCTCATACAGTGGAGCCCAGTGAATGAGGTGCACCTGATAAGCCCCACGAGGGCCCAGCCCCACCGAAAGGCCCACGAGAAAGGAGGCGGGGGAGGGAAGGGAATGCGGCCAGGCCTGGGACAGCTGCCACACTCAGCCTGCTTTTGACAGAGGCCTTTCCCTGTACTGAGAAGGACTTCGGGCCAAAACACAAATTTACACGGCAAGGAAGTGATCCTGCTGGACCGCTGGGCCCAAATCCTGAGCTTTTAGAGACTGAACATGTTCAGCCTCTCCCTCAGTGTCTGGCTCAAAAAGCCCCAAATCCCCCTGGCTTGTCAGATTAATAATTGGTATTTGCAAATGGCTGCTGGAATACCAGTGCTTCTCACCATCTCTTACCCATAGAAGCCTAGTTGCAAAAGGTTTGATCCTCTGATGATTCAGTCCTCTGATGAGACAGTGAAATTTCACAAGATCCATAAGGAGAGGCTGAGGAGCACCTTCAGCACACAGCCCTGTGCTCAGAAGACAGAACAGTGCACGTGCATAACTATCTCCCCAGCAACAGAAGAGTTTGGGGGACGTGTGAGCTCAGGGAGGATCAGAAGGACAGAAAACTACCCAAATGAGTGTAAAGGTAAAAGTTGAACAAAAGTTTCACAGAACGAGATTCAAAGTGTTTGCTCTAATCCTTCTCAAGACTGATAGTATTTCCTCCACCTGACATGTTATGAATGACAGTCACAAACACACGCTATCCCAGGGCCCTCCTAGCAAGTTCAGTTTAGTTCAGTCGCTCAGGCATGTCCAACTCTTTGCGACCCCATGAATCGCAGCATGCCAGGCCTTCCTGTCCATCACCAACTCCCAAAGTCTACCCAAACTCATGTCCATTGAGTCAGTGATACCATCCAACCATCTCGTCCTCTGTCGTTCCCTTCTCCTCCTGCCTCCAATCCCTCCCAGCATCAGGGTCTTTTCCAATGAGTCAACTCTTCACATGAGGTGGCCAAAGTACTGGAGTTTCAGCTTCAGCATCAGTCCTTCCAATGAACACCCAGGACTGATCTCCTTTAGGATGGACTGGTTGGATCTCCTTGTAGTCCAAGGGACTCTCAAGAGTCTTCTCCAACACTGCAGTTCAAAAGCATCAATTCTTTGGTTCTCAGCTTTCTTCACAGCCCAACGCTCACAATCCATACATGACTACTGGAAAAATCATAGCCTTGACCTAGCAAAGCCCCCACCAAATCCCATTACCAAATAAGTATCAAATATTTGGAAGATCTGGATACCCTGAGTGATGTTTCTCTTCTTGAAATGTCACAATCAACCCCTAACAAGAGTAAATCCAAGGGGAATGGGAAACTGAAGGACATAAACATCTCCCATGTGCAGTGAGGAGAGCTCTCTCCTGTCCTCTAAGCAACTCAGTCTTGGGTTGGGTTGTGTTGACTTGTGTTGGGTTAGGGTGGATTGGCTTGACTTGGATTGGGTTAGTCTAACTTGGGCTGGCTTAGGTTGAATTGGCTTGACTTGGGTTGGATTAAATCAGGTTGGGTTGTATTGTGTGGTGTTGGGTTGGGATGGGTTGGGTTGCTGTGGATTTTAGTTCCATTGTTCGCGAGTTTAGAGAAATAAGGCATCAATATTGGAACCAGGTGGTCTTGAGGTTTTTTTCTGCACCCCCACTATGCTGTGACCTTAGAGAGAACACAGCTTCTTAGAGCCTTGGTTCATGTTGTAGGAATAGGAGTAGAAATGGAATAATATTGACTTCTTTGCTTTAGTTGTTTAACCCAATAATTGCTGTTATCAATGATATTTGCATTCTGTGAGCACTGTCACACTCATCAGAAAGTCCCTGCAACTGTACAAATGTGCCTGTCAGGCGAGGCCACGCATTCCAAGGAGCACCAAAGTTACAAGAAGGTAAAAGTTATAGTTGCTGACCCTTCCTGGTAAATGATGCAAAATCGTCATGAATCCTGCAAGATGCCTCATATGTAAACACAGATATCATTTAAAGCAACAAAGGTATTTCTGAACTGTACTTCAGCACTTTCAACTATGGATTCCTACTTGCTTTGACTTCTAATTTCCTAATAAATGAATGTCCCATCTCCCAAAAAGAGGACTGAAAACATCTCCACCACCCCCCTCCCAGGACAGTCAGCTCTGAGAGTGGTTACTGCTGCCTCAGAGCACTAGTCAGTTGTGTCGGCCCTCAGGGTCAGGGGGTGGGGGGGGAGGTGGCCTTAGGGACGCTTCCCAAACCCAGGGCAGGTTTGAGACTCTTGCACACAGACTTCGGGTCAAACTCATTTCCTGCCTGCAGTCTGCTTCACCCCTTCCAGGCCTCTGCTCCCACAGAACCCAAGGAGGCAGCTGTGTTTGGGCTAACATTCCTGCAGGGGAAAGAGAACACTGCTGCAAGGCAATAAGAGGGTGATAATTAAAACAAACAATAAAATAAAACTGTCGTCAAGCATTTGCAAAATATGAGTTTCAATCAACAGCACTGTACATGGAGCTGGGGCAGTTCCATGCACGCAAGCCTCTCCAGTGCTCAGAAGCAGGGAGACCAACATGCCTTCCCAGGAGAGAGTTGGGAGGGGTCCCAGGAAGCTCCAGGAGAGGGCCTGTGTGAGTCTGCCGCATCTTCAGTGTAACTGCTGGAGCTCTGTAACACCAAGCCTCTGAGGCGCAAGCAGGAAGGAGAGGGGCCACGGGTTGGGCTGAACAGAAATGACCACCCCTGCTCTGGAAAGTGAGGCCAAGCCAAGCCAGCTGGCTCCTGGGAAGGAGGTGTGGCCAGGCTAGGTGGACAAGGCAATAACAGATGTGAAAGAATTCAACAGGCACCAAAGAGTAAAAGTCAGCCTTCCAATTTGGCCGGCAATCCTTCAGAAGAGCCAATCAGGGGCTGAGAGGAGACCAACCAGGATCCAGAGCTGGTGGTACAAAAATGAAATGCCAAAAGTCCAAGAAAGTTTCAAAATTACCTATATTGCCTTTAATCCCAGAAACAACCCTGTTGGTGTCCATTATGTATTCCTTGTATATTTATATACAATGACCACACAAGTTCAAGGTCATAACGTACAATCTACTGTGTACGGTGCTCTCCCCTTCTGGAACTCCACCAACACTCTTCCACGTGACTTCTGTCAGTCAACTCTGGTTTACGACAAATGAATGCCACTAAAAGTAGACACACAGGAAGCTGATCATATAAACCAGGAATCCATCAGAGAACACAGGAAAGGACAGTTGGGACAAGAGGGCCGAGCCCAGCTCCTCACTCTCCAAGGTGCAAGGCGTCCTCTCCCGCTACCCAGCCCCATTTCTGTGCCCAGCAGCAAACAACGGCTGCACCACTGGGCCCCTCTCAGCCATAACTCCCAACAACAGCCTACCCAACTCCCAGTCCAAAGGTCCCAGCCAGGGGAGGTGGCCAACTCAGTTTAAGCCATCTGCACACCCTTAAAGCGATCAGCTGTGGCTGGCGGGCTGGGAGAGGCAGGGCACTGATGTGCCAGTACATTAAAGAAAGGGACTTACCTGCAAATGTTATTTACTGTTTCTTCAAAGGATATGTCAGGAAAACAGCCTGCACTAGTCAGGGCAGACTAACCGCTATTTACAAAAACCCGGGAGGCTTATTCTTGCTCACATCCCAGTTGACTGTGGGCCAGCCTGGATGGTGGGGGTGGAGCCAGGAGGGGCACTGCTGCCCTGAGTCCTCCCCTGGCCCTTCTGGGCCCAGCTGGCAGGATGAGGGGAAAGTCAGAGGGAAACTGGAAGGGGGACACATCTCGCCTGGCCACTCCCAGCCACAGGCCAGCAAGGAGTGCACCGAGTCTCAGGCCACGAGGGAGGGGGCACCCCCTGTGCAGCCACAGGTACCATGTGGCCCAGCCACCCTCCTGCTTCACTCTCCCGCAGCACAGCTCACACCCAGCGCTCTCCAGAGACCCAGCAGCAGGGGAGGGGCCCCACCAGCCAGCTGGCTTCCAGGGAACACGCCGGCCACTCCACTGAACAGAGCGGCTCCCACTCCATCCCAGCAGCCTCTCGGGGTCCTCTGGGGAAATCCCTGACAGGAGGCACCTGGGAGTCCCGGTGATGAGCCATAGAAATCCATTAGCATAATTAGACCCGGCACATTGTGATGTCATTACAGCCCTGCACTATCTGCTTTTCATTAATAAGCACACAGCCAGTCAGGGTACACTGTCCAGCCCTGCCCTCGCTGGCCCTGAATTAGCTCCCACGTGCAGAAGCGATGGGGTGGGTGTCGGTGACTTGCCGCCCCTGACCCCCTTACCCGTCCCTCGTCTCCCTGCACCTGCACATCCCAGTCGGCTGGGCTCTGGCGCTCCAGAACTCCCACATGCAGAGCCAAGGCGAGTCCCAGTGGTCCAGGACAATTCAATGAAAGAGGCCAAGGTGAACCTGCTCAGGCGGCACCAGGAGAGGCACGGGGTTCTGGCAAGCTCAACAGCCTGCAGAATCTAGAGACTTGAGTGACTGGGGAGAAGCAGTTCCAGCTAAACCACAGAGGGCGATAGGAACGGCTGGAACCGAACAAACGTGACCCACTTCGTTTAATGAAGACTATTATGGGCTGTTATTACTCAAAGCCCCTTCCAGCTTCATTTCTGTTATAGCCCTCTGATGCCTCCAAATTACCTACCAAGAGAGAAACCCCTTTATTTCACAAATAAAGAAACAAGGCAGGGGCATGATGAGGCTCAAGGACTCAGGTGTCCAGCCGGGTGGGGGTGGGGTGGGACAGCAGCTGGGGACCAGGCCAGCTGTTGGCCAGCCCAGTTGCCTCACAGCTGTGCATGGGACTGGGTAACAGTCCTTGGGGCCAGGAAGAAACAGAGTGGACTAGAATCAGTAAAACCCACCTTCTGCCTCCTTACCTACAGGGGCATCATTTCATGTTCTCTGAGATAAGGGGTCAAGCAAAGTGACAGAAGAAAAGGCAGAGCGATCTTCTTTTATGAGCACCAGTGTCTCCAAAGTGGGACGAGTACAACCAACATTTGTCAGCCCACCCACATATTGCACTCCTAGGAGTGTTTCCTATGTGTTCTGTGAGTTAATCCTCCCACAGTCCCATCATGGATGGACTGAGATTATCCCCATTTTCAAACAAGGAAACTAAAGAACAGAGCGATGAAGTGACTTACCTCACCTCACGTCCACCCCTGGGAAATCACTGCGGGAACTCACCCATCTGCTTGCCTGCAATGCTGGCTCTGCCACCAGGAACTTGCCCTTGGCCTGTCTCCCCAGTTCCACCCGATGCCTTCAATTCATGCATTCAACAAGTATCTCATGACTGCCAGCGAATTGCCCAGCGCTGCCCCAGCACTGAGAGAGTACCTCACTGACAAATCAGCAAAACTCTCTGCTGTCTCCACAGGGCACACACCTAGAGAGACAGACAACAAACAAGAATATTAGAAAATGGCACACTTCACCAGAAGGGGGTCAGGACAAGAGCTACAGGAAAAAGCACAAGAAAGTGTCTGAGACCACAAGCACTGGAGCGGCAGAATTCTAAGCCAGGAGTTCAAGGAACGCTCCCCCAGGGACTGACATCTAGACAGAGAAGTGAGCAGGTTAGAGAGGGTGTGTGCCGTTCAGAGTTTGCTTGTGGATGATGACAACGTGCATGGACCTTGAGGGCATTATGCTGAGTGAAATAAGTCAGAAAGAGAAAGACAAGAGCTGTATGATCTCACTTTTGTGTGGAATCTAAAATAAAAAACAAAGAACAAAAGCCAAGCTGGGTGAAATAGGTGCACGGGGTCAAAATCTACAAACTTCCAATTGTTAAAAAAAGAAACCTAAGTCCTGGGGATGTGATGTACACTGTGATAATGCTAGTTAAAATAGTACATTGTGTATTTGAAAGTTGCTAAGGGAGTACATGATTAAACGTCCTATTACTGGGCTTCCCTGGTGGCCCAGATTCCAAGCTCCCAATGCAGAAGACCTGGCCTCCACCCCTGTTCAGGGAGCTAGATCCCACATGCTGCAACTAAAGATCCCAAATGCCACAACTGAGACCCACACAGCCAAATAAATCAATACATTTTTTATAAAGTCCTTATCATAAGAAAAAATGTAATTAAGCGTAGTGATGGATGTCGACTAGACTTGCCATGGTGATCACTTCACAGTATATACACTTTTTTCTTTTAAAAAACACAGTATATACAAACATCCAATCATGATATTGTACACCCCAAACTAACATAGTGTTATGTGTCAAATATACCTCAATGAAAAACAGTAATTACGAAAACAATGATTTGCTTGTGGAAAAGTTCTCTCCAGCAGGCATGGAAGGTTCTAATTTCACAGAACCCCCAGATTTTGTAGCTGAAAGGACACAGGATACGCAGTGGTGCCTGGCCCTTGGCAGGTTTTCAGTGCTTATCTCCTTTCCTCTGGATTGGCTGTCTTTCTAGGGAGGATATTTGAAAAGAGTTCAGAAATTTGGGGCATCGAAGGACTGGGATCGAAATGAAACTGAAGGGGGCTTTTAGTAGCAGAGGCATGATAAGAATCCTCAGTGAAGCAGAGACCAGGTTTAAGAGGCTGTGTGCTTTCTGCTGGGGGTTAAATCGTGTCTCTGGTCAGTTCAGAGGCCGAAGCCCTAGACCCAGGACCTCTTATCTGGATGAGACTAGTGAAGATGAGGTCCTAGTGAAGATGAGCAGGGAGCCTCTTCCAATACAATGACTTCCTATGGAAAGAGGGAGTGTGGACATGGAGACAGTCTCACGGGAAGAATGCCATGTGAAGATGGAAGAAGGGGTCAGGGTGATGGAGCAGAAGCCAGGGGACATCCAGGACTGGCAACAGGCCACCAGGAGCAGAAGTGGGGCAGGGACAGGCCCTCACAGCCCTCAGGAGGAAGGGCCCCACACAACCCCATACCCGCATCTGGGACCTCCAACCTCCAAAACCGTGAGACAACGAGGGCCTTTCTAAAGTCATTCAGCCTGCAGTATTTTGTGAAGACAGCCAAAGCACAGCAACTGCCAAGCCTATGGCTCTGACGGCTCAGGGTGGCTTCTATGAAATTGGGGGCAGGGTTGGCATGAGGTAGGGGCAGAGAAGAAAGAATTAAGCACGCTGAGAACCCAACCTCAGAAAGAACTTTGGGTGCGGCTACCAGCACTTAGAACTGACTGGAAGCAAATAGTTCAGAAACCCACCACAGATTTCAGGGAATTGAATACCAGAGTGAGTGGAAAACTTGCCCCAGAGGGGAGCAGACTGGGAAAGCAGTGCCAGTCCCAGGAGGACAGTCTCCCCAGTGCCCTCCTCAGTGGTGACCAGAGGCGTGGACAAAGGGCAGGGCACGAGCTCTGACAGCAGCAGACACGACTTCTCTCCTGGGTAGGGTCAGACCCAGAGTGGAGCCTCTGCCCTCTGCCCAACCACTGAGACGTCACCACCTCTGTGGAATCCTAGCGCCTGCCATTGGGTGCCATCTGAATGGGCAGGGGACCCTGGTGTGTATCGGGGGCAAGCGTGGGGGGTGAAGAGCTCAGCTTCCAGTTTGCAGACCGTGAGAACCAGGGAATCCTGGCATGGAAGACTGTGCATCCTCAGAGGTCAGAGTGTGCGAAGAGCTCTGCGTGGGAAGCAAGACCCCAAAAGGGGGTCACCAGAGGGTCACCTGTGGGGAGCTGGCCGGCTGGCCACCGACACCCAGACTTCGGCTGCGCCCTCCTCTCTGGGCCCACGGCCAGACTCTATTTCCAGTCTTTCACACATGTGGCCACAAGTGGCGTTCTCACAAATGGAAAACGAGTGAACGTGTGGTGCCTTTTCCTGGCCTATAAGCACATCAGTTCCTGCACTGCACTTCTCCCCTCTGCATCCAGATAAACAGGCAGCACAGCCTTGTGAAATGAAAGAACCACAGATGAAGGATCTTAAGGCCTCCACCATCACAGGATGGACCGCCATCTGCTGATGAGAAATCCCATAATTAGGCCATCCAGGGGGCAAGAAGCAAACTTGTGCTGAACTGAGGTGCTGACGTCTGGGAGCAGCCAGTGTTGTCTGACCTAAGATATACAGCAATACAGGCAAGGTGGGAACAGCCAGAACCCCTCTACCAAGAGACGTGATGGTGACTGGAGATAACCTCTGGATGAACAGTATCTAGAAGTGGCCCTGTATTAACCAGTCCTGTGCCCCCAAAGTCTCAGGACTCCCCCTGGGCAGGGAGGGTGGGTCCACTCTGGGAAGGGGGCTCCATCCTAGGGGCTAAGTGGCCAGGACTCCATCACAGACCTGTCTCACCTTTAGCTGGTTGGGCCTGAGAGCTTCCGGCTTAAGATTCTGGTCTGAAGAGGCAAGATCTCAAGGGTTGTGCTGACAAAAAGAGTTTGACGTCCTGCTCCACCAGAACCTCTGAGCATCTTTATTTCTGCCCCGGGTATTCAAATGCTTGACCCCCTCCTCCTAACCCCCTCCCATCATACGTCCCACCTGTCAGATTTCAGGATCAGAAGGCAAAGTTGGCTTCTCTGAAGATCTGTACCACCCTAGCATCCTGAGCCCGGCAGTAGGGCCCAGGGTCCTCAGGCAGGGAAAGCGGAGATCAGCCAGTGGGGGGGCCAGGAACATGTGGGGCAGGAGGCCACACAGGGCCCCCCTCACAGGACCCCCTCCACCCTCACAGCCACGCCACAAAGCAGGTGCTATTTCCCTCTGATGCGTCGGCACACCTGAGGCTCAGAGAGATTTACAACCGGCCAGAGGTCACGCTGCTAATAAGTGACACAGCCAGAGTCAGCCCAGGCCTACCAGGCTCCAGACACTTCTCTTGCAGCCAGCACCCACATCCACTGTGCCCCGACTCAGTCAGCTGGAGAGGCCGGGCCACGGCTTCCCTCTGCCTCTAATGTCCCCTTCACTGCCCTCTCTAGGACCAAGGCACAGAGGACCCCCTTCCCCTAATTACCCAGGAGCTCCTCCAGGCTTGTGGACTGGGTGGGAACCAGGATGACCCTCCAAGTGCAGGCAGGTCACCCCTCCAGATTTGCTTTCTCCCTCTGCGGCCTTTGGGCGGCAGGCAAACCCACTCATCCCCAGCCCTTCTTACCCTCCGGGATGTGCTCTGTAGCGCTCACATTTCCGTATCCTAAATATTCACCGGATATAAAATAAATGTGCATATGTTCACATCGTGGTATGAAGCTATTTCAAATTACCCAAGGAATTCAGATATACCACTTTCTCTGCTGTCTGCCTGCTTGCTTTCCTCCTTTTCTTTCTCTTTTTCATTCTTCCTTCCTTTTTTCTTTCCCTCTTCCTCCTTTTTTTCCCTTTTGACAGCTTAAATTTCTCCTGATACCAGTCTAAGTGCTCAAGCAAGGAAGGCTAATTATCAAATTTCCCTGATAAAATAAAAATCATTTCAAAGCTAAAGAAACAGCATTCCACAATCTATGATTCTAGGATGAAAGAGAACATCACCCATGCCCTGTTCTCTTTCAACGGCAATTACAAATCAAGACTTAACTGAGAAAGGGAGTGCCTGCTCTCATGGAGGGCATCACAGCCTACAAGAGACACTCAGGCATGTGATTCTACCTGAGCGGGACACCTATGAGATGCACTCAGGGCACTGACATTATTCCCATTTAACTGATGAGGAAGCTGAGTCTCAAATATATTAATTTCTCAAGAGAGTGAGCGGGTCAGGGCAGAGAAGTGAGCTCTGCTGGGTCCCAGGCTCCCCTGGGTCCCCTCCCTAGGGGAAGGTCAGGGGTATGGGCTGCTGGAGACCCTGGCTGTCCAGCTCCTTCCCAAAGGACTATCCTTGGCACTGGAAGCTGGCCCAGGACCAACTCCTTGCTATGTTCTCTGTAGCTCTTTTTTTTTAATTCAGGTATAGGTGGTTTAATAATATTATATTAGTTTCAGGTATACAACATAGTGATTTGAAATTTTTATATATTATCCTCTATAGTTATTATAAAATATTGGCTATATTCTCTGTGCTATACCATACACCTTTGTAGCTTATTTTATACACAACAGTTTATACATCTTAATCCTCCTTCCCTATATTGCCCCTCACACTGGGTACCACTCTACATCTGTGAGTCTGTTTCTTCTCTGTTATATTCACTCGTTTAATTTTAAGGTTTCACATATAAGAGTTAACAGGTGGCATTTGTCTTTATCTGACTTACCACCAGTTTATGCTCCCACCAACAGTGTGCTAGGGTTCCCTTTTCTTCACATCTTTGCCAACATGTTATTTGTGGGTTTTTTTGATGAGAGCCATTCTGATACATGTGACGTGATATCTCATTGTGGTTTTGATTTGCATTTCCCGGATGATTAGTGATGTTGAGCATCTTTTCATATGCCTGTTGGCATATGTATGTCTTCTTCGGGAAAAAATGTCAATTTAAGTATTCTGCCCATTTTTTAATCAGGCTATTTGGTTTTTTTGATACCGAGTTGTATTAGCTCTATATATATTTTGGATATTAAGCACTTTGTATCTTTAGCTGTAGACAGTCTTTGCTGGCAGGTTCCAACCTTTACCATCTAAGGCTTTTCCGTCAATAGCTATAACTTGGGTGAGTCTGTGCGGGGAGATGAGCTCATGTCCTCCCGCTCAACTATCTTGGGAACACTCCTCCCTTCATCTCTTCTCAACCCCTCTCATTTTGTTGACAGAAAGTGAGATCAGACATCTTCATTCTCGATAACTTCAATAAAGCCCAATTTTTGTTTGCTCCCCATTTTCCAGACAGAAAAGCTGTAACACACTACAGTGACTTTTCCCAAAGACTATTCCGAGGGTGGAGTCATCATCTTGAGAGGATATCTTACTTGTCTCCTCATTCCCAGGCAGAACCACCCAGCAACGTGGGGTCCAGAGCAGGACAGCCGTTCGCCCCTCATCTCCTCCATGCTCTGCCCAGCCATCAGCTCTCAGGTTTGCCCAAGGTCTGGAGGAAGATCAAACCGAGCAATGAAATCTCAGCACATGAATCATGTGAATGGCAGTGGGTGACCTGAGGATGAGTTTCAGAGTTTGGGGCCAAAGAATGAACCTAGAAATGGACCAGCGTTGGAATATTAATGTCAGAGGTAGGGTTGGAGGGCATGAGGCAGAGGAAGCCAGGGAGGGAAAGAGAGCTGTCTGCTTCTGTCAGACCTGGGCTCCAGAGCAATAGAGATATACCAGGAGTTCAATTTCTGTTTGCCTGAGCCAGGGAGAAAATCTAATTAAATATGGTGTCTGAGTTTGGAGAAACCGGGATGGGGCTGGAATATAAAGCATGGCAGCTACCCATAGATCAGAGGGCAATATTAATAAACCCACAGAAAAGGGACAGGGGGACCCGCTGGAGGTACTGATAAAATGCAAAGCAAAGACAAAGCCGGAGGGAATATTGCATGGTAATGCTGATAAAGGCACACCGGGGACGCCGCCCACCTCTGCGGACTGAGCTGCCTGCCTGCCTGCCAGCTGACTGAGTAGCCTTGCCCTTGCGCGTGTCCCCACTCTCTTCCCACCTCCTGCTCTTCACCCAACTCCGGTCTCACTCTGCTCCCCACGAGCCTGCAAGTTCAGCGCCCGTGAGCTTTCCTGGAAAGGACCAGAGCCAGCATGGGAGATGAAGAATGAGCAAGAGGAATAAATGGGTCTCCTGTCAGTAGAGAACACCAAGGCTACAGAATCCCCTCTCTGCAGTCTGAGAACCGGCCACATGCATGTTACCTCTACTGGAGGAAGGTCTTGCTTGGAGGTGAGGGCTGCCTTAATGTGACCTCTGTGGAATGTTCTTTGCCAAACTGCCCATCACAAGCTGGACACTTGCAGAATTTCCCAGCCTGCTGACACTTCCAAAGGCAAAGCAAAAGCCCCAGGGACTCCAGTTTCTTTATAGACTGAGTCACCAAGGAAGCCCCAAAGAACACCAGAAATTCCTTAAGAGTCTTAGAGTATAGACCAGAGAGGCTTGGGGTCAGATTCATGGAGACCACTTGTGCCTCCTTCCTGACTCACCCAGTCTAGAGGGAAGCAACCCTGCCCCACATCCCTCCCCACCAGGGACCCTGATCTTCCTCAGCAGCCACTATCACGGTTAGAGTTAGGCTTTCAGATCTTAGTTGAACCACACTGTTCTTCTATTTTCTGCAATTAACTGTCATCAGCTGGTATGTCAGGACTTCACCTTATTTTGCTAAGCTTCCCGTGCTATAGCTAGCATCTGCTTGGAGAGTTTTCAGCGGTTTTTATTGTGCATTAATCTGTGCTGTCTACAACGCTGCATTCTTTTCCAAGAATTGGGTGTGTGATCATAACAGCAGCTGTCATTCCAAGTAGCTCCACGTCTGCCCACATACAACCAAATTTTAAATCTATACCTTGACCTCCCACCCATCTCTCCATGCCCCACCTCCACAACACCTAGCTGCCTCTTCTTGGGAACCAAATCTAGAACCATACGGTGCTGGTTGAAAACCCACCCAACACTCAGTAGCTGTGTGTTAACCTGTCAGACTTCTCTGAGCCTCAGTCTCCTTTCCTGTTAAAGGGGAGTGCCAATCATTTCAGCCACTCTGGACAAGATACAACAAGTAAGTGAGTCATCTTGCGGGAAACATGTTCCCCAAGTTTTGAGATGGAGATGCCCCCTCTGGCTGTGGGCCTGGAGGGAGGGGACCAAACCACAATCTGGGGTGAGGGGGGCGCTGACTTCTTGAATAGCTGCTCGCTTCTGTGCTGCACATCACAGCTTCAAGCATGTCATTTGATCTTGATAAAATCTTATAATGTTCTACAGCAGAGCAGTCACTGTTCTCATTTAATAGATGAGAAAACTGGATCACAGAGACACTGAGAGAGCTTTAAGATGCAAAGTTGATTGTGTCATTCTGCTGCCTTAAGCGCCTACCTGAGGAAGAGGCAGCAGAGGGGCAGTCAGAGCTAAGGTCCATTTCACCAGGCCATCCATTCCCATCGCTCTGCACGCCAGCTATGGGGCCTTGTCCACCCCCAGGGGAGGCTGCAATCTCCTGCGCCCTCTACCCTTCTGCTCACACTGCTCCAGCCACATGACTGTCAATGGACAGGCCTGGCCCACAGGTGCCTCGGGGCCCTGCCCAGACCTTCTTCCCCAGGTGTCCCGGGCTCACTTACTTACTCACGCAGTCCATCCTCAGCGCTCCCTCTGCAGCAAGGCTGCCAGGGGCCACACCACTTAAAAGAGCAATCTCTACTCACTCCCTCCCTCCTCTCTCTGCTTTTCTTCCCGACAAGGCGCAAAGTACCACCAGACCAGATGTCACCAGATGTTAGTTCCCCCCTACCTACATACCTACCTATCATGCATCTATCAACTTGCTTACTGTCCAGCCATTGCCCTCACTAGGAGGAAGAGCAGGACTTCCTTTCACCCACCACTCTAAGTCAGATCCTAGAAGAGGGCCTGGCAGATAAAGTGTGCTCAGCAGACAGCAGGAGTCAGCACTGCTGCTCTTAGCCTTCATCCTCATCATAACCTCACCCACTCAGAGGTGGGACGCTTGATGGTTAAACAAGCAGGCGGGGAGCCACACGGTATAAGCAAAAATCCTCATCCCTCCGTGTACGATCTTCATAACCCTGAGCGAGTGTCTCAACCTTGTCATCGGTGAGGCGTGGGGACTAACAGCCCAACAGCACGAGGCTGTCAAGAGAAGTAATTGACACCCCCAGCTTATGGCAAAGATGGAGCAGACGCTACCTGTTCCTGTTGCCAGGGTTCTTCCCGTGAACATCAGCGTATGCTAACATCAGTGAGCACAACAAATACAATGATCCTTTAAAACAAAGATAAAAAGTGTAAGGACTCCAAGAAGTTAACAGGACAAGGTCACAAACAAGCCTGCAGCTGGACGGAACCAGAGCCCCCGAGGCTCCCCAACACCAGGGCTCCTGTAGCCACCTCCTCACCCTCCCTTGGCCTCAGCGGGACAGGGAGACCCGAAGGCGCCGCCGACAGACTCCTCTCCTGGCGCCACTTGACCCCGCACAGAGCGGCCGCAGTCACGGCTACACACACTGCCTCTGCCTTCTTGCACTCCCGAAACAGACACTACCTGCCTCCTACACATCAGCCGCGTCCTCTCCCCCTTCCCTGCAGCAGAACCGCGTGTGGGGGCACAGCCCAGGCCCAGCGGTGACTCATCCCTGCCCTGAGCCAATCACTGGGCAGTGAGATATACGGGTGCTGCAGAAGCCTCAGGGGAACCAAGTCCTCCCGGAGGAAAGGGCAGAGCCGCCCCAGAGAAGGCCCTACTGCGCCCTCTGCCCTCTAGCTGGGCTGCTATTGCTGCGTACTGACCCGCTGCCTGGGGCCTCAGCTGGCATCTTGAACCGAGGGCGTCTGCGGGCACCTGGAAGACACAGGGGCTACCGGTGTGCAGCCCTGATGTCGGGGCTGGACAGCTAGCCTGACCCCAGCGGCCACGACCTGAGGTGAGCCAGGGCGTGGCTACCCATGCATGTCAGTCTTCTGTCCTGTGACGGATGCTTCCCGAAGCATCCCCACCCCCTGACCTGCCCTTTGTCTCCTGGCAGCACCCCTCTGAGGCTGACCTGGTTCTCTTTTCTCTCCCTTGCAAGTCCAGCCTGCACCGGCACAGCTGAAATAGGGACTGAGCCTGTCTTACCAATTTATGTGGCTTCCAACCACTGCTGTCTATGCCAACAAGGTCCCTCGGCCAGCTGTCCTCAGCATCTCCCGAAAAAAGGACTCCAAGCTTCCGTCCCCTCTGTCTGCACCCGCCACATTCACAACCTCGTGTCCAGCTCACCCCCTCCCAGCAGCCTCCGTTCATTCATTCGTGAGCACCAGCCATGCCCGGCGGGCCCCACTCTGGGTGCTGGAGAGGCCGCTGTGAGCGGGGCGGCCCCCCTTACCCTTGGGAAGGCTCTAGCGTTGTGCTCAGCGGCTCAGAGTCCAGCCGCAGGCTGTCACCCCACCTCCCAGCCACCCTCCGGGACACTCAGGCCAGAAATCAACATTCGTGTGTGTGTGTGTCTGTGTGTGTATTTTTTAAATGTTTTAAAGGAGTCTCAGAAATTAAGCCACTTGCCCTTGATTAGACATCTAGGAAGCAGCAGAGCTGGGGTTTCAAGTTTGATGTGCTTTCTACCATAGAAAAACTTAAATTCTGAGAAATACAATTCACTGAGGACCTCCCAGGGTCAGAGAGGCCCTGCAGTGATGGAGGAGGCCGTTCTTACAGCCACCCACTCACTTCCAGGTTCGGGGATGGGAGGGAGCTGGGCTCACACTCAGAGGATCGTGACCAAGTAATCAAAACTCACAAGACCCCTCACCAAGGATCCTTGTTTGGGGAATTCTTTTGCCTTTTTGTCCCTAGTCCAGAAGAGCAGGGGAGGCCTTACTGCAGGCAACAGAGCAAGTGTCCTGACGGGCCCATGATGCTGAGGGTGACAGGAAGGAAGCAGAGAGAGGCCCACGAAGGGGAAGGCTGCGAGCGCTGCCACACGCCCATCTGTTCTAGGCCTTCCGTGTTCAGTGATAAACGTAGGCAGCAACCCCAAAGGATGGCCCTGGAAGCTGTTCATGGCTACAAGGAGCCTCCCCCGTGACTCGGGAAGACACATCCTCCACGGGGCTCACTCGGGCCACTGGAGCTCGTCATGAACTCAGGACAAAATAAAGAACGGGCATCAGAGCCAAGACCCAAGACCAGCTGGACCCCAAGGTCCTGGCCAGGCACAGAGAGCAGGAGGGAGAGGAAGCACTGATCATAGCAGAGCAGCCCCCCGGCTCAACAGTGCGACCACGACCAGTTCTGAGGGGCCTTCAGCAGTCCCATCCCCAGAGCAGTGAGGGGAAGGGGGTTCTGGACACAGGCTGGCCTGCCCGAGGACTCATGCACTTTGGAGAAGCAGAGGGCAGGGCTCTGCCTCCTTTGATGCCACCACACGGAGACACAGGGGACAGCCACGGCTGGAGAAGTGACGTGATGCTGTCACGGCCACAGAGTCAATGAGGGCAGAGCAGGAACAGAGCAGGGACAGCTCATGTAGATGCCCCCCACCCACCTCCTCACTGGAGCAGTTCCATAAAAGGGAGCCGAAATGGTGCAAACTCCAAGGACAGCAATCAGTATTTCCTTTGCTTCACAAGGCCTCACCGGTCCCGATGGCAGGAAAACTGAGCAGAAAAACGTACACCCCAGTCGAGAAATGCACACCCCACGCTGGCATTGAGTGCCTCCCCTTCAGGAAACAGAGCCAACCCCCTCCCCCTCCGGGAAGAACTCAGAAACAGATAGAAACATAAGGGGCCTGAGTTAGAGGTGAGTTAGAGGTGAGGGAGCCAGGAAAGGGGGATGAGGAAAGGACTAGAGCTGAAGAGGGCCCCAGGGGAGCCACACTGGGCGTGGCTTGTCTCTTTCTGTTTCTCTTCCTTTTGTTATAATCCTGGGACCAAGGCAGAGCAGGACCCTCAGAGGTGGTCACAAGGTAATTGGTCAAAGATGCTGCCAAACCCTGGGTAGAGGAGGCAGCTGACCGGGAGCTGGGGAGCAAGGAGAGCAAGCCCCCTACCCCATAGAACTAAGGCCTGGTATTCTCTCTGCTTGTACTTAATGGCTCAGTCTTTGCAACCCCGTGAGCCCGCCAGGCTCCTCTGTCCATGGAATTCTCCAGGCAAGAATACTGGAGTGGGTAGCCATGCCCTCCTCCAGGGGATCTTCCCAACCCAGGGATTGAATCCAGCTCTCCTGCATTGCAGGTGGATTCTTTACTGTTTGAGCCATCAGGGTGCCTGCTCCCAAAACAAGGGCCCTGAGCTGGCAGAGGAGGAGCAGAATAGGTGTGACGGAGGTGCTGTGCATGGACGACACTGGGATCAGAGGCACCATCTAGGGCCAACACGGGGCAACAGCATCCTCTGCTGGTCACAGGATGCCACTTCACACACGCACACACGCACACACGAACGCACACAGACACACACACTCGAGACAGGCCATGCTGGGCGCCTCTCTCCCAGACCCCACGGGAGCTTGCAGCCTGAGGAAGTACCTTTCCTCAGCTGGCACACAGGCCCAGAGAAGCCCCCAGCCCAGGGTTTGAGGGGTGTCCCGGAGTCCAGCTGGTCCCCAGGCAGAGCCCATGGAGTTGGGACTGGTTGTTCCAGGCAAACCCCAGCCACCTGAGGTGCCAACCTGATATGACCACCGCCCATAGGTCCTGACAACATCCCCTCACACACTGGCTCCCAAACCACTCCCAACACTTTTATTTTCACCAGATGCTTGTTTATTTTCACGGCCCCTCCCGAGACCACCTGCAAAGGGCACCCAAGATGACAGTGCTGCAAAGGTGGAGACACCGAGGAGAGCACCGGAAATGGAGCCACACACCCAGCAGCGGCCAGCCTCCTGCAGTGTGTGGAGCTCCCTGTGAAGGCGGAGGAGGGGTGGTCAGCCACACGGACCGCCTTTGCCATCTTCCCCCTACGCCCGCAACTCCCCGCCCGGCTTGCCCACCCCAGCCAAGCCCCCCGACTAGGGACCCCGCATGTGCAGACCTGGGCCCCCTTCCTTGACAGAACCCAGTGCACCCCTCCTGCTGCGCTGCCGGCCGGAGGAGGGCGAGGAGGAGGGCAAGGGAGGGGAGTGACTTGGGGGGAGGGTGCGTAACAGGGGTGTAAGAGGAAGAAAGAGGCTCAGCCCCACCCCTGCACGTGGGCACCTGCCCAGCAACTGGGCTTCCCAATTCAGGGGGTGCCAAGGGCTCCTGGTCTGCAGCTGTACCACTCCCCACCCCCTGCCCAGGGACTGTTCTAAAGGACCCAGGCCTATGTCAGCATCCCCGGGAGTGAACGCGGACACAGCAGGGCCAGCACCACGGGGGTTCCCCTGAGCCTGGTCTGGATGCGGCCAGCTTCTGCCCCACTCTGCTGCAGTGCCTCCGCCCCACACCCTGGGGTGGTCTCAGAGCTTGCAGAACTTCCCTCCCTGCCATCTCTGCATTTCTGCCACCCTCCTACCTGGGGCCCCGCATTCACGTTCTGGCTTGGCCGGTGTCAAACAGCCTCCTCTGAGCGTGAACCAGAGCCACCCCAGCTCTCGGGGGACACCCAGGGCACCGGCTGGGCCTCCTCTCCGCCCTGGGGGTGCCCATGACGCTGGGCCGCTGACTACGGTCGGGCCCCCTCACTCTGGGAGACAGACTCAAGAGGTGATGCTCCCACGTCCCTTGCGTCCCAAGGCTTCACTTTGCCAAGATGCAGTCTATCTTCTGAGATGCCAGGGGCCAAGGCTGGGTCTCCATCCCGCCTCTGTCTAGAACTGAGCTCCCTGTTAGGATTAGGACACACACGCACCCCACTGCCAGAACCACCTCCGGTAACTGCTGGGAAGAGCACAGGGAGCAGCTCCTTGCCCACCTACCCACCCCTCGCCCCACGCTCCCCTCCCCTCCCGGAAGGATCCATGACCCACAACGCCTTTATTAGCTCTTTCAGCTCCATTTAACTACACAAATGGCTTGGTCACAGCTGACTGGTCCCAAATTTGCCAGTGATTTTTCTCTTAATTTACCGTGGCTCAGTCCCCTGTAATACAGGTAGAGGAGGCATATTTGTTCCCAAACTCCCCTCCTGGGGTTAATCACGCACAGAACAAAACTCCATCTGAGCCACTTAATGATTTCATTTCCACCTGAGGTCTAGACGAGCCGCAGCTAAAATGCTAATGCAGGTCCTCACTCCCCTCACTCCAGGTGTTTGTGTGTGAGAGCGGCCGGCTCCTTACCATTACCTCCAGGGCAGCCCAGGACGTGGTCTCCCTTCCTTCCTAAGGACACTCTGCTCCTTCAGGTGCATGAAGCTGGAGCCCATGCAAGCCACCCCTCTCCCCACGTCCTGTGGCTAGCACACCTGTCTCCTTTCCTTGGGGTCCTCTGGCAGGCTCCATGGGGTTATTTTGCACACCTGTAGGGTCCCCACTGCCTCTCCTGCCATGATCCTCACCACACCCTGCCTTCCAAACATTCAGGGCCAGGCCCAATCCTCTAAGCATCCTCCATGCCTTCCCATATGGTTGACCCTTCACCTAGAAGACCCCTCCTCATTGCCAGAGTCTGGTAAAGCCTCTGCTGAATGTCTCCTCTGCCAGGAAGTCCACTTTCTCTAAAGCAGAGAAGACCACTCCCCGTCCTCTACTCTCCTGTCTGTTCTCCCACAAGCCTGCACTACTGAGTGCCTGCCAGCCCTCCACCACCCTGAGCCCCCAGGGACAGGACAGAATGCTTGCCTGGGCAGCCCCTCACTCCAGCTTGCAGCTGGGTGGAGCACTCAGGATGTTTCATTCGAGTGAGTCGCCTCCACACAATGCATGGAAGTGGATGTGAACTAGTCATCATTAAGCCAAGATGCTCAAAGGCCTCCCATCTGCTCACACTCCCCATGTGGCTGTAAAATCTAAACCCTGCGTCGCACATAGGCTCTGACTCAAAGTGGAGACTCTTTTGCCTTCAGGAAACATTTTCTTGCATGGAAGTGGCACCATCTGGTGGTTTCTGGCAAAACCAGCATGCAGTTTAGACTGTGGAGCAGGTGCTGTCCCTTGGCTGAACTGTGAGCCAGCAGTCCATGGCTAGGAAGTCTGGCCACCCCGCACCTTCCCTGGAAAGCAAGGAGGGTCGGGAGGAGCTGCGGAGAATAGTCCGCATACCTCATCCCTCCCTCCATCCCCTGCTGAGGTTTGGACTGCGGCCCTGCCTGCAAAGGCCCTCTCACGGGCCACCCCTCCAACCTGGCTCTGTCTGTCCATCCACCTGCTGGACATCACTTGCAAGACCACATAAGGACCCAAACAACCTAGCCCCCGAGACCCAGCCTGGGCAGAGCAACCCCGTCACCAGCTGTCCCCACATCCCCTCATCCCTGCTCTGCAGACGACAGTGTCACCAGGTTGCCTCTGTCCTGTCTCAAACCCGTCCCCCCCTCACCTCCCTGGAGACCCCTCCTGGGCTCCCCACCCCCATCCTGCACCACAGCCCGACTGCACATAACACTCCCGCACTTCCCATTCCTGCTGGGGCAAGGCCTGGCCCCTCAGCTCCCCCTTGCGCCCTCTCCCGCCCCTCCCGTCCAGCTGGAGCGGCCTTGCTGCCCTGCCTCTACGGCATCACACTCCCCTCGGGTCTTGGTGCCCCCCCGGCCTGGCCACTCCTACTGCAACTCTTCTCACCCCCTCCTCCACTGCACGTCGTAGAAGGATGCTGGAGAGACGGTGACAGGGAGGTTAGGGCAGGCGTTCCTGACCGCTAGGGGCAGCGGGGCAGATGGGTAGATGGGAAAGACAGTCCTACCTCTACCCCCGCACACTCAGCATCTGCTAGTCAAGGTCACCACAACCACCACCGTCCACTCCTCACTGCCCAGTGGTATGGCCTGAGACAGCCTGGATCCCAATCCTAGCCTTGTATCCCATGGCTGGGTGGCACCAGGAAAGCCACTTAACCTCTCTGATCTTCCAGTTCTTCATCTGCAAAATGAGGTGATGATTTTAAAATAACAGAAAATAAATCTCAGTTCTCTCTGATCAGGGCAAGTTCTCACTAAAGAGAATACTTCCCCTTTATGGTGGCTGTGAACATTGTGACTGGTACAGTCTAAAACTTGCTCCCCTGTCAGAATGACTGTTGCACCAGGACAGGGACAGGTGTCCTATTTTCTTCATGTTCCCCAGCCTAGCCCAGGGCCCACACAGGAGGCAGCTGAGAAAGCGTGCCAGGAGCCAGAAGGCCAGGCTGGGCTCCACACTGCCCAGCCACAAAGTGACTCTGGTCAAGGACCCACCTCTCAGCCTCACATGGCCGCTCACTAATAACAGAGGATCTACACTGCTTGGGTCAAGTGCATACAGTCCCCAGCACGTGGCAGAAGTTCAGCAAACACTAGCTGTTATTCTGCTGTGGTGGTGGTCTAGTCACTCAGTCGTGTCCAACTCTTGCAGTCCCATGGACTGTAGCCTGCCAGGTTCCTCTGTCCATGGGGTTTCCCAGGCAAGAATACTGGAGTGGGTAGCCATTTCTTCCTCCAGGGGACCTAGCATTGCAGGTAGATTCTTCACCTATTGAGTCACCAGGGAAGGGCATTATTCTACTAGCCACTTGATAAATGCACCAAGGAGATCTCCAGTCTCTGGTCTGTGTGTAAAGAGCTTGGAAGTCCTCAACTGTCCTCACGATAAGGAAAAGAAACTGCATAAACCAAAGAGCAACAACTCTTTCCAGATCCATTAGAGATCTGAGGTCACAGGGCAAACTGCTGACTGAAACTAGGTAAGACAGATAGGTGGACAGAGACTCACAATGCCCCAGAGCAGAACTCCTGGGAACCAGGCCAGAGAGCAAGGCTTAAGCTGCAGTTGATGAATTACTGGTAACTCACTGTAGACAGGCTTGAAAGTTAACAAGTCCAACGGGCCAGTCTTAAGGAAGTCCCCACACATTCTGAGTTTTACCTCCAGGAACCCCATCAGACTCTCACCATGAAGACAAGAGGAACCTCGCCCCAGTCTCCCAGCAAGAGGCAGCGGAAACAGGCATTTTGAAACACGTCTAGAGCATTCTGCTTCCTTCACAAAAGCCTGCTCTCAAGGAAAACTACTTTTCCAGAGGCTACCTGACCAAGGGAAGGAATATTCAGCTGGTAGCCCCCTCCTGCTTTCCTGCTTCTCCTAAGGGAGGGGCCAGGGAGGAGCTGAGAAATACACATGAAGGTCCCAGGCCAGGGGCACAGAGGAACAGAGGCTGAGACCTCATCAGAGGGTTATTGGAAGCTCCTTTGCTGCCCTGCTCGGCCCTCACCACATCAATAGGGCTCCTGTAAAGTGAGAGGGGACTGCAGCTCTAAGAGCTCCAAGTGTCAGGCCCTATTTAAGGGAGACTCTCTAGGGGAAAAAAAGACAAAAACAAGGACCCAAAAGGAAATTATAGCCTCTGACCCCACAGCTGCCGAAAAGAGTAAACACAGTCTGACTCCTGGCCAGACAAATATAAAACCTCACACTGAAGGCATGTCTACCTCAGATGTTTTACTTGACTTTCAACAATAGGCATGATGAAAAGTGAAACATACATCCTGAAGAGACAGTGCAAGCATCGGAATCAGACTCATCAGGCATGGCAGATAAGTTGGAATTATCAGACTGAGAACTTATAACAACCTGGATAAACAGGCTGAGGGCTCTAGTGGAAAGGGATACCATGCCAGAACAAATGGGTAACGTAAGCAGAGAGATGGGAGCTCCAAGAAAGAATCAGAAGGAAATGCCAGATATAAGAAATACTGAAATAGAAGCAAAGAATGTCTTTGATGGGCTCACCTGAAGACTACATGTGGACAAGGAAAGAGTCGGTGAGGTTTAAGAAATGTCAACAGGAATTTTTCAAATGGATAAACAAAGAGAAAAAAAAAGAGTGAAAGAGTGAAAAGAAGTGAAAGAGAATACCTAAGATCTGGGAGACAATTACACGAGGTGCACCATTTGAGTAATGGGTCACCAGGAGAGAAACAAAAAGAACAGAAAAAATATTTGAAGTAATAGCTGAGATTTTTCCAAAACTAATGACAGACTCCAAGCAGCAAGTCCAGGAAGCTCAAAACACCAAGCAGGATAAATGGCAAAACAACTACACCTGAACACATCATACTCAAACTGCAGAAAATCAAACACACAAAAATCTTGACAGCCCGGTTGGAGGGACCTTACCTAGAGAGAAGTACGATAAAAATTATATCCAACTTCCCTTCAGAAACCATGCCAGCAAGAACAGAGTGGAGCAAAATATTAGAAGTGTTGATAAGAAAACCTTGACTTCTGTATCCTTCAGAGTGAAGTGGAAATACTTTCTCAGGCAAAGGAAACTGTAGCCAGCAGACCTGCCTTGCAAAAAATGTTAACAGTTCTCCAGAGAGAGGAAGAGGATGTAGGTCAGAAACGTGGGTCTATGTAAGGAAAGGAAGCACTTTAGAGGAGGAGTAAAAAGACATGAAATACTAGAGTGAAGCACACAGGTCACACCTTCCCCAGGAAGCCCTCCTGCCACAGCACAGCCCCGCCCCTAATACTCTAGGAGCCCCCAGCAAGGCCTGCTTCACGTAGTGGTGGGGGCCTGTCACTGTCTCCCCGCAGGGCAGCGAGCCTGTGTCCCCAGAGGCAAGCCCATGGCTCTTCAAGATCCGAAGAATGAACGGTAGCAAGACACTCACACCAGAGGCTGGGGTGGTGGTTAAATAGCACGTCTTTTTATCAGCAGTTTAGCAAGAAGATTCCAGTGCTGCCACTATCATGAGGCAGGGTTCACCCGCTGGATCATCATTGCTCAGGTGTGGCTGCTCCTCAGGTCAAGGTGGGTGGACATCCTTGCAACACAGGCTGCTCCTTGATCCTGAAGGACATCTACCTGGAAATAGGGAAATGCCCAGGGGTGCATGGAAATGTGGGAAGGCCGGAGGGCAAGGCGGGCAATGCCTCCCAAGCCCACTGCACTCCACATTCACAGAGCAGGACGCAGGGGCAGGGAGGCCCCGGGGGAGGACAGCTGTCGTGTCCAGTAGAGCTGAGACGGGAGCCTGACTCCAGAGGCCCCTGCAGGCCTTGACTCCTCGGCCCTACTGACAGTAGCAAATCACTGACACTGCGCTTGCCACGTGCAGGATGCCATGGTCCTCGAGGAATGTCCTCAAGTCAGGAAACTGAGGCACTGAGCATGAAGCAAACGTCCATGCCAGAGCCAGATGAAAGCCAGCGTCTGCCCCGCAGGACAGCTTCATCTCTGCCTCAGCTATAAGTGTACCAGCATGCCCTCCTTTGGTCACTCGGGTATTCAGATGAGAAAACTAGACAGGGTGCCTTGTGCAGGAGCTGGCATAGAGTAAGTCCTCAATAAATGCCAGCACACACCTCCATGGCCCTCCTGTCAGCTGACCCCATCAGCCCGCCTGGCAGGGGTACAGCAACCCTCTCTGGACAGATGGTTCCTGGAGAGGCATCACCGGCCAAAGGCCCACCACCATCCAGAGCTGCACAAACAGCCACTGCCATGACCACTGGTACCACGTGCAGGCCAAGAGGTCACATGACCCAAAGTCATGGCCCTAATTGGTGGCTGAGCCAAAACCAGTGCACCCTTGCTCGCACTCCGGGGCTGTGTGACCTCGTGACCCAAAGTGGGGTCAGCAGACCAGCGACGGCCACGCTCAGGAGTGCCAGCAACTCAGAACTGCAGGCCCCACCTTGGCCTCGACTACAAGGCCCTGAGACCCCCCTGTGAAGAGTCAGAGACACACATCTGACCTGGACTCTAAGCTCTTTCAGAAGTCTGAGAGGCGTGGCACGAGCCTCAAGCAGCTGCCTTCTCCCTGGCCCCCCTGGCCCCGGTGCAGCCCCTCGCTGGTATTCCCAAGCCCCCACCCAGCCTGGGAACCATCCTCTCTGCCCCACCCCTCCACTGTAGGCTCTCCCACCTGCTGCTCTCAGCAATCGGAGTAGGAATTTCTGTTCTGAAGCTCCTGAGAGAACTCATCTGAAAGATGGCATATGCTGCAGGGGACAGAGGAGAGGAGAGGCAAGGGAGACGGAAGGGCAGCAGACCCCCCCAGAGCACAGAGCCAGACCATGGCAGCCCAAGCCTGGGCCCTGGAACTGAGTCCTGGGAAGAGGCACTCAGTCCAGAAGGATCCCAGGCTTAGTCAGGCCCAGGGCTGGGGGCGGAGGGAGACCCACAGAGAGATCAGCAGCCCCCACCCCCACCTGCCCCTAGTTAGAATACAAATCATCTGGTTCCTAATGCTTACCTTCGTCTCACCTGCTCTATCCGATCTCGCATGGCTTCGTTTCTTGCCTCGCTTGGCACTTGGAAGATACGGGTATGGCTGCAAAACATCGTCAAGCATTGGGGTTCCCGGGCTCCTTTTCCACTAACCAGTCACTGTGGAACTGCCAGAGGTGGAATTCCATGGACCACAGTTTTGACTGTCCCCATGAGCTTTATAGCTGGTCCTCCACCCTCCTTGTATCAGTACCAAGAAGCATTCTATTTGCTAACCAAGTACCCCTGAGCCCCCCAGCGATCCCAGACAGGTAGTAACTGTTCCTAAGAAGAGTCAAAGAGACAGAGAGGTGAAATGCCTTTGCCAGAGTTATACAATGGGTCAGAGGTCTTAAAGCTGAGGATTTGCCCCTTCTGAATTCCTCTCCCACTCCCCTACCAGCTCACTATGATCAGCATTGTGCATATTCACCATGGTTCAGAGATCCTGCCAGAGCATTCTTTCACAGAGAGGCTGCAGGCTCCTCTTTGATGCTGTTTTTGTCTTATTTCACTGTTTGGATTTGCCTTCCTCAACACTGTCCACTTTGTGCCCTTCCCAACTCCACACCCCCACAAACCCTCACAGAACCTCCACTCCAGCAAAAGCAGCTTACCCACTGGAGCCCCATTCCTGTGCCCTTTGGACTCCCCCATTCTTTTTTTTTTTAATTGGAGGCTAATTACTTTAGAATATTGTGGTGGTTTTTGCCATACATTGACAGGAATCGGCCCAGGTGTACATATGTCCCCCGTCCTGAACCTCCCCCCCCACCTCCCTCCCCCCCCCCCCAATCCCATCCCTCTGAGTTGTCCCAGTGCACTGGTTTTGAATACCCTGTTTCATGCATCAAACTTGGACTGGTCATCTATTTCACATATGGTAATACACATGTTCCAATGCTATTCTCTCAAATCATCAGACCCTCGCCCTCTCCCACAGAGTCCAAAAGTCTGTTCTTTACATCTGTGTCTCTTTTGTGGACTCCCCATTCTTGACAGTGCCTTCTGGGTCAGCTTTGTTCTAAGTTTGGGGTTTTCTGTGTGAATTCAGTGTTGCTAGCGCTTATGAGGACCACAACCCAAATGTGCTCTGAAATATGGCTCAGACACAATGAAGCTGGCCAGTGCCCAGGGAGAGAGAGAGAGAGGACAGACAGTGGGGCTAGGAGACAGAGGGATGGCTGCCTCTGAGAAGAAGGGGCCACAGGGGCCAGGTGGGGCTGGCCAAGTTGCTGGGCTTTTGCCTTTGTGGGAGGCCTCACCTGGCCCCTGCAATTCCAGTCCCTGCCCATACACAGATCAGCCCAGATGAACATCCTGCAAGGAGTCCAGGCAGCAAGGCCAAGTGGTGGAGCCGTGCACTGTACCCTCACAGGTGCTCCTGGTGGAGTCCCCAACATGTCTTTCAGTGCTCAGAGGCTTCTCCACCTAGGTCCTGTGTAACCTTTCAAATGGGGACTTCATTTATGCTGTTCTATCTTCCAGAAAGCCTAGCAAGCATCAGGTGGCCAAGTACACACCTGTCACATAATTGCACAGTGAGTGATGCTTAATAAAGGGATATGTAACCCTGACCACGTACTTAATAAAACTGATAAGATGATCAGAGGGGGAACCAGGCTGTATTCACTGGTTTAAAATCTCCACAGAACATCCAGAAGGGAAAACGTCTATGTGGATAATTGACTGATTCCTGTCCCATGTCTCCAGAGCTTTAACCTACTTATGCTATTGCAGCCAAGGTCTAAAAACACCAGAGGATGGTGTTCATGTTATTCAAAGCAGGGAACAACAGCAGCTAGAGCTGGTGGTGCAGCCAGGCCAGGAGCGGACAAGCATCCCACGTGCAGGGCAGTGACTGGGGGTCAGTTACCAATGTTCGTGATTTGGGCCACCTTGGCAGGTTTCCCTTCCTTTCCTAGGGAGGTCTCAAATTAAACCCTTCCTCTTAATGCAATTCTTGAGCATCTGAATCCTCTTTTAAAATGCTAATGGCACTCGAAGGGGCAAACATAGGAAAATGGCATCCTGATGGATAGGACGCAAAAACACATTTCTTGAGAATTGTATCTTTCTTGATAGGAGAGAGCAAACCTGGCAATGGGGGCATAGGAAGGAAGCTGAGTGCAGAGATGAGAGGAGGAAGGCCAGCGGAATGCCACAAGGATTCTCCTGGGAGAGGAAGCCCAAGAGAACGCGCACCCCAGAAGGAAACAGGGAAGCATGTGCCAAGGGGGTGAGCCAGTGCCAGGCCTCAGGTTCCCTTGCCTTTAGTCTTAGCCTCTGCAGAGCAGGAAGGCAGGGAGCCAGGAAGGTGGGGAGCCAAGAAGGTGGCCCAGCCTGTGCAGCTGCATGGAGCTCAGGACTTCAGCCTCGGCCTGAGAAACCTCCTCTCACCTCTGGCCAACAGGAGGGTTTCAGCTTCTGCATTTAAGAGCTTGCTTTCTTTTTGCTCTTTAAAGTGCAGCCACTTCTGAACAAATCAAGTGCAAAAATAACAGAAGTCTGAAATGTATTCAGAAGCAGTTAAGAGATGGTAAGCAAGCCATTTTCCAACCCCTCCAGTTATCTCAAAATTTAGGGATGAGCTGGGCTTTCAAGACAGCAAAAATGATCCCTTAAGACCCCAAAGGCAGGATGCAAAACTTCTCAGCCAAAGGAGTCAACATCTCTAGAGAAGGACAGCCTTGGGTTTGAGTCAGCCAGGAATCCCGGAGAGGGGGCTCGTGCCTTCTCTGCTTCACCCGCCCTACAGTCTAGCTCCAGGAAAAGAGATGCTTTACCTCCATCTTATGAACTGGATTCTTGTTCTCTCCTCCAGGACCTCTTGACTCTGGTTTGCTAACAAACCAGACTTTGAGAGGTGGTGCTTCACCTAGGAAATCCAGTGGCATCCAGTGGTTACTGCCCAGGAAGGACTCCACGGCCAGGGTACAGCCCAGCCTGGACAAGCTCCGCCCAGTAGCCCAGGACGCTTGCATTAGGCCCACCTCCCCTTCCCCCTCCCCCCAGCCCCCAGGATGGGTGGCCAACAGGCTCCATTACCACATCTCTGGTCACATGTATATCTTGGCCTTGCATGGGAGGGAAGTTGGTGGACATCTTCTCCTTTATGTCCTGGGAAGCCTCTTCTTCAGTCTGAAAGGTGAGTGATTTCCTTCAGAGGGAATTCCTTCACTCATCTGGTCCCCAACCCTCCCTCCTCTTCCTTTTCCTTTTCATTCTTCCCTATCATAGCATACACATGCATATCCATACACATGCGCTATATTGCACAGTTCTGACACTAAGCCATCTGCTGCTACCTTCCCATGGAATTCCAGGCACTCAGTAAGTCATGGGTCCTAACCCAAGGTCCTCCTGAGAAATCTTGCAGTAGGGGCCACCCATCTGAACCCCCTCCCCTCCACGCTTGAGAAGCAGGGTGGGGCCAGTGGTGACACCAGAGCATCTCTGGTGAGGAGACAGACTGGGTCCTCCCAAACGTGCAATGAATCAGACACAGCACCAGGCAGGCTGGTGGGAAATGAACTTGGGTTTCCTGGTTCTACGGAGAGAGAACAGCTCTCTACAACCTGGGCTACCCTGGGTCCCAGAGGAACCTTACCTTTTTCAACCAGTGCTGTACTACAGACACAGCCTCGCTCTCCACAACTTCCACATCCTGCAACAAAGTGGTAAATCAATGCTCTCAGAATATGGAGAGGCCCAGCCCTGCTCCTCTATCCATATCTAACATGAACTCTCCCCTCCGGAAGTGCCAGGGCTCAGAGCAGAGATGGTACCTGAGATACTCCCCACCCAGCCATCACCAGCCCCACTCACCGAGCTGACTTTGGGTGGGAAGGGGAGCCCGGCACCTTTCCGAGCGAGGATGTACACAATCCATGTTGTGATTATCATCTCTGCACTTATGCCAGGCCTCCTTCGTGGCTCCTTCCTTCCATTGAAGCAGCCTGAGAACTCCCCTGGCACAAGGAGCTCCCTGGAGGGAGGTGCCTACCTGATTGGCTGGCCAATGATGATGTGACAATGACCTCCTTTAATTCCCAGGGTCAGAGTGGGGACAGAAAACAAAGGTCTGGAAGTATCCACCTTAGAGATGGCATGGCTCAGAAATGGAGAGGTGGGTGTGGGCACTCAGGATATGAGTCTGAGGAAGGTACAAGGGGCAATTACCAAATCATAGATAGAAATTATGACGGGTGGGGAAGACTTATGGCTGGTCACCCAGTCTTGAGCAATGCTGAGCAGAAAGAGATTTGTGGCAAAAAAAAAAAAACCCTGGGCACTCTAGACATTTGTTCAAACTCTGCCATGGGCATTTCTTATCCTTACTCTTACAAACTGGGGGAGAAAGGGCTTATCCATCCAGAAGATGTCAAAAGATGGAGGAGCACACCTCTCAACAAGGACATTTCCTTTATTTTTGTGTCTACTTTGTTTACACAAGTGATTCAGATCACAAAAAAAATAATTCAAGCAATAAGAGGAATAGGGTATGAAAGTGCCATTTCTTGTGAAGGATATTTTCTGACTTTCCCAAGTCACCCATAGTAGACTGGCTAGGTAGAAGGTTAGTCAAGTGGAAATGAAAGAGGGATCCCGTTACAATCGCAGAGCTGGGGGCAAACATTGACAGGGGCTCAGATCACTGTGATTCCCACCAAGAACCTTTACCAGGGAAGTGAAGTTCAGAATAGCCTAAGGCAAATGTTTAGCCGCTCTCAAAAGTAGTTGTAGCCTAACCCCGAGACTATTCTCAAGGCCTCAGAAATAAGGGTTGTAATCCTGTCTCTACCACTAACTTGTCATGTGATCTTGATCCAATCATTAGCCCCTGTTGTCCCAGTTTCTTTGTCTTCACAATGAATACAATGTCTCTAGTTTTCTTCTAGCTCTAATAGTCTGTAAGTGTTCTCATTCTCATTCTTCTGAAGAATACAGAAAACCTTTGTCTTACTCTCTCCAACTTCCCTAAAATAGCTGCTATATCTCCTCACTCTCAAAAAAATCACCTTAATTTTTCATCTTCTCTATTGATCAGAGTATGCTAGGCTATGCTGCAACAACAAGTAAGTCCCCCAAATGAAAGAGGTTTATTTCTCACTCTCAAAGCACAAGTTCAGGCCAACTGTGCTCCACGTGGTAATGTAGAGATCCAGGGATAAATCTGTCCTCTGGCCCCAAGCTGTAAGAATGTGACCTGTGTGACTGCAGAGAAAAGAAAGAGAACACACGGAGGAATAAAATCACCTCTTCTGTTCTAGCCCAAAGGCTTCTGCTTAAAGCTTTTTGGCCAGTGCTAGTAATATGACCCCAAACTGAATGCCAAGGGAGATGGAAGTTGTAAAACAAAAGATGAAATTATTCATCAACATCTCTGTTTCTGGCACTACCTCCTAAAAACTGTTTCCATCCTTACTGATGTAATTTTACTGTTTGAATCCCTAAAACATTAATGTTACTGAAAAATTAAAACTACATGAAAAGATACACTGAGGGAAGTTCCATCTTCTTCCCTGTCTCTTCAACCTTGTTCTTCAGAAGGATTTTCATACATTTCTAGGCTGTACATCTGTGTTTATGTTTCCAAAATGAAACAGATACATAAATCTATTCTCACATTTTATTACTATGTTATGAAATGCACACAGTAAAATATATAAATACATTCACAGCTCAGAAAAAAGTTTAAGTATATATATATACATATATATATATATATATATACATACACACACACACACACACACACACACATATATATATATGTTTAACCACTACCCGTATCAAGATATAGAACATTTCCAGCACCCCAGCAGGCCCTCAGACCCAGAAGGAGACCAGCATTTTGACATTTATCACCATAAGTGTTTTGCCTAGTATCCCACTGTATTACCACAACACAAATTAACAAATTTACAACTTATGGACATTGGTGTTATGTCTAGTTTGATCCTTTTTAAGCTGATGCTGCTATGAATATTCTTATACTATGAATATTTGTTTGAATTTTCTGCACATATACATAACAGTGGAGTTGCTTGATCACAGGCTTTACATATATTTAGTGCTAGTATATAACAAAAAGTACTGCAAGGCGGTTGTACCAACTACTGCCTATAATAGATACTTCATGTTTCTGCCAGCATTTGTTACTGTCACTCTTTTAAAGTTTAAACATAAGATTAGCTCAAGATGGTGGAGTAGAAAAACATGAGCTCACCCCCTTCTTATGAAAACACCAAAATCACAAGTAACCGCTAAATAACCATAGACAAAAAAGAACTGGAACATACCAAAAAAAGATATCCTTCATCCAAAAACAAAGAAGAAGCCACGGTGAGACAGTAGGAGGGGTGCTATCATGATAAAATCCATTTCCATACCTACCAAGTGGGCAACCCACAAACTGGAAAATGATTATACCACAGAAGTTATTCCACAGAGGGAAAATTCTGAGTCCCAAGTCAAGCTTCCCAGTCCGAGGGTCCTACGAAAGGAAGAGTCCCCAGAGAGTCTGACTTTGAAGGTCAGAAGGGTTTGATTGCAGAGCTTCCACAGGACTAAGGGAAACAGACTCCACTCTTGGAGGGTGCACACCAAGTCTCATGTGTACCAAGACCCAGGGGAGAAAAGCAGTAACCCCAAAAAAGACTGGGTCAGACCGACCTGCTAGTATTGAAGGGTCTTCTGCAGAGGCGGGGGCCAGCAGTGGCTCGCCCCAGGGTTAGGGACACTAGCAGCAGTAGTTCTAGGAAATACCCACTGGCATGAGCCCCTGCAGAAGCCATTAGCCCCACCAAATAGCCTGCAGGCTCCAGGGTTGGATTTCCTCAGGCCAAACAACCAAGAGGGTGGGAACACAGCCCCACCTTCAGCATCTACCCATCAGCAGACACGCCAGCTGAAGGTTTATAGAGCGCAGCCCTGCCCACCAGAGGGACAAGACCCACATCCAGCCACCACCAGTCCCTCCCATCAGGAAGCTTACACAAGACTCTTAGAGAGCTTCATTAACCAGAGGGTGGACAGCAGAAGCAAAGAGAAGCTATGGTTCTGCAGCCTGAGGAACAGAATCCACAATCACAGACAAGTTGGAGTAGTGATACACAATTCAGATAAAATAGACTCTAGAATAATAAGAGTGTTACAAGTGATCAGAAAGGGCACTATACAAGGACCAAGGGATCAACCCAAGAAGAAGATACAGCAATTAGAACGATGCATGTACCCAATACAGGAACACTGAACAAGCCACAGAATACACATTCTTCTCACGTGCACACGGACATTCTCAGAACTGACCACATGCTGGCCACAGAGCAAGCCTCAGTAAATTTAAGAAAACTGAAGTCATATCAAGCATCTTTTCCAACCACAACACTATGAGACTGGAAATAAACTACAAGAAAAGAGCTATAAAAACACAAACATGGGAAGCTAAACAATATGCTACTTAACAACCAATGGATCACTGAAGAAAACAAAGAGGAAATAAAAAATACCTAGAGACAAATGCAAATAAAAACAGTTATCTGAAACCTATAAGATGAAGTAAACTCCTCAGTCCTAAGAGGAAAGTTTATAGCAATACAGTCTTACCTCAGAAAACAGAACAAAACAAGAATCTCAAACTATCTAACATTACACCTAAAGCTACTAGAAAAAGAAGAATAAAAAATCCCTGAAGTTAGTAGAAGGAAAGAAATCATAAAGATCAGAGAAAAAATAAATGAAATAGAGATGAAGAAAATAATAGCAAAAATCAATGAAACTAAAAGCTGGCTCTGAAAAAAAATAAACAAAACTGACAAACTTTTAGCCAGACTCATCAAGAAAAAAAGGAAGAGGATTCAAATAAATAAAATTAGAAATGAAAAAGGAGACATTACAACGGACAGCACAGAAATATACAAAAGATCATAAGAGGCTATTACAAGCAACTGTATGCCAATACAACAGACAATCTGCAAGAAATGAACAAATTCTTAGAAAGGTACAATCCCCCAAGACTGAACCAGGAAGAAATAGAAAATATGAACAGGCTAATCACAAGTACTAAAATTTAAATTATTTAAAAAATTCCCAGCAAACAAAAGTCCAGGACCTGATAGTTTCACAGACAAATTTTATCAAACATATAGAGAAGCACTCACACTTATCCTTCTGAAATACTTTCAAAACTTGCAGAGGAAGGAGAATTCCCAAACTCATGCTATGAAGTCACTATCACCCTGACACCAAAACCAGACAAAGATACCACAAAAAAAGAAAATCACAGGCCAATGTCACTGACTGCAGTCCAGGGGGTTGCAGAAGAGTCAGATACGACTTAGCAGCAAAGTCAGAATCACTGATGAGCACAGGCACAAAAATCCTCACCAAAATATTAGCAATTCAAATTCAACAATATATTAAAAGGATTATATACCATGATCTAATGAGATTTATCCCAAGGATGCAAGGATTTTTCAATATCTGCAAATCAGTCAATGTGATATACCACATCAACAAACTAAAGAATAAAAGCATATCATTATCTTAATAGATGCAGAAAAAGCTTTTGATGAAATTCAGCATCCATTTATGATAAGAACTCTCCAGAAAGTGGCCATGCAAGGAACATACCTCAGCATAATAAAGGCCATATAACAGCACACCTACAGCTAATATCATACTCAATGGTGAAAAACTGAAAGCCTTTCCTCTAAGATCAGGGGCAAGACAAGGATGTCCACTCTCACCACTTTTATTCAAAGTAGTTTTGGAAGTCCTAGCTATGAAAAGGAATTCAAATAGGGGGAAAAAGAAGGAAACTGTCACTGTTTGCAACTGACATGATACTATAAATAGAAAATCCTAAAGATGCCACCAGAAAACTACTAGAACTCATCAATAAATTTGGTAAAGTTGCAGGTTATAAAATTAGCAAACAGAAATCTGTTTCATTTCTTTACACTAAAAACAAAATATCAGAAAGAGAAATTCAAGAAACAATACTATTTCCCGTTGCATCAAAAAGGATAAAATGCCTAGTTACAAATAAGCCTAATTAAGGAGGCAAAACACACGTACTCTGAAAACTATAAGATGCTGATTTTTAAAAAAATGAAGATAACACAAACGGATAAAAAGAAATAGCATGTTCTTGGATTGGGAGAATCAATATTGTGAAAATGACTATACTACCCTAGGCAATCTAAAGATCCAATGCAATCCCCATTAAATTACCAAGAGCATTTTTCAGAGAACTAGAAAAGAAAATATTTAAAATTTGTATGGAGACACAAAAGACCAGAAATAGCCAAAGGAATCTTGAAAAAGAAAGATGGAACTGGAGAAATCAGGCTCCCTGACTTCAGACTATACTACAAAACTATTGTCATTAAATAGCCTGGTACTGGCACAAAAATGGAACTACATATAGATCAATGGAATCGGATAGAAAGCCCAGAAACAAACCCACGCATCTATGATCAAGTAATCTGTGTCGCAGAAGGCAAGACTATACAATAGGGACACATAGTCTTTTCAGAAAATGGTGCTGGGAAAACTGAACAGCTACATGTAAAAAATTGAAATTAGAACATTTTTTAACCCCATAGTAAGTAAATACATTATCGCTAAGTCGTGTCCAACTCTGCAACCCCATGGACTGTGGCTCACCAGACTCCTCTGTCCATGGGATTCTCCAGGCAAGAATACTGGAGTGGATTGCCATTTCCTTCTTCAGAAGGTCTTCCTGATCCAGGGATCGAACCCCAGTCTCCTGCTTTGCAGGCAGATTCTTTACCATTTGAGCTACAGGGAAGTCCTTTTAACACCATACACAAAAATAAATTCAAAATCAATTAAAGACCTAAATATGAGACCAGACACTATAACACTCTTAGAGGAAAACATAGGCAGAACACTCTCTGATATAAATCACAGCAAATATCTTTTTCTATCCATCGCTCAGAGTAATGGAAATAAAAACAAAAGTAAACAAATGGAATCTAAACTCGAAAGCTTTTGCATAGTAAAGGAAACCAATAAACAAAATGAACAGACCACCCACAGAATGGGAGAAAACATTTGCAAGTGATGTGACCAACAAGGGGTTAGTCTTCAAAATTTACAAGCAACTCAGGTGACTCAAAATCAAAAAAGACAAACAGCCCAATCAAACAATGGGCAGAAGAGCTACATACACACATTTTTTTTCCCAAAGAAGATAAAGCAGTAATAAAGTCTGACTTACAGAGACCTATGGAGTTGGCTAGTTGCTCAAGGTGCCCCTAGAAGTGAAATAGATGAGCGGTTCACTAAATTCTTGCTTGATCTACTTAACTGAGAGAATTTTAGGACAAGCGAATAGAAGTCTAACTTGAATGATAAAAACAGTTATGGCCCTTTGATCAATTCTGATTTAAGCCAGTGTACAGACCTAGAACTCCTTGAATTAGGGAAAGGTCAGATCTCCTTAAGGAAGGACCCTGCTATACCACAGAACATGCATGGTGTTAATCTTTCTCCCTGCCCACCTCAAAGGGACTTACATCCTTTTATCAGAGTAACTGTGCATGGAGGGAAAGGAGATAAACTTTTCAGGGATTACTGGATACTGACTCTAAACTAATTCTTTTTGCTACCCCATGGACTGTAGCCTGCCAGGCTCCTCTGTCCATGGAATTCTCCAGGCAAGAACACTAGAGTGAACTGCAATTTCCTACTTCAGGGAATCTTCCTGACTAAGGGATCGAACTCAGGTCTCCTGCACTGCAGGCAGATTCTTTACAGTTTTGAGCCACCAGGGAAGACAATACTGATTCTAGGAGATCCAAAAAGTTACTGTGGGCCCTGTGTCAGAGTCGGGGCTTGCACAGATCAGATGGTCAATGGAGTTTTAGCTCACATCTATCTCACAGTGGGTGCAGTGAGTTCCTGAACCCATTTTGTGGTTATTTCTCTACTTTCAGAATGTGAAATTACAATAGACATAATCCCCACATTTCTTCCCTACTGTGCAGTGCAAAGGCTATTATGGTAGGAAAGGTCAGGTAGAAGCCACAAGAGCTGTCTCTAACTAGGAAAAACAGTAAACCAAATGCAATGCCGTGTTCCTAGAGGAATTGCAGAGGTTAATGCCACCATAAAGGACCTGAAAGTTGAAGAAGCAGTGATTCCCACCACATCCCCACTCAACCTGTCTGTCTGGTCTGTGCAGATGACAGATGGATCGTGGAGGTTGGCAGTGGATTATTGTAGACTTAACCAGGAGCAGACTTCGACTCAGTTGCTGTTCCAGATGTACTTTGCGTGAGCAAAGTAACACATTTTCTTGCACCCAATGTGTAGAAATTTATCTGGCAAGTACTTTCTTCTCAATGCCTGTTAGTGAAAACCAGCAAAAGTAGCTTGGCCATTTGGGTCACGCGACCCAGGAATTCAGTGGTGCTCGAAATATCAGTGCTGGATAGGGATGCTGTTTAGAACCTCTGAAAGTCCCTACAGGTGAGTTACAGTGAGGACCATTAGGACTTGGGAGAAAAGCTCTGCCTTCGTCTATGGACAGCCACTCTCTTTTTGATATACAGCTAGTGGGCCATAGGAGAGACTGAATGCTTAACCGTGGACACCAGGTTACCATGTGAACCTGAGCTGGCTGTTGCCTGACCCACCAAGCCACAGAGCTGGGCATGCATAGCAGCACCCATCAGCAAACAGAAGTGATATCATTGAGAACAGGCCCAGGCAGGCCCTGAAGGCACAAAAGAGTTACATGGCTCCCTTGTCCATGGTCCCCACTCCTGGACATTGCCTTCTCTCCCAGTCTGCTCCAACGGCCTCTGGGGGAGCTCCCTACGATCAGCTGACACAGGGTGAGAAGATAGGCCAGATTTACAGATGGTTCTGCACAACAGGCAGGCACCACCTGAAGGCCACAGTGGTGCAGCCCTCTTTGGGACATCCCCAAAGAACCTGGCAACAGGAAACTGGGCCCAGAAGTAAACCTGAGACTCAGATGTACACCCCCACCACTTAACTCGGACCCCAGACAGTGGTCAAGTTCCGGTGAGCAGATGGAGCCATCAGATGCCTGAGCACCCAGCGACCCCTGGATCAGACCCAACGCCAGCCCCTCAGGCAACTCCTTGACCCCAAGGAGCCCCGTGATAGGACACCCAGACCTTGGGTGATTGCATGACAGGACGACAGCGGCAGCCCGAAGTGAGTGTGCCTGGCCCTCAAGTGGGGTCTGTGATTGGAACCCTAGCTCCTTGCTTGCTATCTCTGCCTATGAAGGCTGGGGTGGGGGTGTGATCACTGTGGCTTTGAATTGCATTTCTCTAATGACTAATCATGTTGAGGAGAGGCTGGGAAGGTGCTGATGGCCAGACCGCTACCACCCCCCTCCCACTCCCAGGCCAGCCGCTTGTCCAGGCACGTGAGAGGCCTTGATGGTCTGGCCCGCTTCCGGGACTGGTCCCCCGGGCCATAGGTCCAGGGATGGGCAGGTCCTCCTGCTCAGGTCCTCCTGCGGGTTGGCCACGCAGAAGCTCCATGACTATTTCATGGTGTTTTGGTTTCTGTGGTCCTGTAGATCTCGTATGTCTCTTGAATCATGAAATATACATAGCAGGATGTTCTTTAATCTGAGACTAAATTACATTTTATGGTTTTATTTACCTCGTACTTTGTTTCAAGACTCAAGAATATTTTGGTTCAAGACATGAATCATCCAAATTTAGTATTTTTCTTGTTGGCTGTACAACAGTAGTTACCGATATCGATCGTTTCCCACTGGTATGTCTGAGTCTCTGCTGACACTTCTTTGGGGTGTATACTTAGCAGTGCAGCTGCTGGGTGGTTTTCTGATTCTACGTTGTACATTTTGAGGAGCTATTTCTGCAGTCGCGGCACTGTTTTATGTTCCTGCCCACAGTGAATGAAGGTTCCGGTTTCTCCGCATCCTCTAGGAACATGTTACACTTTCTTCCTTAGATTTTTATTTATTTTTGTTGTTATGGATACCTTAGTGAACTGGTATATCATTGTGGCTTTGAATTGCATTTCTCTAATGGCTAATTCTGCTGAACATCTTTCCATGTATTATTTAGACACTTGTTTATCTTTGGATCAGTGCTTATTAAAGTCCATTTACCATATTTTAATTGGGTGACCTCTCTTTGTTATAGAGGTATAACATTTCCTTATGTATTCAGAATATAAATTCGTTTTACACATATTATTTGAAAAAAAATGTTCCCCTATTCTGTGATTGTCTTTTCAAAACTTATCTTGTCATGTCCTCTAAAGCACAAAGGTTTTCCATTTTAAAGTCCAACTTACCTATTTTTGCTTTTGTAACTCATGCTTTGGGTGTCATATCTAAGAATTCATTGCCAAAGGTAAAGTCTTGACAATTTATTCCTAAGTTTCTTCCAAAAGTTCTATAGTTTTAGCTCTTACATTGAGGTTATTGATCAATTTTAAGGTAATTTTTGTATGTCATTGAGGTAGGGGGCCCACTGTCATTCTTTTGCCTGTGGATATCCAGTTATGCCAACACTGTCTATTAAAGAGACTGTTCATCCCCACCGACTGGTATTGCCATACTTCTCAAAAACCAATTGGCCATGGATGTATGGGTTTATTTTGGAAATCTCAATTTTGTTCCCCTGGACTAAATATCTATAAGAATAGATAGATATTGCCATAAGAATGGCAATACCATATCATTTTTATTTCTGTACCCAGGCTTTTGTTAATTTCCAGAGTTCTAAAAGTGTTGATTATCCATATTTTTGTTGTTTTTATGGAGGAGCAAATTTTCAGAGGCCATTTTACACTCATCTTTGTGGATGACCTGTTTGTGTTAGTCTACATATATGTGCAAAATTGTTCCAATAGTCATTGTGTAGTTCAAGCTTCATCATTATAAATGTATTCATTTCTCTCTCTCTCATTTTCTTTTTCTGTCCCTAAATAAAAGTCTGTCTGATACTCAAGTTGTAACTCTGGCCTTTTTTTTGGTTGCAATGGTTTGTGATGTCTTTTATTATCATTTTATTTTATTTTATTTTTGAACTTGGAAATTAACTGTGATCAGAGACACACTATCCTATTTGTAAAAAAAATAATAATAATAATTTTGCAGTATAATTTACATAGAAGTGCAAAGAACTTCCACAATCTTGACACATCTGTGTAAATATTATACAGTTCAAGGAAAATAACATTACCCAAACCTCAAAAATTTGCTCACATTTCCCTCCAGCTGTTTTTACCCTTTAAGGATAAACGTTATCTTGACTTCTCATAGTGTAGGTTTACTTTTACCTGGGTTTTTTTTCTTTTTCTTTTTTTGGTACTGTAAATAAATTATATACTCGCTGTGTGTTTTCCTTTGTGTGACTTATTTTGCTAAACTTTATGTTTGGAAGTCTCCCTCATTGCTCTGTGATGTATCATTCATTTACATTCTGGATATTATCCTGTTATGTCAACTGTATCATGTCTTCTACTTACGGGCACTTGAGTAGTTGACATTTTATGTATATGAGGAACACTACTGCTCAGAACATGCAGGTCTGTCTCTTGGTGCATAAATGTTTCAGTACATGTTTATTAAGTGTAATCTGAGCTTGAGACGGCTGTGTAGAAGCATGGGTATGTTCAGTTTTAGTAGACATGGACAGAGTTTCCCAGCAGTGTTTCCCAGCAGTGTTTCCAGTTTATTTATATGAACTCAGTAATACTTAGCATTTTAATCTTTTTATAAATCATAGCCAAACTGGTAATATTTTTCATTTGCATTCCTTTAATCAAGTTGAGCGCCTTTCATGTGCCTATTTGCCATTTGCATTTATTTTTTCAGTTGCCTTGACAGGTCTTCTGACCCGCATACAACTGAATTTTCTGTCTCCCATAGTGATTTCTAGGAAATTACTTGTGGGTGCAAATCTTTTGTTGGTTGTATGTATATGTTACAAATGTCTTCTCACACTTCGGATTTTTGTTATGTCTTAATAAACAAAAGCTCCTAACTTTGAAAAAATGATTCATTTATCTTTTCCATTCAGATAATCCTTATCCAACTCAGTTGGAGTAGTGCCTTGTCATAAACAGATGGCAATGCATTGTAGAACTACTTCAGGGTTCTTTTTTCTCTTCTATTAATCTGTCTTCCTTTTTTGACATCAATGGCACTTTTCCTTAATTTTTATCATTGGTCTTGATATTTTGTTATGGAAATTCTCCTGCTTTTAAGTTCTTTTTCATGATCATCTTGGCAATTATAGGTCTTTTGTGCTTCCATATATATATTTAGAATTCAAATTGTGAATTACCAAAAAAGAAACTTCTGGAATTCTGATTAGTATTTTATTGATTCTGTAGCTCGACTTAGTGAGAAATACTATTTTTAAAAAGAGATTACCATTCTTGAACATACTGTATCTTTCCATTTAAGTTTTTCATTCCACCAACAACGCTTTTGTCGTTTTCAGTGTAGAGAGAGTGCATATCTCATTAGATTTATCTGTTGTTGTTTAGTCTCTAAGTCATGTCTGTCTCTATGACCGAAGGACTGTAGCCCACCAGGCTCCTCTGTCCATGGGGTTTCCCAGGCAAGAATATTGGATGGGTTGCCATTTCCTTCTCCAGGAGATCTTCCCAATGCAGGGATCAAATCCACATCTCCTGCATTGGCAGGAGGATTCTTTACCTCTGAGCCACCAGGGAAGGCCAGGTTTATCTGTAGGTAGTTGTTATTTTAGTGCTACTTTCAACTGTATTTCTTTTTGTTTATTTATTTATGGCTGTGTTGGGCTTTTGTTGCTCTGCAGGCTTTCTCTAGTTGCGGCAAGCCGGGGCTACTCTCTAGTTGCAGTGTGTGGGCTTCTCATTGCAGTGGCTTCTCTTATTGCAGAACACCGGCTCTAGAGTGTGCAGGCTTCAGTAGTTGCGGCATCTGGGCTCAGTAGTTGTGGCTCCTGGGCTCTAAACCACAGGCTCAATAGTGTGGCACACGGGCTTAGTTGTCCCGAAGTATGTGGGGTCTTCCCAGACCAGGGATCAAACCCAGGTCTGCTGCATTGACAGATAAAGACCACTGAGCCACCAGAGAAGCCCTCAACTGTATTTCTTATTTCAGTTCCATTCTATTTCAACTGCTTAGTCAGTAATAAATAAATGTTTTGTATTGTCCATGTATCCAGTAACCTTTGAAATTTACTTATAATGATTATTTCTAAATCCTTTGGATTTTCTACATATGCAATCATATCACAGGTGAATAATGATCATTTTTTTCTTTCCAATTATTATAGTGTTTCTTATTCTTGCTCTTTTGTTCTAGATAGTATCTTCAGCAAAATGTTGAGTAGAAATGGTATAAACAATCTTTGCCTTGTTTCTAAACTTAGAGGAAGAGTGTTCAGTATTTCACCTTTAAATAAGTACTAGATTTTGAGTAGCTTCCCTTAAATATAGCTTGTTCTATTTCTAGTTTGCTGAGAATTTTGTCCAAAAAAGGTGTTGAATTTTACCACTTTTCTTCTCCATCTATTGAGACGATTGAAGGGCTCTCTTTTAGTCTGTTATTATAGTGAATTATATTGACTGGTTTTCAGATATTAAGTGAAAGAAGTGAAAGTTGTTCAGTTGTGTCTGACTCTAGCCAGCCAGACTCCTCTGTCTATGGAATTCTCCAGGCAAGAATACTGGAGTGTGTAGCTGTTCCCGTCTCCAGGGGGATCTTCCCAACCCAGGGATCGATTCCAGGTCTCCCGCATTGCAGGCAGATTTTTTACTATCTGAGCTACCAGGGAAGCCCAAGAATACCTGAGTAGATAGCTGTTTCCTTCTCCAGGGGATCTTCCCAACCTAGGAATCGAACCAGGGTCTCCTGCATTGCTGGTGGATTCTTTATCAGCTGAGCTACCAGGGGAACCACTGAAATTATGTGACAAACCCCCTTGTTCAGTGTTTATATAAATATATAAACATACACATATTTTATAAATATAAAACACACACATAATATATATGTACATAAATATGTATACATACACTCATATATATGTAGTCTCATTAGCTCTTTTGCATCTTTGATAATAAGGGGTATTGGCTTTTAATTTTTATTTCCTCGTCAGATATTGGTATCAATGTTAGGCTGAACACATAAAATAATTTAGAAGTGTTGACTGTTTCTATCCTCTGAAAGAATAAATTTAAGATTTATATTATTTCTCCCTTATGTGTTTTGAGAAATTCATCTGTGAATCCATTTAGTTTTCTTTATTGGATATTTTTAAAGTAGAGCTAACTTCTTAAAATATATAGAGAATTATTCAGATTTGCTTTTCTTCTGTGTAAGTTTAAATATTGTATTTATCAAGGAATGTATCCATTTCACCTAAGCAGTCAAAATTATTGGCATAAAGGTGTTCACACCTTTTGATACCTTTCTAATGTTTGTAGAATTTGATGTGATTCTACTTATTTATTCCTGAGAAAGCTAATATGTGACTTTCATGTTTTTATCTTCATTAGTTTTTCTGGAGGTTTGTCAATATTATTAATCTTTTCACATAACTATCCTTTGTTGATTGTCATGTGAGTGTTCAATCATGATAATGTCTACCATTAATCTTTCCTTCCAGGTTCTTTGGATGTAGTTTGTTTTAGTTTTTTCAGATGACATTATCATTGACTATCAACTATTTTCCTCTGTTAATATATACATTCAGAACTAAAAATTGTCCTCAGAACTCTGCTTTAGTTGGCAATAATGATATTTTCAGTATCATCCAACCCAAAGCATTTTCTTACATTGCGGTTTCTTCTTTGACCTTTGTTATGTAGAATTGTATTTCTTAACTGAAAACCTTTTGGAGATATTCTAGTTATTAATTTATAATTTAATCCTACTGCGGTCAGTAGAAAACGACTCAGGCTCTCTCTTTTGAAATGAACTGAGGTTGTGTTCTCGTCCAGTGTATAGCCTGTTTTGGCAGCATTTGAAAGAATAAGCACACTGCAGATGGTGAGTGTAGAGGTCCACATATGTCAGTCAGTTCAAGTTGATTGAGCATGTTTTTCCCTGTAGGAATTTAGTAGTATCTTTAGTAACTTTTCCTTACTTGTTATACAAGTTACTGAAGAAAAAATGCTAAAACCCCAAACTATGGTTGTGTATTTCTCTATTATTTTCTTTTAGCTCTGTCAATTTCCACTGCATAAACTTTGGAAATTATGCTATTAAGTACATACAAATTTAACATTGGTGTGTTGCTGTTGTTCAGTCGCCAAGTTGTGTCCAACTCTTTGCAGCCTCATGGATTGCTGCATTCCCTGTCGCTCACCAACACCTGGAGTTTGCCCAAGTTCATGTCCATTGAATTGGTGACATCATCCAGCTATCTCATCTTCCGTTACCCTCTTCTCCTTCTGCCTGCAGTCTTTCCCAGCATCAAGGTCTTTCTAAATGAGTCACCTGTTCACATCAAGTGGCCAAAGTAAACTGCTATTGATCATCATTAAATCCCCTACTGAACAAAAACAGTATTTCTTACCTTAAAGTTGACTCTAATTTAATATGACTATAGCAGCTCTCTTTTTTTGTTAGGACTTAATGTGTTATATATTTTTAAATTTTATTATTCCCCATCTCTTTATTTGTATAATATGCTCCTCTAACGTGTATACAGTTCTGGGTTTTTATCCAGTCTGACAATGCTTGTCTATTAACTGGATTATTTGGTCCATTTTAAATCAATGTAATAACTAATACATTTTAGATATTTTTAAGATTAACACCTTACATTTTTCTATTTACACAACCTGTTATGTCCTATGCTGACCTTGTTTTACTTTAGGTCACATACTTAAATTATTTCATTGTTCACTTAGAGGCTGACTGTTCCTTTCAGTGCTGTAAAGATATCTCCACTATCTTCTGTCTTCCATTGTCTATGTGGGAAAGATTGTCATAAATCTTATTGTTGATTCTTTGAAGATAATGATATTTTCCCCTGAACTTTTTAAGATTTTTCTCTGTATCTTTAGTTTTCAACAAGCTATTGTGTGCCTGGTGTATTTTGCTTTGTATTTATTGTCCTGTGATTAACTGAGCATCTCGAATCTGTGTTCTGATGCTTTGACATCTGGAGCCTTGCTGACCCTGGAGGGACTGCCCCTCCAAGGATCAACCACTTCCCAGAGAGAGCAGATAACTTGCCCACAAGTGCACTTTTCAAACACAGATCAACCGATCCAGGGTCTACATCCCAACCACCTCCTTTATCAGGCCATCACACTCCAGGCCATTATTCCCCACCCTAATCACCCTAAGGTCAGTTACCAAACAGTAAGGCACCATCTGTTGGCCTTACTATACACAAATGTCCTATACTCTAGGACACTAGGCTTCTCGAAAGTGTTGCCTGTAGACCGTGTCTCTGATTGCTCACTCCCCCTGCCTCACCTTACTCCAGCCTGGAGTCTGTTCCATCATTCCATTGATACTGATCACACCAAGGTTACCAATAACCTGTTCATCTGATGATGCCAAACAGAACAGGTGTTTTCTGAGTAGTCATTCATTCTTTCATTAAGCTTTTAGTAAGTCGCACTTTTGTGATAGGCACTCGGGTTCTGACAGTGAATAGGACAGACGGGGCACAGACCCCGAGGAGTTTACACACTAGTGAGGCAGACACAATGTGAGCAAGTGTAACAGAGTGCTAAGTGCACATAACAGGCGATGCTCCTGCTGCCTGCAGGTTGGCAACTCAGGCCCCAAACTGAGGACAAACAGAAGCTGCGTGCCTCTTCTTCTCAAGAGAACTGGCTACCACCAGCACACCCTCCCAAGGGGCAGCCTGTCGGCCTGAGCACCACCCCCCAGGCCTCTGCAGCCGGGGGTGGAGGCGGGGGGATCCTGTGCAGAAGGCCTGCCCCGTGCCAGGGCCCAGGCACATCCTGCTCCTCTCTGGGCTGCTGCTAAGTCACTTCAGTCGTGTCTGACTCTGTGCGATCCCACAGACGGCAGCCCACCAGACTCCTCCGTCTCTGGGATTCTCCAGGCAAGAACACTGGAGTGGGTTGCCATTTCCTTCTCCAATGCATGAAAGTGAAAAGTGAAAGTGAAATCGCTCAGTCGTGTCCGACTCTTCGAGGCCCCACGGACTGTAGCCTACCAGGCTCCTCCGTCCACGGGATTTTCCAGGCAAGAGTACCAGAGTGGGTTGCCGCTGCCTTCTCCCCTCTCTGTGTGGGCGGGAGGAAAGTGCTGACCCGCAGAGCAAGGGCTCCGAGATAACCTGTCCTGGCAGGAGAGAGCGTCATCTCTCTTCTTGGAATGGCCAGTGGCTGAACTGCAGAGCCTGTGACTCAACCTATACCCAAGAGGAGTCTTGGGGACCACGAGGCACCCCTGACTCCTGACGTTTCAACCTGTATGCCTCCCCCGACCCCCAACGCCCGTATTTCTGAAGGAGGGAATCTGGCAAGACCAGCTCCCTCAGGAAGGTTGAACAGTTTGCTGATATTCATCAGTTACTAATGGAGAGTAAATATTGTAAATGCTGGTGGTTTATGGGCTGGGACTGCGATGTCAAGGAGGAAAATACAGAGTGATCAAAGATCTAGGATTTCAAAGCCCTAGAGAAAGGATCCTGCCCACCGCTTCCAGCTGACAGAGACCAAACCATCTTGAAATCTTTCCTTGACACCATGTTTGTAAACCAAGGGTCCAAGGTCCCCTGACCAGACGGACAGATATCCTGCCACATGGTCATGGTTCATCTGAAAGGTAGACTGAGGGAAAAGTACCAGAAAAGGACTCAAGACTGAGGCCTCTTCTTTAAGGTCATTTCTTGCTGCCTTAAACCTTTGGGGAAGAAAGAGGGGTATAGAAAGAAGGGAGGGAGGGACTGGGGGATAGGAGAGGCAGTGGGCAGGGAGAGAGTGGAAGTCGGAAGGAAAGAAGGGACATTGGTTGATTCTACCGGGTCTCACAGTCCATTCCTATCTCTAAAAAAGAGAGAACAAGCACCTTACTTAATTCCTAAGGTCACCATGGGTACCAAATGAAATGCACATGGAAGGATGTTCTAAAGTGTGGAGCACTGGGTTAGCACGAAGTTAGGGACAATTTTAAAATAGATGAAGGGCCTTTAAATAACAGTTTAATACAGAGAAGAGGCTCCTGACTGAAACTATTCATTTCTCCTCACCAGTTAGTTTTTTTAAACTTAGCTTTGCCACAGAGCTGACAGATCTAGCCAGAAAAGTTCATTTATTTTCATATCCTCAGCCACACAAAATCCAGGGGTCCCAGTTTACAACCTATGGTCAGGGAGTTTGAACGACTGGCACTCTTATTTGTGTGAAAACAGACTATAAAATACCCCAAGTACCTGCTTTTAAGAATTAAGACCAGAGTGTATGAAATATCAAAAAAAATTTTTTCATTGGACTCAAAACGGATCAAGGAAACAGGAAACAGAAACTAGGAGAATGGTGAGAGTTCACTGAGGCAAAGAAAGCCAGACAGACACTGGGAGGCATCCCACTGGCACAACAGCCCCACTACCTGGCTCTTAGGGCATTTTATATGGAGACTTTATATCATAAAAGATGTTTTTAAATTTGTAGCTGGCCCTGTTTCTGTTGGGCTGGTGGTGCAGCTGCTTTCTTCACTTGGAGCCATGAGCGTAAATAGAAATGCATTTTGGTATTTGCACTCCACCTGAAGACGAAAGGAAACTAAAGGCAAGCATAGTCTGAGCCGGTACATGAGCAGCATACTGCTGAGGCAGACCACCAGGAAGCAAGGCTGTTAAGAAGCAGGGGGCGGTGAGGCATGACCAGGGAGGAAGGTGTGCTGGTCTGAGCAGTCAGGTCCCTTGGGTCCACCCAGACGACGGCCCCTTTGGGGTTCAGCGCAGAGCAGCTGCCGCACCACTGACTCGTGTGTATGAAATGTCACCACGGGCCTGCTTGTGAGGGCTGGGACCCACTTGGACGGATGCAGCCAAGCCCGAGGACTGTTTTCATCACCTAACCGAAGAGTCAGCATATCTTCTCCCAGCTCTTTAAGATTTCAGGTGCAGTGAAAAGTCTACAAGTTAAAGAACTTTGTAAGTGGTGCACTCAGCTTTTGCTCAGGGGCTGACTTCTGTCTGTGAGGCCCCCAGCAGTGACTGAAACGGCAGCCAACACTTCCTCCTCATTCCACCTGCCCCTCACCCTGCCTAAGTTTCTTCCCCAAACTCCTACCATCTTATTCTATTAGGTCAGTACAAAAGTAATTGTGATTTCAGAGCATGAATTTTACATCATTATAACTAGGCTCAAACACATCTTCATTAATCAAAATAGGAACCATTACAATCAATATGTTTTTGCCGACAAGCAATAAGTTTGTTTACTCCTGTAGCATAAAAATCTGTGCTTTGAGATTCAACAAACTCTTAGAAAGCATTTCCTGCATCCTACTGGTTATGGAAGCATTTTCCCTGCAAAAAGTTGTCAAGATGCTTGAAGAAGAGGTAGTCAGTTGGCAAGAGGTCGGTGAATATGGTGGATGCGGCAAAACCTCATAGCCCAATTCATTCAACTTTTGAAGCGTTGGTTGTACAACATGCAGTCAGGCATTGTTATGGAGAAGAATTGGACCTTTTCTATTGACCAATGCTGGCTGTAGGCACCACAGTTATCAGAGCATCTCATCAATTTGCTGAGTATATTCATCAGATATAATAATTTAGTCAGGATTCAGAAAGCTATAGTGGTTCAGACTGGCAACAGATCACCAAACAGTGACTATGACCTTTTTTTGGTACAAGTTTAGCTTTGGAAAGTGCTTTGGAACTTCTTTCATACTATTATGGGTTGTCATATAAAACCCACTTTTCGTTGCATGTCACAATCCCATCAAGACATGGTTGTTGCATGGAATAAGAGAAGACACCTCAAAATGACTTTTTATTTTTTTTAATTTCAGTCAGCTCATAAGGCACCCACTAATTGAGCTTTTTCACCTTTCCAATTTGCTTCAAATGCCGAACATCTATAGAATGGTCAACATTGAGTTCTTCAGCAACTTCTCATGTAGTTGTAAGAGGATCAGCTAAGTTGATGGCTCTCAGTTGGTTACTGTCAATTTCAGATTGCCAGCCACTACGCTAGTCATCTTTAAGACTCTTGTCTCCTTTGAAAACGTCTTGAACCACCACTATATTTCATTAGCAGTTCCTAGGCCAAATGGGTTGTTGATGTTGCGAGTTGCCTCCACTGCTCTAAGACCCATTGTGAACTGGAATAAGAAAATCACTCAAATTTGCTTTTTGTCTAACATCATTTCCATAGTATAAAACATGTATAAAATATAAACAGCAAGAAAGAAGTCATTAGCAAAAAAAACATAAAGCGAGAAATGTGCATTAAAATGATGTATAACATAACCACATCTAAGAATGTATTCCAATATCAAACTGCAAATTTCAATAATGCAAAATCACAACTACTTTTGCACCAACCTAATACATCTTGTTTCACAGGGTGCGATTTCCTTAGCACTATCGCCTTGCTGTCTGTCTCCTGGAAGGGCAGAGGCCTTGCCTGCTCGCTCATGATCCTGAGTGAGTGGAACGGTGATGCATGGGACTGGCCCTCAGGGCACGCCTGCTCAGTGAATAAAAAGAACTTCCTTCATCTCTAGCCTTAAATCCTTCCACAATCTTGTTGAGCCATAAGTAAAATCTGGGGTTGATCAGGGAGACCAAAAGCCAGAGGTGAGAGTAGATACCAGAAATGACCTCCTAGGTATAAATAAAAGTTAGAAAATGAACTTTTTTAGCAAATGTTTATTTCTATCAAAATACAAAACATTTCTGAAGCAGAGTAATGTTACATGAGAAGCAGTTAAACCCTAAACTTCTTGAATTTTCACTTGCAACACTCCCAGCATTCCTTCACTGGCTACACATCTCGTCTCCCTGTGTGCCCTCTCTTCTCCCTTTGCTCATTTGCCCATGTCTGTGTTTGCTTGTTTTGCTCTTTAACTCACGATATGAACATGCAGTGTTACTGGAGATGCATTGGTTAGTATCTGGCAAGCCTGGAAATGCCAGCGAGGGGAGCCCAGCATGGCAACCCGAGCCAAGGCTGCCCACACATCCTCTCCTAACTGAGTCTGGGGTGTCACTCAGCTTTCAACCAGCAGAAGCCTAAGGCCAAAGGTCACTGTCTGTGGTAGGCAGGGCAGGCTTTATTGCTTAGGCCACAGAGCAGGCATGGTCAAGGGGCACCTCTGGCTGGGTCTCTTGTGTGGATCGGGAAGAAGGGGTCAGGCAGCCTGAAGGGTGGCAGTTAGAACAGGCCAAGGCCCAGGACGGGTGGTCAGGGGACCCTGCAGGAGGAACCCCTTCTGCAAGAAAGCAGCCAGAGGTGAGGGGAAGGAAGGTCCCTCCCCGTCCTGGCAGTCTGTGATTTGGTGGTTGGCGGTGCCTGCCTCTTGGACAGGCCCTTTATAAATGCTTAGACTTTGGAGATCTTGAGGAAAAAGCACCTGGTTGAGAGTGTAGCTATTTCCATAAACCTCCACTCCCTGACAGAGGGGACAGGGAAGGAGACAGGAATTGGGAGGAGGAGGTACCCTCCCCTCTCAGTACAACCAGCCCACTCCAGAGCCAACCTGGGTCTCCCCTTCAGGCCCCCAGTTGGTGCATTCACTTTGGCATTGTGCACCTGTAGCACACCCACACACAAATGTACACACAAACCCCCCAGTCCCCTCCCCACACACACACACATGCACACACACACACACACACACACACACAAATGCCTGGTGTCTTCCCAGAGTCTACTCAGGAAGCAGATGGTGTTCCATCTTCACCATTACCCTCTGCTCCAAGGGGTCTCCTTGGCCCATAGGTTCCCAAGACCCAGCCCCAGGCTTGGCACATGCTGGCATTCCCAGGCTTTTGAGAAGAGGGCGACAGAACAGGGTACTCAGCAGAGACAGGTGGTACAGAGTGTAGGATTATGTTCATATAAGGCTTTGGTACAGCACCGGTTAAATGTTCTTATCATTTGACTTCTAAGTTGTCTCTTAGAAGAAAAAAAAAGCTTACTGAAAAAATAGTGTTTTTATTTACTTTTGAGTTACATACCTGAAGTTCAAAAAGTAAGCCTCTAGTTGCCATTCAGATTCACACGCAAAGGTGTTCTGTGTGCAGCTGTACAATTTGTTGATTTGTCTTTAATAGTTAACCAAAGTCAGCCAACCGGTACCATGAAGTCAGCTGCCCGTGATTACCGACTTGACCCAGTGCATACATACAGAAGAGAGAGAGAACACAAAAGCCACCCCCTACGTCTCCCACCCCAAACCCCCAGGGGAAAAACAGAGGACAAAATACAGCAAGATTTAAGGAACCAGTGGGACGAAGGAGGTTCAGTCCAGCTGGCCTCATCAAGAACAGCACCAAAGAGCACCCTAGCGCGGTTACGTGGTCGGTATCGACATTCAAGAAATGGAAACGAGGTTTGCAGGGTCTTCACAGGAAGACCTGGCGTGGATCGGGGAAAGCCCCCAAAGAAAGCTGAAGACGGAGAAAGCGTGCCATGAGAGCAGGCACCCCACCAGCACGCTGAGTCGTACTCAGGTTCCTAGAAGAAATGAGGCGAGAGGCCCCTGGACATCCAGAGGCGCGGAGCTGTTGGGGTCTCGGGAGGTGGCCGTGGGACCCCTCCTGGCCCACCCTCTGTGTGTCTACAGACCACTGGGTGAAACAGGGGAAAGAAATCCACACACATTGCTTCCCGGTGTGCTATGGAAGAATCACACCCAGGGTGATAAGTGTTTCCTGGTGGAAGAGAAAAGGTCGGGGACGAGAGGAACCGGGCGCCACTGACGTGAAGCTGCTACAGCCCCTTCAGGTCAGCGGCTGTGGAAAGAAGGAGCCACTGGTGGGAGCGCACCCCCCGCCTCGTGCCCCTTCCTCTGGCCCCACAGATGGCAGTTCGGAAATGAAGTCTGAACAAGGCGTTAAGACCTTTGGAGATTGATGTATACAACTTGGCAAGGGGGGCTTTAAACTGCTGTTCTTCCCTAAACCAGCCGTTCAGTCTAAAGTCCCAGCGATCAAGACCAATGTGCAGAGTGTCCCCCCAGGCCCTGGGCACAGAAGAGACACCCCCCCCCAGGCCAACATCGGGGCCAGACCCTCAGGGACAGGCAATGTGCTGCGTGGGTTCTCTTCTCTCCCACCCACTGCCTTGACGTTGCCCAGTGGCTCAGCTCGAACACCTGCATCAGAGAGGAGATACAGGGCCAGAGGGCAGTGGGAACCCCACTTCCCCAACTACTGCTTGATGCCCAAGGGGGAAGGATACACCCACGCCGACTTTGGGTGACGAACACCCAGTGCCTCTGTCCACTCCAAACCCTGGTTCCGTGAAGCAGACAGAGGCAGCAGAACTAAAACAACTCCACAGACACCCTCGGCACCCACCAAAGGGGAAGAGCACCAGCGTTTGGTGTGCCTCCCACCACGCGGGCAAGGAGCAGCCACAGTCTGTGGGGTGGCCTCAAAGACCAAGTCAGCACACTCGTCCCACCAACCCATCCTGTTAACTGCGAGGTTCAAAGGCAGATGCTGTTCGTCTACATATAATCAGATCTCCATCATCCCTTGGTCTCACGTGCCTTTGTGAAAGGCCGGCTCCACAGAGAAATTGGAGGTCTTGGCTGGGCTCCCTACCCTTTCCCACCTTCCTGAGGCTCAGGGTAGAGATAAACTTTACAACCCCTCCAAGCTCTAACGTTTCAAGGTAGGACTGTGTCACTTGTCTTCACTTTTCTTCCCAATACTGACTCCAGTTAGAGGTAGAGGGGTGGGATGGGAAGGCTGAGGGCAGTGACTCCTTGGTGCGAAGGACCACACCTTGGGTTTCATGTGAAAAGAAGCAGTTTCAGAGTAACCCCAGACCTAGTGCAGTACTGCGATGCAGGATACCAGAAGCGGGACAGGGTCTGTGGAGAAAGACAGGGTCGCTCCGAGAGCCAAAAGAACGGTAATGAAAGCCCGCTGGTCGTGGAGGTTTGGGCAGGCTGGACAGGACAGAGACTGTGTTGCCCTTTTTGCCCGGCCTCCCTGAAAAGTCTTATAAGGAACATCTGGCTGCATCCTCCCCTGGTCTCCTGAGAAGACTGCAGGAACAACTGGTCACCTGCCAAGCATGGCCACGGCCACTGAACCCCATGCTGGAGCTCCGCCAACACAGACTGGACAGAGACCACTGTCCTCCAGTGTCCTTGGGAAACGGGAAGCGTCTTGAGCAGGTATGCCAAGGGCTGAAGGACAGGCCTGAGTGAATGCCAGGACCCCTTAAAGCTACACTGAGGCACGAGAAGGGTCAGGGGTCAGACTTGAGCTGCACCCTCACCCTCTTCCCATGGTACTCCAAAAAAAGCAAAAAAGCCCCACCCATGGCTGAGGCATGCGAGCTCCTCTAAGTGACTGAGTTCCCTAAGACAAAACCTCTTGGCCTATGTGACGCCCTGCTTGGGGAGGAGGGGTCAGTATTGGTTCTTCAGTTGACGAGCGGGATGCAAGCAGAGACTGCACCCATGAGTGTCTCCTGGCTGCCGGCACTGTGTGGCGCTGCACCAGCTTCAAACACATGACCCTTGGCAAGTCAGAGAAGGAGCTAGCACCCAGGGACAACTGTTGAGCCGCAAGGTGCGAGACCCTTGCGGCGTATGTGAGGTCTTGAGTTCTCAGAGAGGTATTCTTCAGGGCACACAGTTTCCTGCTCAAATGCTAGTGAGTACCTGTTCCCCTAGAAGCTCCAGCTCTGGGTCAGACTCTACGATACTCTGCTCTGTTCTAGAAGTCCCTGGCCAGGTGCCAGAAGGAGGCTTTGTTAAAATTAAATTTTCATATGTACACATTTCCATCAGAAAGACCCAAGCGACTCTGAACAGAGAATGTCTCAAAAGACAGATGAGGCATGGAGGAAGGACGGGTAGGCAGAGAGGGCACCAAGGCGTGAGCTAGAACCCAGGCCACCCCAGGTGGTCGTGCTCCAAACATGTCTAAGCACGAGTACAAAAATAAAGCAAACTATGACTGCATATAGATATATAGATATATAGACAAGCTAGCTAGCTAGACTTCATATATATGCGTGTGCCAAAGGCACAACCCCGCTCCTCTCCCCGGCTGTGGTCCGCTGCCCTCCCAACTCCCACTTCCCAGAGGCCCCAGCTCCCAACCACGACTATTGCATTCGATCCCTGCACCCACCCACCCCCTTACATAAGCTCCCCTCTCTCCTTAAAATAGAACAAATCATATATATTTATATAATTTTATATACAATCTCCATAAAAAATACACTAAAGATGGCATATTACTAACTTCACCCTCCTACCAAATGAGGAGTTGCCTCGCAAAGAAAAGAGTCAACGAAAAAGAGGGCCTGCTAGGCCTGAGGCTACTCAGGCAAATTAGTGTGTCCCTACACATCTTGTACACACACACACAGCACACTCAAATGCACACCACACACACACACACCCCACACCACAAATGCACCACACACACCACCCTCACACATACACACCACATACCACACACATAGGCATCATACATACAGAACACACCACACACACACACACACACACACACACACACACACACACACACACACTCTTACTTCCTGAGCCCAGGAAAGGAACATGGACAAGATAGCCGCCTGGGGCTGGAGGCCACAGAGCTAGTCTGGTGACTGCAGAGGGCCAGGTGAGACAGCCCCACCTCTCTGCCCCAGCCAGGACAGTCCGCTCACGACAGACCCTTCAGGTTCTCAGCAGGTAATAGAAATTTCCGATGAGAGTGATGGACAGTTTCCCTTCAGAGAACTGCAAGATGGCTATAAGGACATCTGTCCCCATGCCAGAAACCAGATCTCTTAGATGCTTTAAGCCAAGAGCAGGCAAAAAGTCTCTCAGCCCTCATCACCAACACAAGGAGTCGGCATCGGCCCCCTCCCTCTACTCAGGCGGAAACCCCACACACCGTCAGAAGCACGCTCACAGGGCTTCTAAGGTGGAAAATGGAAACCACCCGCCACGAGCCCAACCCTTCTCCCCTCTCAGATTCCCTTCCCTACCCAGCCACCTCCCCACTGCAAACCACGCACAAGGTCAGGATCCCTGGAGCCATGAAGAAGTGGGGTGGGAAGGAAACGAGGTAACTGGTGTGTATCTGGGGCAGAAGGGAGAGGATGGCCTGGTCCTAAAATAAAGCCAGGGAATCCAGTGCCAGGGAGAGACTGGTGGGACTGGTGGAACACATTTCTTCAAGATTCAAGAGGCCCAGCAGCTGTTTGTGTCACCATCAAGGGGGCTGGGACAGACAGACGGCAACAGACCAGGGCCAGGGGCTGAGAACTTGCAGCACTTCTCCCTACCACCCGGCCCAGCTCTCCCCACCAGCGATCCGGAGCAAACACTGTTTCCTCAGGCTGCTTCAGACCCACCAAGGAAGACTGGCCCACTGATGTCATTAACGGCTGCTGTCTACTGAGGATTCAACAGCCCAGGTGCGCTGCTCATCTGGAAGGGACGGGCGCCAGCAGGGCTGTCTGCACATCCGCCTCACTCTTCCTCATCCTACACAGACACCCCGAGGTATGGGACTGTCTAGGGATCAGACTCAACCTATTTATTCTTCCAGCTTAGAATGGGTCATGAAAACACTTCTACCCTCTCAGGAAACCAACATGCAAAATAGCCCATTTGCTCATGGAAGCACTGATGAGAGCCCCAGAAGTAAAGTATGGGACCAAGGTGGACTCACCGCCGGTCAGTGGGATGGTGGTGGACACGCCAACCAAACTCCCAGTTGCTGAAAGCAACTCTTCTCAGAGCAGCAGTGCAGCCCCGGGAGGCTCCAAGCTCCAGCCTCCCTTAATTTGGAGAAGAAAGAGCTGATCAAGGATGCCCACTTCCTTGAGGGACCCCCCAGGCCCCTACCTACCTCTGCCTCCCTGCTGCTACCCAACAATCCCTGCCCCCCAAAGCTCCATTACATGCAAGCAAAGCAAGCCCCAGATTAGCCACTAGCTTTTCTTTCCCTATGTTTCTCCCTATGGTAATAAAATGTACTTTATGTACAGTTCTTCCCCAGCCCACCCCCAATCCCCTAAAAGGCTTTTTCTAACAAAACTGGAATTAACAGCTCCAGCTATGCACACTTGGGCCCTGAATTCTAATTCTGGAGAGTGACAAGGTCGCCCTGCTGCTCTCTGAAGTCTGCCTCCTCCCTGAAGCTATGTTGTCAACCTTAAAAAAAAAAAAAAGCCTAGTCAGGAAATTTCACATCTGATCCTACCAGATTTCCTCTGTATGAAAAGGGCACAGGAAAACAGCTGAAATCAGTTTAACCCCAAATATTTTAGATACCAAATCAAAAAAAGACAGCATTGAAAAATATTAATGGTGACTCCAGTCCACCCTACTTGAGACGCCCCCACACATAGGATCATGGGTCATGGGCCTCCTCAAAGTGGGGGCAGACCCTGCCTGCCCATCGTCCCCCTTTCAGACCCATGTCTGGGAAAAGTTGAGGGAGACAGGCTAAGGGCTTGCAGACAGAGATCACCACTGAGTGCTGGGCTGTGTCCATACTCAACCCCACTGACACCGCCAGCAAATCAAGACAAGGCCCTACCTTCTCCTTATTGCTTGCTTTCCCCCAAACAGCTGCAGCCTCAGCCTCCCTCGGGCAGCACTTCGGCCTTTCCCTGGTCTCCAAGTCACCTAGCCTGAAACAGTGCAGCCTCCAGGCACAATGCAGGAGGAAGGGTAGGCTAATTCTAGGCAAGGTTACCGGATGGGCCGAGGGGCAGTCTGGAGGACACCTGATCTCCCATAGACTGGGGCCTGAAAGTCGGAGGAAGCTTCAGAGTTGTCACTGCACTTGGTCACGGGCGGAGCGCAAAGGGCATCTGGTCCTTAGAAATGGCTGCACCCCCATGCACGTACATTCACACCTGCACACATCCAGCACTGAAGCGTGTGCCTCTAACAGTCCTGTCTCCACCTCATGGACAGAGCAGGCTGTATTCTGCTGATTTCCATCATAGTCCTTACAGGAAGTGCTGAACCAGCTCCCCGGGGTGCAGGAATGCCCACGTCCACGTACACTGTCACAAGAAGGAAGCCCTCTTGGGAGGAGTAATGAGTCCAAAGCTATTGAGAGATAGGTCAGCCTGGTGCCCTTCCCCAGTCCTGGGGACGCCCAGCACAGCTGACACCCAGCGGCCGGCAAAAAGCACAGCTCCAAACACTTGGTCTTCTGTGCTGAGGTACCAAGCCCGGCCGGGGGAAGGCAGGCAGGCAGGAGTCAGCACCGTTGTTGCTGCTGGCGACGGCACATGGCAGGGCCCTGAATGCCATCCCCTCTGTCTCCTCTCCTGTTGTAACCTCAGGGCCTACAGCCCCAGCACAGGGCTCAGAGAGGGCGGCCTAGTTCACCCTGAAGACACACAGCCCTGACGTTGCATGTAGAGTCCACCAGGACCTGATCCACTCAAGAAACAGCCACCACGAGAGTACAGACAAAGGCCACAACCGACCCCTGGGCCCAGGAGAGGTGCCCGTGAGCCCCCCGTCGGGCACAGCGGCAGAGGTAGTGCTGCCTCGGGGAGGAAGCAGAGTCGCTGCTTCGCTGGAGCCGCCGCCCGGGTGGGGCTTGGACATGGTGCCCAGCGAAGTACATTGGCCAGAAGGGGCAGGTTCCACCAGGTCAGTGGTGGGCAGTGGACGAGGCACAGCCACGAACACTGCTCCTGCCACTTCTTTCTCCACGATGGTCATGTTTGGAGAGAAACTGTAGTTGTGTGACGTGTGAGGCAGAGCCCCAAGGGTGGAATGGGTCCCCACTCAGCGGGCATGAGAAGGAAGCACTGGGCTGAGGATTCACCCCTAGGATGGATGCTCCCAGGGGGATGATGCTCCCACACTCAGGTTACCTTGCCAAGGTCCCCAGACTGAGAGCCAGAGAAGTGTGCAGTGCTGTGACGGGGTAACTGGGGACAGGGGCTGTCCCCAAACCCACCAAGACAGCAGCACCAAGAAGGAGGTACTTGCAGGAACCTGATCGCCACCGTGACTCTCGGGTGGCCAGAAGGGCAGACTCTGGCACAAGAGGAGAAAGAGGCCAGAAGCACCCCAGCCACACACAGGCCTTCTGCCCGCCGAGGGCAGGCCTCTCCTGTCGCCATCAGACCACCTCGCAGAGGCTTCTGGGTGCTAAGAGTCGGACTCAGGAAGAGAGCTCAACAGAGAAAGGATGGAGCCCGGCTCCCACCTCCCAACCCTTTCACCTTCAACTCCAGCCCTCAGCCAGTTCTATACAAACAGCCCTGGAGGAAGGTGGGGGTGCCCAGAGCACCCCCAGAACCCAATATCCAGGCCCCCAGCTTTATCTGACCCCATCCTGTGGGAGTTCAGGTCTGCAGGGGGGCACATGGGGAGCGTGGAGAGGAGTGTGGGCGGGCTCCCCACACGTGGCAATTAATCAATCTGGGGAATTAGCTCCCACAAAAGGAGAGGAGGAATCCAATCAGAGCTTTGGAACAGCGCTCCGGAGGGCAGAGGATATAAATAGAGCCGCAGCACTGGGTGCTCGGCACAGATGGCTCTGGAGCGGGAGGCCCCCGGTCACAGGGCTCCGGGCCCGGCTGGACCCCAGGGGCTAATGAGGAGCTCCAGTCTGGGCACAGGGCCACCCCCAGCCCCCCTTGTTAAGCAGCTTCACTTCCAAGCCAGACCATGAAAGCAAGAGAGACGCCCACCTGGCCACCCACCAGCCACTCTTCTCCGCCCGGGACCGAGAAATGGAGGCAGTGTTTAGTTCCATGGTAATGGACTGCTAAGCCCCCGGAGCGGGCAGCAGTCACCGTGGCAAGCCTTCACTCTGCCCTGGACGCGACAAGGTTGAGACAAACGGGGGACCCAGCTGAGAAGGCGTGAACCCCATTTCAGGGGGACTCATTCCCGAGACGGACACCAGAGCCCCTGCCAGCTCCCCCCAGTCCTCCTTGCCCAGCCCACACGCCAGCTGCCCCCTCCATCCTTCCTCCACTGACCACAGGAGTGAGCAGCATTTGCTCCCACGTACATATATACACATAGAGAAACCCACAAACTACACACATACACATTTGCATCTATAGCTATATATATGTGGAGTCTGGAAGACGGCGGAGTACAGCCCTCTTTCAGGACTCGAGAAACTCGACAGAAGCAGAGCATGATGCAAGCCACTGCTTCGCTTTCACTCCACTGATAGCTGAGGAGGTGGGGCAATCCATCTAGTGAAGCGGGGAGAGGGGGGGAGGAGGCAGGTCTCTCCCTGTCCCCAGTTCACTTCCCAAACTCCACCCACAGCCATGGCGGCCGGTGTGCCCTCTGCCCTCTCTCCCAGACACGAGGCCAGCAGGCTGGGAGGTGTAAGAGATGCCCGCTCAGACCAGAGGGAGAAGAAGCGGAGCCAGGGTCTGAGCAGCCCTGGAGGCCAACAGCTGGGCCACCACTCCCCCGGCAGGGGAGGACGAAGCCCCGCACACCCATCGCCCCGTGCCCACCCTTGCCCCTCAACCAGCAGCCTCGCTCAGGGGACACTTAAGTAGCAACATCACAGCAGAGTGGCGTGGCCGGGGTCATCGTGCTCCACGCTACTGAGTATTGCCTTCTGGTCTTCCGGGAGCTGGCGGTGGCACAAGTCCGACAGTCGGGCGAAGGGGTCGGGCCGGGAATGTCTCTTCTTCCTCCGGAGGCAGACAGCTTCGTCGGGCCATAGGACCTGAGAGCTTGGAAGGTGCTGAGCCTGGGAGGCAGAACCATCTGTGGGGGCGGGGAGCAGGCGTGAAGAAGACAGGAGAGGAGGAGAGCATGATAAGAGTGAGAAGGCAGCGGTGCACCCCCGCTGTCCCCGGCAGGGCATGCTGCCTGGCCCCCAGGGCCACACGCTGGAGTCACCCACCTGCCCAGAGACCAGAGCAGAAAGTGCAGCAGAGAAGACAGCGCCCCGGCCACCCCAAGTGCTGCTCTAGTGGGAGCCGGAAAGCAGGGTGGGTGTGGCTGCACCTCCTGCAGACTCAGATCTAGTCAAGCAGCATCCCTCATCTTGTATTTAATATTGAATATATTCAGTACCTTTCATCTAATTTTGTTTCTATTTTTTTAAAGAAATATTTACCCATTTTAAAGAAATATTTACCCATCTCTCTCAGTGCCTCCTGGGTACCAGGCCATCATTCCAGGCACGGGGCTGGGACTCAGCACACTTACCCCCCACCCCCTCCCACAAGCAGGGACGCATGTCTCGCAAGATTTTACTTGTCTGCATCAGAGCCAGGTCTGGCCCAGCCTGGACTGCCGGGCTATCCCTCTGCCGCATGGTGCTTCTGGGGACACAGAAGTGAAGCCCTCTCGTTCTGGAAGGTTATACTTTAACGTGGGGATGGGGAGGAAGAGACAATAGAGATTTGGAAACCACAGCCGTAAACTCTTCAGATGCTGCAAGTACTACCAAGAAAGGTAGCACAGAACCCTGAGACAGAAAATCTGGGGCGCTGCTTCTGCCCTGAAGGAGCAACAGCGAGGTGGGTCTCACATTACGAACCTTCCACAGGCCTCGGGGAGAAGTGTTCCCTCAGTGTGACAGCCCCGAGCCAGGGGCAAATGCAACACGACCTGGAGCCTGAAGGAGGGCGGCCGCCACACTCATGCAGAGGGCGGGCAGGCAGAAGCCTGTTCTGGTTGCAGGGGGATGTTCCGGAGGTTTTAGCCAGAAGTGTGTGTGCACCTGTGCTGCACGTGTGTGCGCGCACACTCACGGGACTCTCTAAAACCACTCTGGCCACTGTGTGTTGAATACACTGCAGGAGCTGGGACAGAGGCTGGAGGACCAGATAGGAGGCTGCTGCTCTGGTCCAGGGAAGAGATGGGAATGATTGAGAACTAGGCGTTAGCATCTGAGACAGAGAAAAGGGGACAGATAAAGTGTGTGTTTTAAAAAGTGAGTCAACAGGGGACTTCCCTGTTGTTAACACTTTGCCTTCCAGTGCAGGGGGGTGCGGGTTCAAGCCCTGGTTGGGGAGCTAAGATCCGACATGCCTTGTGGGCAAAAAATCCCAAAAAATATAGAAACAATGTCACAAATTCCATAAAGCCTCGAAAAATGATCCATATCAAAAACATCTTTAAAAAACAAAGTGGAGTCAACAGACCTCACGAGATGGACAAGATGTGAGAAGAGAAGGGGAATCAAGGAGCCTGAGCGACTGGGTGGGGAGGAGAGCCTTTTATGAGACTGGGCAAGAACCGGGAGAAGCAGACGTGGAAGATCATCCATAACTGAGACAGAACACCCAGCAGCACAAGCAGCAGGCACCCAGAAATATGAGACCAGCTCATAGACAAAGGCTGGGCTAAAGACAGAACACTGTGGAGTTGTGAACACATACAGGGGACAGGACCACTTAAATAAAAAAAGAGAACATGGGCATCTCATGGGACTTTTTTTTTTTTTTTTTGCCAAAAAACAAAAAACAGATGATAGATAAATAATATATAGATAGATAGGTAGAATGGGCTTAAATGGGTTGAAAATTCAGCTTTGGACTCTTCTCTCCCAAAAACCTAAAAAAATTTGTTTCTCTAAACTTCAGTATCCTCAGCTATAAACTGGTAGGATAATAGTACCACCCAGAGGCCAAGTGAGAACTGAGAGCTCACTGCATCCCAGAAATGCAAGGGCCTCCGTGTCTTGTTCTTCCATATTCTATCTCTGTGGTAGATGAGAAAGATCAGCAAGGAAGCCATGCAGTGGTCTTCTCAGCCTGTCACAGCACTCCAAAAACCACTGGTAGAATGAGAGCATGTGATAAATAGTAAGGAGTTTTCTAAGTCTGAAATAAGGCTTAACTATTTTTGCAGTATCTTAGAAGCTGTGTACAACTACTGGGTAAACAGCACCCATTTCAGCAGAGATGTCTTTTCTATGAAATAAGGCAATTTCACTCTAACTCATGGACAGAAGTCTGCCCCCACCTCAGACACTCAGTCCATGCCACAGCGACCCCTTAACACTGAGTTCAGTTCAGTTGCTCAGTCGTGTCCGACTCTTTGTGACCCCAAGGACAGAAGCACGCCAGGCCTCCCTGTCCATCACCAACTCCCAAAGTTTACTCAAACTCATGTTCATTGAGTAGCTGATGCCATCCAACCATCTTATCCTCTGTTGTCCCTTCTCCTCCTGCCTTCAACCTTTCCCAGCATCAGGGTCTTTTCAAATGAGTCAGTTCTTTGCATCAGGTGGCCAAAGTGTTGGAGTTCCAGCTTCAGCATCAGTCCAATGAATATTCAGGAGTGATTTCCTTTAAGATTAACACTGAGTAGGACCCCAGAATCCCCATGTCCAACCAGAGGCCTGATAAGAGGAAATACATAAGGAAACAGGGATCTGTCCAAGGCATATGGCAGACTGAGGGGAAAAGTTCTATTTATATTGTTAAAAAAAATACACTAGGACTTCCCTGGTGGTAGAGTGGATAGGAATCCACTTGCCAGTGACGGGAACACAGGTTCGATCTCTGGTCCAGGAAGATCCCACATGCCACGGGGCAAGTGAGCCTGTGTGCCATAACTACTGAGCCCGCATGCTACAGCTACTAAAGCCGTGAGCCTAGGGCATGTTCTCCACAACAAGAGAAGCCACTACAATGAGAAGCCCGCACACCACAACAAAGGGTAGCCCCTGCTCACCACAACTAGAGAGCCCGCGCAAAGCAACAAAGACCCAGTGCAGCCAAAACTAAATATTTTAAAAAATACACTAAAACAATGCCATTATTTTCTAAAGGTGTACGCACAAAAGGGTTCTAAACACACATGCCCCCAAGAAGGATGGTCCCTAGGTTGGATGAAACAAAATTGGGAGGACAATCAGATTTTAACCTTATTTTTCTCCTTTCTTGATGTGAAAATTCTCTTTGTATATCACTTGGCAATTAGCATTAAAGAGAAGCAAAGAGGAACACACTCTAGAGGAACTGACTCTGCAGAGAACCCAGAGCTGGGGTCTATAAAGGCAGGTTGGGGTGGGGAGGGAGGGATGGCACGCCTCTCCACATTTACCGGATCGTTTCTTTGACTTCGAGGAGCCCTTGGATGACTTTTTGGGCTTCTTTATCCGTTGGTATTTCAGAGCCTCCAGCCTCTCAGGTGCAGCAGCATTCCCGGGTGCAGGCGGATGTGTCCTGGAAGGGACAATTGGAGAGGCACAGGTAAGCAAGCAGATGAGGAGCTTTGGAGGAGGAGCTGGAGAAAGCCAAGCAGCTGCCCCGGAGAAGACAGAGCACAGGTCCTGACACCTGCCTCCCTGCTGCTCCTGGAAGAAAGAGCCCCAGTGGAGAGCTCCCGCAGCGGGAGGGCCATCTGCCGGGCCACCAGAGGACCTGGGAGAGGGAAAGAGGCAGGCTTTAATGGTCAACCCGTCATGTGGCCCTCAAGATGGGGAAGGCAGTTTGGAGAAGAAAGCAGCTTCCGTGTCTTAAGTTCTTGGACCATCACAGTCAAGACCTTTAAGTGAAAAGTACAGGGGCAGATTAAAAGGGTTGGGGGGAGAACAACCCCACCCCTGACTGTCCCCACCCCCACCCCCACACAGGAAAGACAGGCCCGGCGAGACAGGGCCCTAGTGCCCCGTGAGATCAGCCACTCCACTGCCAAGAGTCAGGCAGAGCCCTGCAGCCAACAGCAGCAAATGGCTGTCATCCACCCACATTTCAGCAGCAGACGGGGCTCAGACTTCATGGTCGCATGAGAGAACAGACAAGGGCAGAAGTGGATCACAATGGTCAGTGTCCAAATCGGGCAATCTGGCAAAGCCTGGGACACCTGCAGCCAGTGTCTCCATGGCTTAAGATACAGAGAAACCAAGGCTGTTGGGAGAGGAGACCTGTGTCGGAGTCTCCTCCTGCCCCAGCTGTGGAGTGGCGATAGCAGCTCACCTAACAGAGTGCCTGTGCAATTAGGACAAAGGTGACACCCGGAGTGCATGCCACCGAGATGACAGAGAGCTCAGAGAGAGCTGAGAGGATGGGCTGTAATGACCTGCACTCATGGGACAGAAGAGCTCAAGAGTCAGAAGAAAATCTAGAAGATCAATGCCATTTCTTCTTACAGGAAGCCAAACATGGAGTGTGAGAAGTAAAGGGGGAAAGAGAGACACGAGTCGCTCTTTCTTTCCGGCCCATACTGCTGTCAGCACGCCATCAGGGAATCAGGGCCACCCCAAAATCCTGAGGGCTGGGGGGAGTCACTCTCCCCATCTCCCTCCCCACACCTCACTCTTCCATCTCCATTACAATCAGTGCTTGGTAAATCCTGATTGAAGGAAGGAGGACAGCCAAACCTGTGAGGGGAAAAGCAGTCCCCAGCGGTGAGCAAGCAATCTAAGGTTAAAAAAAAGAGAGGGGCAGGAAGACCACAGCCGCATCTCCCCAACCTCAGGGATCTTTGTAGGGACAAGGAAGAAATCACGCAGGCTAATTGTAGATGAGCCTCTGGTTCCTGGGGCTTCTTGATCCAGCTGACAGTAAAGCAACCTACATCTTCTCTAATGGATGCCATCCTTCCACGACCTTTCTACAGATACAGTGCAGGGAAGCTCCTCCCGCGTCCAGGTCAGAGACAGCATCTCAATTCTCATCAGCCCCCTTGAAACACAGAGCTAAGAGCCCCCCTGCATGCACACACGGCCTCAGAGAGAAGTAGGCCAGCTCACCATCAGAGGTCTGGTCTTCACCCAGAGACCCAACTGCCAGCTCCCCCTTCCCTCCTCTTTCACAGACACCGCAGTCTACCCCCTGAGGCCCTACACAGCAGCAGCTGGAAGGAAATCTGGAAGCAGACCAAGAATGGAGACAGCCAGGCCACGAGGGAGCGCGACTCCCTGGAGCTGATGCGGCAGCCTCACCCCGCTCATCCTGGACTAAGGCTTCCTGGTGCTGCCTGGAAGGAAAGAGATGTGAACGCATGGCTCGGGTCATCCGCCTGCTGGTGCTGGCCGGCTTCTTCCAGGGGCAGACAAGTGAGCGACACACCATCCGAGGAGGCACGTGACAAGCCAGCAGGCCAGAGGCCAGGGTGCAAACCACACAATGCAGGGTGACCCACTGGGCATGAGAGAAACAGGTACAGGATGCCCCCCAAAACTGCAAGGGATTCCCCCAGGCAGCTAAGGCTTCCAGGGTCAGTATCATTATCACTGTCATCATTGCTCTCATCATACAGAATTTGATCACCACTCACCACAGGCACTGATCTATGTTCTCTGCAGTAATTCCCCTGAACCCTGACAGCATCCCTAAGGGGCAAACATGAAACGGACTCCATTTTTCAGATGGAGAAACTGAAGTTATGCCATTTGTCTCATAATCCAGTTGTCAATGCGACACAGCCAAGACTCTCAACGTCCGGTAAGCTGTGTCCGCAGCTTCTTCCTGATGGAACAGGCACCAGCCCCACGGGAGGAGGACACTGCTCTCACATCGCAGCCCAACCATGCCCCGAGCAGTCAGCCTGCCCTGGATGCCCGCGCTGCCACCATCTTGGACGTTCCCTGCGTCGGTGGCAGAACCAGAGAAGACAGCCTGGAGAGGGAAGCTGGCTCAGACGTGCCCTCAGCAAGGATTCCCAAAAGGAAGAAATAAGCCACTGGGAGGTGGACGCGGGGGCAGCCAGTTTTCCTTGTGAAGCAACCAAGCAAGCTCCAGCCCTTCCAGGACACCTGCTGTCCACCTGTTCCTGCGTTTGGCTCGGTGTTCAGACTCTGACGCACAACAGGAGAAGCCCCGAGGCACTGGGCTGCTTGCCCATACAGGAGGCAGAGATAAAAAGGCAGGGTCTGGAAGGCGGGGGTGCGGGAAGGGGGGCACAGTGGGCCTTCATATTCAGTTAATTAGGCAGAAAAGTCACACAAAGCGTCCCAGCAGGCTGGAAGCCAACTGCCCGCTTCTCTGGAAAGGGGGACCCTGTCCCCTGTCCAGGTTAAGTCCCTGGGGGACTTCCGGGCAATGCACTTTGATGCCTAGGAGCTCAGACAGGGAGGCAAGGCCGGAACTCTCTTTCCATTCAGCCCCAGTCCTTCCAGAACACACACAGTCATCAAACTTGGACCCCTCCCTCAGAAAGTACGAGCATTACTGGAAGGTGAGGCCTCAAAGCCTGGCGTCCCCGGTTAACTCCAGGTCTATGAGCCACAGTGCTTCTCTGTGGTTCAGAGCTACCAAAGATGGCCTGAAATATACCTTAACACTCTTTGACTCTTACTCATTATAAAATTCATGCAAAACCCAAATCAGTCACACAGCCCCAGAGACCTCTCAGCTGCTTTCGCTGTGCCCACCCGGAGCAGGGGAGGGAAGGCACAGCCCAGCTCAGAAAGGCAAGCCGCAGTGCAGGACGGCCGAGACCCTGGGCCCCTCCTGCCCAAGAATGGTCACCCGCCTGGCAACGGCAAAGCCGAGGGGAAAGAGTGCGGCCTTCCTCTCCGGCGTGCACACTCTGCCTGTCTGAACTGGGGAGGAGACCGAGCAAACGCACTCTCATCCACAGGGTGGCCAGGACGTGGGTGAACCCCCCTTCCATGACAGCACAGCCACCAGGACTCTGCCGAGGGGCGCCCTCCCGCCCACCGACGGCCCTTCCAGTGGGCCAAGCGTGTGGCCTCCCGACTCAGGCCAGGCTTTTACCAACGGGGCCGCCTTCCCTGGGTTCACCCAGTACAAGGGTCCCCAACACACTCTGACATGCCTGCCTCATGGAGGCCATGGTCAGCATGAACAGGAAAGGGGACAGAGGATGGGAGGCCCGGGCAGTTGCTAGTGTTCAGACAGG